>NC_045611.1:56860082-57199248 GCF_009762305.2 Zalophus californianus | reverse complement strand
AATGCTGCATGACATCACTTGTATTTGAAGCTTAAAAAAAAACTGAGTTCGTAGAAACCGAGACCAGAGGCAAAGGGAGGAGGGCTGGTGAATTGGGTGAAGGGGATCAGAGGGTGTAAGCTTCCAGTTAGAAGACGAATAGGTCCTGGGGATGCTAAGAAACACTTAACAACAACTGGCGCGGAGGGGTGTGTGCGGGGAAGGCTTTTCTCTCATCCCAAGAGCACAGGACTGCGGGAGGTTTAATTCTGCCCCTTTCCCACAGCTTCTCAGAGGACATCCTGGTGGAAGACTTTGCTGACCACGGCAGGAAAAAACAAGAAAGACAGCCACTGTGGTTTCGAGGAGTCCCAGGTGGGCGGGGAGCAGAGGGGTGGAGCTGAGCCCCACGTGCCCACGCCGGACCTCCCCCCGCCCCCCACACACCTTTTCGGATTAAACTAAAGCAGGGCCACCTGTTTCGTTTGCTTATGCAAACAAGAGATTCTTTTTTTGGCCTCCTGGGAATCTGACCCTATGACCCGCCTTCAGGTCAGTGCTGAAGAAACACCTTGGTTTTTCCCTGATGCCCCTTCTCTCTCCTACCTCTCCAGCCCCCACTGTGCCCCAAACCCTCCCAAGTGCCCTGCGGGGTTGGGGGTACACATGCTTTATTTTTGTGGGTGCTACAGAATTCCGGGGCGTGGGGGTGAGTGGGGTGGTGCTGAACGGGGGTACCCTCTGGGGAAGGTAGAGAAATTCCAATGCCTGTGCACCTCCCCTTCGGCCTCTGCCCCCAGCAATTGGCTCTGGAGAGCCCCAGCCGGTCTCCAACGGTGGCCTCGGCTCTGGAAAACAGCACCAAGAACCGTTACAGGAACCTGCTGCCCTGTGTCTTACTAAGCCTCTGCTGACCTCATCCCCAGCCGTGACTTTGTCAACACCTCATCCCGGGTCCCCGTCCCCTAGGAGACACAAAGCTCCTGCCCCCGAGAGGTGGGCACTGCTGGCCCCTCCTGGAGCTCCCAGTGCCTGCCTGCCCTCCGCGTGGCTTCTGTCCCTGGGTCCTCCCCCGCCCGCTTCACTGAGGCTGGCCTCCTCCCCCAGATGACTGGTCCCGTGTGCCCCTGAAGCCCCTCCAGGAGGAGCCAGACTCAGACTACATCAACGCCAGCTTCATGCCTGTAAGGTTGCGGTCAGGAGCCAGGAGCCAGGTGTTTCCCTCCACCCAGGGTCTTGAGAAGCCCCAGGAGTTCATTGCAGCCCAGGGCCCCCTGCCCAAGACGGTAGGTGATTTCTGGCGCCTGGTGTGGGAGCAGCAGAGCAGCACCCTGGTCATGCTGACCAACTGTGTGGAATCCGGCCAGGTGAGAGCCCTGCAGGGGCCTCGGTGTTGACCCCTGAGCTCCAACCCACCCACGACCATGCCCGGGACACGGATCCCACCGTCCGCCCTGACCCAGACCTCGCTGATTCCCTCCCATACAACCCCAGCCTCCTCCAGTCGCCCCAGCCCATCCCTTGGTCCATATAACCCGATGACCTGGGGAAGGAGGGGTCCCCCTGGCTGGGATGAATGTAACCTGGCTGCCCCGGGGTCTTGCCTCCTCACTAGGCGCTGAATGCAAGCGCCACAGTGTAGACGGGCACCAGGACGGGTTGTCTGGGGCCTCCTGTTCTCTGACCTCCCAGTTTGCCCCCAGGTGAAGTGTGAGCATTACTGGCCTCTTGAGGCCAAGCCCTGCACACATGGGCACCTACAAGTGACGCTGGAGGGTGAGGAGGTGCTGGAGGACTGGACAGTCTGAGACCTGAAGCGCCAGCACGTGAGTCCACGGTACTCAGCCGGCCCCATCCCCCAGGTTCCGCGCCTCCAAACCCGTCCCGAAGCTGAGCCTTCTGTCACTCTCCCAGGGGACCACAGTGTGCCCAGGGATGCCCCCTGCCACTCAGAAACCAGCCCCCCCGGGGGTCCTGAGCTCTCCCTCCCCAATCCACCCTCCCTCTAGATGCAAGAGCAGAAAACACTACTGGTGCGTCAGTTCCATTACGTGACCTGGCCAGACCATGGTGTCCCCCACTCCCCAGACCCCATGCTGGCCTTCTGGAAGATGCTGCAGCAGTGGCTGGACAAGACCGTGGGGGGAGGCCCCCCATTGTGCACTGCAGGTGAGGACCCCCTCACAGTGAGGGCACTGCCCCTGTGGGACTCAGGAACCTGGGTTAGTGGGTCCTTGGGCATCTCTGCAGGAGATGGAAGAGAGGAGGAGCAGATGGAGGATGTGGAGGCAGAAGGCAAAGGGGCAGCGAGGCAGAGGGACGTGAAGATGGGGTGACGAGACGGGAAAGGTCAAGGAGGGGAATGCAGTGGTGGGAAGAAGGGAGGGAGGGGTGAAGGGCAGGAGGGACAAGCAGCCAGAGGTTTTGAGAAGCATTTGAAACACCTCCAACGCGTGCCCCGGACCTCACCCCGTCCACCATTCTCCTGATATTGATCCTGACACCTCGGCAGGTGAGGTTCTGGGCGGGGAATCAAGGAGCCTGCTCCAGAGGGGCGGACCGCCTCTGAAATGGGGCTCAGGCTGCAGGGACAGCCTCTGCCTCCCTGGTCTGCAGGGCAGCCTCAGGACCAAAGAGGTTTCCTCCCCACTGCAGAGCTGGGGAAACCCAGTCAGAAAGCTGAAGTCTTGGGTTCAAGGCTGCTAGCAAGTGGCCGAACTGATGCCCGTGGTGGCACTCTTAAGCTCTCTGCTGAAGTGTGCCCTAACACCTGCCCTGTCCCCAGATAGCTCCCCCTGGAGGTGTCCCCAGCAAGGGGTCATCCCTCCCCTGCAAGCACAGAAGGGACTCTTGCAGAGTGGTTAGGAGGATTAACTTGAACTGTAAAAAGGAGTGAAGTACTGATTCATTCGAGGATGTGGAAGACTTTGAAAACATGATGCTGAGTGAACGAAGCCAGACACGAAAGGTCCCACATGGTGTGATCCCATTTGCAGGAGATGTCCAGGATAGGAAGATCCACGGAGCCAGAAAACAGCTCGATGGCCACCAGGGGCTGGGGACAGGGAGAGGGACTGCTTCATGGGCACAGGGTCTCCTTCTGGGGAGATAGAACTGTCTGGGAACTAGTTAGACCTGGTGGGCACACAGCATTGTGAATGTCCTAAATGCCACTGAATTGTTTTCTTTAAAATGGTTAGTTTGATGTTTAAACATTATTTTTTGGAACAATCAGCTTGGGAGTTCCTTTTCTCAAGTGTGAACTCCAGCTCTGTGGTTCCCTCTCCAAGTACCCAGGACAGACAAGTGACCTCATGTCACTCAGCCTCCATTTCCCCGTCTCTAAAATGGGCGTGCCAGCAGCTCCAACTTCTCAAGGCCGGGGAAAGAGTAAAGGGCATGTCGGGCCCTTGAGGCAGGGCCTAGCAGACAGGAGGAACCCCAGGTATAGTCCCACGCAGTGGCTCTTCACTCCATTAAATAACCCCCCCTTAACACTGTATCCCCCAGAATGCTATCTTGCTGAACAATACCCTGATCCTGGGTGCTCCAAACACAGCTCCCTCCTATCAGCCAAGACTCCCCCTTCCTGTGACCTGACCCTTTCTTGTTCCTGTCTAGTGCTGGCGTGGGCCACACGGGCACCCTCATTGCCTTGGACGTCCTGCTGAGGCAGCTGGAACAGGATCGATGTGTGGGGCCCTTCAGCTATGTGCGGAAGATGAGGGAAAGCCGGCCTCTGATGGTGCAGACTGAGGTGATGGGGCTCCTGAGAGCACAGGGTGGGGGGCTCTGGGAGAGGGGGGAAGCAGGCCAAGGCTCACCCCCTACCCCATGCCCCTCCCCAGGCCCAGTTTGTGTTCCTGCACCAGTGCATCCTGAGATTTCTCTGGCAGTCAGGCCGAGCCCCAACAGACAACGGGGCTGCATATGAGAACCCGCTGTATGAGAATGTCTGAGCCCCAGGAGGGCTGAGACCCCAGCCCAGCTAGACTCGAACTCTGGATCCCCACTTCAGCTCAGACTCCTGGAGCCCTGGGACAGCAGAGGGCTGGGGTCCCAGACTCCAGGGTCTTGCAGGGGCCCGGCAGCCTAAACTGTTTCCCTGGAAGAGAGAGGGCAGGTGGGAGCAGGTATCCTGAACTCCTGGTTCCTCCAAGGAGGGAGGGATGGGAGCTAGGATTTCTCACTCTTTGAGGGAGGAGAAGGCTGGGGGCTCAGGCTGCAGGGTCTTAAAGAAGCTAGATCCTGAGGAAGGAAGAAATCGGAGTCTGGAATTCTAACTACCCCAGGAGTGAGGGCAGGCAGGATCCATGCCATGTTTTACTCCAGAAACCAAATCAGCCTCCTAGGATCTGAGATTTCCCTGCCATCCACTGCTTGTACATATCTTTTTTTTTCTATCCCATAATTTATTAAATCACTATTCTCCCCAGAGACGCTATAGTGGATTTCTGGGTTTGGGGTGGGAATGGGGCTGGATTCCTGATGTTCAGGTCCTGAGGTTAATGTCCTGGGAGAGAAGCTAGAAGGACCCACAATTTTGCAACTGAAAAAAGTGTTTGGATGGTTGAGTCTCTCAGAGAGGGTTGGAGGTCCATACTTGTGTCCAGGGTCTGGGCAGTGTGGACGCCGTTTGCTGAAGCTAGGAGCATAGGGGCTTGCTTCCTGGGCCTGGTGCGGGGGGAACCTAGAGGGTGGGGTGAGGTCTGGGGCGGCTTCACTGGAGAATTTCAGGCTGAGTCTTGTGTCTGGATATCTGACCGCTTGGGTCTCTGGAGAGAGGCTTCGGAGTCCTCGGACTGGGTATCCTGGCGAGGGTGGGGGTGGGGGTGGGGGAGGGGGGCCTGGTTGCCAGACAGCTGGACTAGAAAGCAGAAAATCTTCGGGAACCAGGATAAATATCCGTGGGCAACCCTAGTGGTTCCTGGCTGGGGGCGGGACGAGAGGCGGGACGGGGCTCTCCCTGTACCCGGGACCTAACACGCACGCGCGCGCGCGCACACACACACACACACACACGCGCGCGCGCGCGCACACACGCACACGCACGCACTCACCAGCCGGCTCCGCTCTGCCGCGCCCCCGCCCCACCGAGCGCCGCGATCAGCACCCAGGACAGCGCCACCGGCCCGCGTGCGGGGGCGGGGTCCGGGCACGGCCCGCGCCTGGGTGTCTCCTGCGAGGGTCCTGTCTAGCGGCCGAGCAGGTAGGAGCCTCTGGGAGGCCCTCCCTAAGCCCCCTCCTCATCCCCATCCCTAGAGAGCCGTGGTGTGTGTTTGGGGGGCGAGGAGGGGCACTGGGGAGAGACCGACCGAGGGAGTGGGAGGACTGGAGCCTGAAATGGGGAGATTGGGATTTAGAGAAAGGTGTGGAGACAAAAAGCAGAGGGGAGGGAGGAGCATGCAGGGGGCGGGAGTGGGAGACCCTTGGAGTCACAGAACAGACCACAGGCGGAGGACAAGGGAGACACAGGGGCGCGGCGAGAGGCGGGTGGGGGAATGGATAGAAATAGGGAGTGGAGAGAGGTGTGGAGGCCGAGGCGGTCACGAGGGCAGGTGTAAAGACAGAGCTCGGGATGCGTGGGAGAGACAGCAGGCCGGGAAGGATGTGCGCCCCCACAGACCCCCTCCCATCCCCCCCCCCCCCCCCCCCCGCCCCGGCAGTGGCAGCAGGCAGCCCTCGGCCTCAGCCCGAGCGGGAGAGGGCGGGGAGCCCGAGTCTCTGCCCGCAGGGCCAGATGTGCAGGGAGGAGCCTGCCGAGGGCGCGTGGGCCGACGGGCGAGGCCGCCCTCTCCCCACGCTCGCTCGGCGCGGGGTCAGGGGCTGGGGTCCTGACCCCGCGAGGTGCGAGCCTGCCGCGCGGGGACTCTGCCTGTACGTCAGCCCCACCCGTTGTCTTGGCAACAGCCCGTTGCCAGGGCAACCATCGTTGCTCCCGCCCAGCCCGAACCAGCCACCCGTTGCTCGGGGCAACCCAGGGCCCCGGTTCTCATGCCCCCCTTCGCCTACTTCCGGTTCAGGCCCGCGAGGACGGGCACGGAAGGGGTAGAAGTCGGCGGGATTCCTGGGGGGCCTTGGAGAGCGGGGGCGTCCCTGTGGGATGGAACTAGGTCCTGTTACCTACCCCTGGCGCCCGCCCTCCGTCGCGGGGAGGCTGACACTACAACCCCCAGCATGCCTCGCGGCTGCTGGCTGATTCCTATGCGGCCGGCCGCCCAGGGTGCCGATGGGAATTGGAGTTCTTGGTTGTTCGGCGGCTTCGCAGAACGCACCGGGTGGGCGTGGGGGGCTAGGGC
Organism: Zalophus californianus; assembly: GCF_009762305.2. Classification (NCBI taxonomy): domain Eukaryota; kingdom Metazoa; phylum Chordata; class Mammalia; order Carnivora; family Otariidae; genus Zalophus; species Zalophus californianus. The sequence continues at coordinate 57,192,970 of NC_045611.1, read as the reverse complement.
TCTTGGGTGCCTCCGCAGAAAGGACCGTAAGACCCCGCCGACATGTTCTCGGAGCCCCCAACCCCAGGGCCTCCAGCGCCCGACACGCCTCCTGACTCCAGTCGCATCGACCACGGCCCTGGTGAGCGAGCCTCGGGGGCCAGAGCGAAGGGAAAGCCCGGCTGGGATTCTCAGGGGCGGGATTCGGGCGGGTGTACTTGGCCGGCGGGCGGGCAAATCCGGGCGGCAGTGCAGTGGGAATCCTGGGCTTGACTCTTAAGTGAAATGGACAAGAAAATCGAGAACCAGGTCAAAGAGTGTGGAATGGAATGGGATCTTGGACTGTCCACCTCTGCCTTCTGTTAAAGATAGGGAAATTGAGGCATGGCTTCCAAACGCGTCAGGGGTTGAGCAGAAATTAGAATGCGGGTGGCAGGGGGGATGGAATTAACAGGCGAGACAATCTGGACGTTGTCAGCCTAGAATAGGCACCGGATCGCTTTATAGGTGAGAGCAGTTGGAAGGAAAACACGGCAATAAAACGGAATGGAAAAGGCCGGAGGGAAAACAAGCCAGAATTCCAGCTTCCACGTGTAATTGGGACTGGATCAGCCGGCTTGCTTCCTAGGGCCTCAATGAGTGTTGTCTTATGCCCTCTGCAGTACCCCCCTGGGCCCTGGCCGCAATCGTTCTGGTCTCAGGCCTCCTCGTCTTCGGCTGTTGTTTCTGTGTCTACCGGAAGCGTTGTCGGAGGCGGCTGGGCAAGAAGAGCCAGGCCCAAGCCCAGGTCCACCTTCAGGAAGTGAAGGAGCTAGGCCGGAGTTACATAGACAAGGTGTGGCCTGGCCCAGCCCCTCAGCCCTGCCCCGACCCGCACCCTTGGCCCAGCAGCCTCAGTCCCTGCTCTTTTCCCTCCTATGCCCACCTTATTGGCTCATCTCCCACCTGGACCCTAGGGATCTCGAGACGGGCCGGATCTAGTCCCTGTTCGCGAGAACCAGTCTGGTGGGGAAGTCAGACACTCACACAGACGTTCACAAGCCAAGGTGGTATGTGCCACGTTAGGGGCAGACCAAAGCCTATGGGGGTGCAGAGAAACCACCTGTAGCCTGGGCAGTCCAAGGATGCGTCCCAGTAGAGGTATCTTTTGTGTTGAGACCCAAAGAACACACAGATTCACCCAGAACGGAGAGAAGGACATTGTCGTTTGAGGGAAGGACATGTACTGGGGCCTGGAATCCAGACTCTGAGGCATTTCACAATAGCTGGAGCACAGATGGCAAATATCCTGCACTCTAGAGTGGGTGTCCGAAGAGCTCAGTAGTACTCATGTCACGAGGGCAATTGAGAACCATAGAAGAGGGGCGCCTGGGTGGCTCAGTCGTTAAGCGTCTGCCTTCGGCTCAGGTCATGATCCCAGGGTCCTGGGATCGAGCCCCACATCGGGCTCCCTGCAATACGGGAAGCCTGCTTCTCCCTCTCCCACTCCCCCTGCTTGTGTTCCCTCTCTCGCTGTGTCTCGCTGTCAAATAAATATATAAAATATTAAAAAAAAAAAAAGAGAGAACCATAGAAGATTCGTGCGCAGCGGAGGAACAGGGTCACATGGGTGTTGGAATGAATCCTCTGGAACCCATGTGGAGGATGGATTTGCAGCAAGGAGGCCAGGGAGGAGGCTGGTGTAGCAGCCTCAAGAGAAGGAAAGAAACGTGAGTTAGAAGAGGCCACTGGAATGGAAAGTGAAAGCTTACAGGTGTCAGGGTGTGACTGCAGAGTGGAGTGGTGCTCACCTGGAAGCCAGGAAGTCCTAGGTTTCCAACCCAGAGGAAACATTCCCCAGCTCCGTGACCTGGGGGAATTCACTATCCTTCTCTGAGCCTCAAGTGTGTGGTCTCTAACCAGCATTTCTCCTCCTCCCTTGTCAACAAATAGCTGTTGTAATGATCGCCCATCAGGCAGGACCTTTAGGGTCCTGGTATCCAGCCCCCATCCCTATCCCTCAAGCCAGCGACATCCAAAGACCACCTGCATCAGACTCACCTCAGGTTCTCATGGAAACACAAGTTCTGGGCCTTGTACCAGGCCTAACGAATCAGAATCTCTGAAGTGAAGGCATTTCACCGCATTTCTCAGGGGAATTCTGATTCACGTTGAATTTTGGAAAATTGGTGGTTCAGGTTAAGGAGAACTCTTGTTCTAGCTTAGAATGGCAAATACAGGGTAAAGATATTGTTCCTCCTCCATGTTTTTCTGGGGCGAGATCACTAGTCAACATGTCAATTTGGACAACAACCCCAGTACCTCCATTTGCACGTGAAATAAAAGCTTCTGCATCCTTCTTGCGGGCAACAAGGTGCTATCAGCACCTGTTTTTCTAGTCTAGGCGGGACAAACACACTGCATGTGTGTCTGTTCTCCCCCATAGCAGACATAATTAATCAAGCTTTGACTAAGTACTGCATCTGTGGCAGACGCCACTAGTCAAACTCTGACTCTGTTTAGCCTGCAAGTGCTCAGGGGTAGCCTGAGGGACCAGTGACTCTCCCTTGGCTTCTGGGCCTGGAGGATACCCCTATCAGGGGGAGGGTTCACCTGCCCTTGCTCCTGGCTCCCTAAGGTGCAGCCGGAGGTGGAGGAGTTGGAGCCAGCACCGTCTGGGCCAGGGCCGCAGGTGGCCGAGAAGCATGAGCTTGGACGACTGCAGTACTCACTCGATTATGATTTCCAGAGTGGCCAGGTGGGTGGAGGAGGGGGGTGGTGTGGAGGGGCGGGTCCGAGGGTTCTAGCCCCTTTCTAGAGGACGCTCCAAAAAGGAAGCTAAGACTAGAGTCCCCTCATCACCTTTCAGCTGCTGGTGGGCATCCTGCAAGCTGAGGGATTGGCAGCCTTGGACCTGGGGGGCTCCTCCGACCCCTACGTGCGGGTCTACCTGCTGCCAGACAAGCGGAGGCGGCATGAGACCAAGGTGCATCGGCAGACGCTGAACCCACACTTTGGGGAGAACTTTGCCTTCAAGGTGAGCTCCTGGCCTCCGTGCCCCAGGCTTGGCAACCTGCCCCAGTCCCTGGAACACTGGGGAGCGACTCCTTCAGCTTTTTCTGGAGGCAGCCCCACTCAGGTAGCAGCTACAGCTCTGGGGACTATCACACTGGACCCTAGATTGTCGCCGTCGGGCACTGCTGACCCCTGGGCTCTTGCTTTGTTCCATTTGGGTTCCAGAGACTTCTGCACAGCTGTTCCTTGAACCCTTGCTGTCCAACTCGCCGCCTTCTACCAGGATGTGCTGTGCCCCACTTCCTGTCTCTCTGACTTCCTACTCTCCACCTTGTGCTCTCTTCTCTGCGGTCCCCTCATCTAGGTACCCTACGTGGAGCTGGGGGGCAGGGTACTGGTCATGGCGGTATACGACTTCGATCGCTTCTCCCGCAACGATGCCATTGGGGAGGTGCGGGTCCCCATGAGCTCCGTGGACTTGGGGCGGCCAGTGCTGGCCTGGCGCGAGCTGCAGGCTGCTCCGCGGGAGGAGGTGAGCACGCGTGGCCACGCCCCCACGGCTGGGCCCGCCCCCTGCAATCCTGGGCCAATCAGATCACAGGCCTCTTGGACCCTCAGGGCTCCAGCCGGTCCACCTGCTGCAGAGTGCTAGTCTCAGGGGCTCTCCTGGTAGGTCCACATCTCCACTCCTCCTTGGATTGTACCACTGTGGTCCTCACTGGACCATTCCATTCTAAGGCGGGGGGGGGGCGCGGAGAAGGGTCCGAGAGGGGATGGATGTGAAACAGGGGCTCTGGAGAGGGATCCCTCTCTGTCTTTTAGCAGGAAAAACTAGGTGACATCTGCTTCTCCCTCCGCTATGTCCCTACGGCCGGGAAGCTCACTGTCATCGTCCTGGAGGCTAAGAACCTGAAGAAGATGGACGTAGGAGGGCTCTCAGGTGTGTGGGAAGCAAGGAAATGGTGGGGGGGGGGGCAAGGGGGAGGCTCTGCAGCAAAGGTTCTGGCAGTTTCTGGATCCGGAGAGTCCCTTGGTGAAGAGGGAGGCCCAGCCTGCCATGGAGGATATAGATTTGCTTTGGGCAGAGAGAGAGACTTGAGGGGTGCACAAAGTGTCTCTGTGCTGTTCCAAAGAAGCTTCTCATGCATCCTCGTCAACATGATGCCCTGCACTCAGCAGTCGGGGCTGTAAGACTCCTTTCTCCTCCCAGATCCGTATGTCAAGGTCCACCTGCTGCAGGGTGGCAAAAAGGTGCGTAAGAAGAAAACGACCATCAAGAAGAACACTCTGAACCCCTACTACAATGAGGCCTTCAGTTTCGAGGTGCCCTGTGACCAGGTGCAGGTGAGCTCAGACCTACCCAAAGCCTCTGTCAGAGCAGCCCTTCCCCCAGAGCCCCAGGCCCTTAAAAGTCCCCGTTGCTAGGGGAAGGGAGACTCCTTAGCAACCTTTAGAAGCCAGGTCCTGGGGGCCTGAGGTTGTGTTTCCAAAGTCAGTTTCCTCTTATGAGGACCAGGGCGCCCCGCCCCCAAGCAAGACCAGGATGCCCCACCCCCAAGCAAGACCAGGGCTCCCCCCCTCCCTCAGGAATTATGGGTACTAAGGAAAAGATTTCCCCACAACCCTTCAGGAACTTGGCCTAGCCAGGACTCAGGCCTGGCCCCTCCACACATTTCAGAGTCCTAAAGGTTTGTCCCCCTTAGGAGGCTGTTCCCTAAGGAGGCTCTTAACAACCCCTTACCAACGGGGTCCTGATTGTTTATCTCCTTTGAAATCTGATCGCAGAGACAGAAAGACTCCAGAACATCCCTCTAACAGAGGCTCTCCCCTCTCTCCCCTTCCACCCCCTGTACCGTTGGAGTCCCCCTGAGAGGCCTTAGCGCAGGGTGCTAACAAGTCCCCCTAGAACTCTGGTCGCTAGGGAGAGGGTCTCCTTGGCAACGATACCCGAGCCGCTCCCCGCCATGCCTCCTTCACGAGCTCTCGTCTCTTCCCCTGCCCTTCCTCTCTCCAGAAGGTCCAGGTGGAGCTGACCGTGCTGGACTATGACAAGCTGGGCAAGAACGAGGCCATCGGGAGGGTGGCCGTAGGGGCTGCGGCGGGGGGAGCTGGCCTGCGGCACTGGGCGGACATGCTGGCCAACCCCCGGCGGCCCATTGCCCAGTGGCACTCGCTGCGGCCGCCTGACCGAGTGAGGCCGCTGCCTGCACCCTGATCCCCACTTCAAGCCCCTTGCCAAGCCTGGACTCGGCCCCTGACCTCAGACGCCTGGCCAAAGCCACACCCAGGCCTACCTTTAAGCCTTCTTGGACCACTAGCCACCCCCACCCCACCCCAAACGGACCCATTCCTGCCTTCCCACCCCCCGTTATACCAGTCATGGTGACTTGCCAACTCTCCCACCAAGCACACACCCAGAAGCCCCAGGGACCCCTGGGGGAGAGGAGCAACCTGGCCTCCCCCAACCCCAGCCTGCCACTCTCTGCTTTGACAATCAGTGACCCAGCCTTCTACCCCCTTCACTCCCAGTGCCCCTCTTCCTGCACAGGACCACCCCCTCCTGTCCCTAGTCAGATTCCTGCACCGCTCCTGGGACCAAATAAATACTCAGTAACTTTGGTGGCCCGGCCTGTGCTTACTGATGGGGTGGGCAGTGCAGGGGCCAGGGGCCCAAGAGGGTGGGATCACCAGGGGCAAGGATAGGGCTGCCCATCCTGGAAACACACTGAGGGAAACTAGCCCACCCACCCACCACCCATGTATTCATTTGTTTGTTCATGCACCCCTCCGAGCCTGGGTTTCTTCACCTGAAAAGATTGTGGTCATAACAATACCTCCTGTATGTTTGCTATGAAGAGTCTGTGAGAATCACGTACTTGCTCACAAATTTAATCTGCTCCCGCACCCATGACTTCCATAGATTTTCATACCCATATTTCCCTCCCTTCCCTTCTTTCTTCCACAATTGATCCATTCTATCTTCCCTGAGGTCTTCAGTGGGCAGCTTCTGTTGGATGCTGGAACCCTAAGTTGATGCAGATCCAAACTTTACCCCCAAGCGACTTACTCTCATCACAGAAACAAAGTAGACCTGTAGAGTCTGGGAATGAGATTCCCAGAGATTGGGAGAAAGGACAGAGTTACGCAGGGTAAAACTAATGGTTCTACCTCTTCCTTCCTTCAACAAATGCTGCCTCCTAATCCGTGTCTAGGAAAGACAATCATTTCCTTGGCTTCTCCCTCCTCTCATCCCAGACAGGATTTCAGGTGGTAGACAAAGGTCCATGAAATTTGGGAAGAGAGCTCTCTGACCAGGAGGTTAAGTGGAAAATGAGGCAACAGGTTCCCCCATGTACTAAAGAAAGGGCTGAGTATTAACCTGCACTGAGCTTCCTGGTAGCCAATGGGAAAAGGGAAATCTGATCAGTTACACAGGTTGTAATGTCTATGCGATTTAACAAATTTCTTCAAAGGGATGTGGTAATTTCTCATGTGTGAGTGCGTGAGGGGATGTCTTTATGAAAACGGCCCGTGGTATTACTATTATTACTATTACTGCTACTCCTGCTAACAATAATCCTCACAACCACCCCATGAAATAGACATGATTATTATTCCCAGTTGACAAATGAGGAAACTGTGCTTCAGAGAAGTAACATGACCTGCCTAGGATCATACAGCCAGGAAATCTGTCTTTAAATCCTGGGATCGAAAAAAAAAAAAAATCCTGGGATCGAATCTGTTCTGAGTTAGATGATGACATTGGGGTCCCTGGTTCCGTGTCAACAAGAGAGCCGACAAATGAGAAGAATAAAATCATTACAAATGGTGGTGTGTACTGGGCAGTAAGCTAGTGAGAGCTGAGATCAGGGCAGTCAAGGACAACTTACCTAAAGAGGTAATGTTTGAGCTGTGCTTTGAAGGACAAGATGGAACGAGGCTGGCAAAGATGAGGGGGAAATACACTGGAATATTATTCAGTCATAAAAAAGAATGTTTACACTGATTCATGCTATGGCATGATGAACCTTGAAAGCAAGATTATAAATGAAAGAAGCCAGACACAAAAAGCCACATATTGTATGATTCAATCTGTGTGAAATAGCCAGAATAGGCAATCCATAGAGGGGGGGAAAAGGTAGATTTGTGGTTTGCAAGACTAGAGAGAGGGAGAAATGGGGAGAAACTGATTAATGAGTACAGGACTTCCTTATGGAATGATGAGAAAGTTCTGGAACTAGATAGTGGTGATGGTTGCCCAACATTGTCAATGTACTAAATGTCATTAAACTTTATGTTGTGTGTATTTTACCACAATAAAAATAAGCAAAGATGAAGGGGAAGAGACTTCCAGGCAGAAGGAACCCTAAGTTGCAAAGGCCCTGGGGCAGGAATAGGCTTGGTGTGTTCCCCAGAGAGTCAGGAGGCCAGGGCGCCTGGGTGGCTCAGTTGGTTAAGCGACTGCCTTCGGCTCAGGTCATGATCCTGGAGTCCCGGGATCGATTCCCACAACGGGCTCCCTGCTCGGCAGGGAGTCTGCTTCTCCCTCTGACTCTCCCCCTCTCATGGTCTCTCTCTATCACTCTCTCTCTCAATAAAAAAAAAAAAAAAAAAAGAGTCAGGAGGCCAGTGAGTCCTGCAGGATGTCCCGAGACCTCAGCTTCACTCTCCAGGGCCCAGAATTGTCCTCAGAAGGGGGATGGACCCCCCCCTTCAATCCATCACAGCACTGCTAGCTGCATGTTACCATTCCCAATCTACAGAGCAGAAAACTGAGGCACAGAAAGGGTGACTGGTTGTCTAAGGTTGCATAGCTGGAGGAGGTGAGGCAGAGAGCCAAGGCTCCTTGGGTGTCACACCCTGTGCTGGGTGCTGGGGCTGATCTGGAGATGTGCCTCACTCAAGTCCCTGCCCTTATGGACCTCGAAGACAGGTTAAGTCACCTGGTGGAGGTCTCTCAGCCAGCAGGTGAAGGCAAGAGAGAAAGCCAGGCATATCTGACACCAAAAGCCACATTCTTAAGCATCCTGCCATCTGGTCTGAATATAAAGTACAGAGAGTCACAGGGTGTGGACTGCTGTGGCCATTCTGCTGGGAAGGCAGGAGCAGAACTCGGAGGAAGATCCCCTGCTGGACTTGGACATTTCCAGGGGCAGTGGCGGAGGTGGGGGATGGGGAGGGAGCAGAAATTGGAGGAGGGAACTGCTCAACGAATTCAGATGCAGAGGCCAGAGAGGACTTGGTGTGTGCCATTACCAACATTTTTTTGTTTTGTTTTGTTTTTAAGATTTTATTTATTTATTTGAGAGAGAGAGCGTGAGATCACAAACGGTGGGGGGAGGCATAGAGGGAGAAGCAGACTCCCCGCTGAGCAGGTAACCCAACGTGGGACTCAATCCCAGGACCCTGAGGTCATGACATCGGCGAAAGGCAGTCGCTTAACCGACTTAGCCACCCAGGCGCCCCCCACCTCCGTTACCAACTTTCTGAAGCCCTGTTGTGTAGTCTGCCTATTTCCATGGCGTAAATGCCCCCACTGTGGCTGATTTCAAGCCACCAGTGTGAAGTCACTGCATATGGAGTCGAGAGGAGATGCTTATTCGTATACTATCATATAGTAAAATAGTATTTCCCAGGGTCAGGACAGAGGTTCCAAAATTTAAGGCAAAGCCGACGAAACAAAACTACCAGTCACCAAGATAAATAGTGTTTTAATGCAACATTTTTAAAAATTAAAATTAAGGCAAAAAAAAAAAAAAGAGAGAGAGAGAGAGAGATCCTGGGGCACCTGGGTGGCTCAGTCCTGTTAAGCGTCTGCCTTCGGATCAGGTCATGATCCCACAGTCCTGGGATCAAGCCCCGCACCGAGCTCCCTGCTCCGCGGGAAGCCTGCTTCTCCCTCTACCACTCCCCCTGCTTCTGTTCCCTCTCTTGCTGTGTCTCTCTCTGTCAAATAAATAAATAAAATCTTTTAAAAAAGAGAGAGAGAGATCCGTGATGGATGAAATATAAAAATTTTAAAGACAGAGTCTGACCCTGCACTTGGACCACTCTGCTTCATCCCAATCCTGGCCCTATTTCTCATAAAATTTTACGTAGAAAAATAGACAGTCAGTGGTCGTAGTTTGCCAATTTGATTTTTTTAGTTATTACGTTAAAATATTATTTCCTTCATTTGGGTACGACAATTGATGTAAAAAACCTTAAGACCATCAACAACAGGAAAGTATAGTAAAATAAGAAGTGATGAGTTTTGAGTATATATTACCTTTATTTTAACGTAATGCATTTAACTTGAATTTAATTTTAGTAATTAGTGAAAGAGTTTAATTTTTAGTAATGACTGTGCGTAACAACCAGGTCGCAGAATTACACTTGAACAACAGGGGGCTAGTGCTAGCTAGCCCCAGCCCTTCGCTGCGTTTCCCGCCTGGGTGGTAGGACCACGGTGTGAGAGGTAAGGGGACCCAGAGGTCTAGGTGGCGTCACTTTAATTTGAATTAATCAAGATTCTGTTCCGTTCTAGGTCAACTTGAGTCGGCTCATACCTTCCCCATCCCAGAAATGTGGATCGCCCCAGGCCCCGCCCCTTCTCCTCCAGCGCCGTCGTCATGACAACCGCGTCCACACGCCCTCCACACCCGCGAGCGCTCCCATTGGCCAAAAGTTCGTAGCAGGCAGGTCCCGCTCGCTCCATTGGTCAGTTGATCGCGCCGGTGCCAACCCGCGTACTCCCATTGGCTGATTGGTCGAAAAGGAAGGGGGCTCTGGGCAGTTGCGTGTAGGGGGTGCAGAACAGCGGCGCCGCACCGAGCAGGGAGGGAAGGAGGGGGCGTCCCGGAGTCTCTGGAAGGATAGAGGTGAGGGGGTGTCACATGGAGGAGAGGGGCGAGAAGGGAGGGGCGGTGAGAGGGGCATGGGTGAGCGACGCACAGACGATGGGTGGGGACCCCAGGATGTCTGTTCTGCAGGGCCATGACCACACCGGCAGGTTCGGGAGCAGGCTTCGGCTCCGTGTCCTGGTGGGGCCTGTCCCCGGCGCTGGACCTGCAGGCTGAGAGTGAGTCCCCACCCAGGACCACATCTGACCAGGCGGCTGCCTTCCCAGCCTGGCAGGCGGCGCGCTAACGTTCCCCGAGGCTCCAACGGTGGAGCCGCCCCTCACTGGGCAGCCCACGTGACCCCTGCGGACTACAAGTCCCAGAATGCTTAGAGGCACAGATCCCTTGAGAATCTAGGCCAGGAGTGCGAGTCCTGCTGGAAGTTGTAGTCCATCGTTCTGAGGAGGCTGCAGGGGGCGCTCTCCAGGCCACTACCCCAGCCTGCGTCATCTTGCCAGGTCCTCCTGTGGACTCCAGGGGCGGTACAGAGCCCAGGACCCCCGAGCTAGATGTACTGCTGCTGGGCTCCGTGGATGGGCGGCACCTGCTTCGGACCCTGGCCCGGGCGGCGCTCTGGCCTCGCAAGAGGTTGCATGTGAGCTGGGATTCTGGGGTCGTGGAGGGAGGAGGATGAGGAGGAGAGCCCAGATTCCTAAGTCCTTGAGGGAGAAGGGAGCTGGAGGCCTGGACTGCTAGGTCCGAGGGAGGTAGAAGCTGGGAACCCAAACTCCTGGGCTGGGGACTCTTGGGTTCAAGTGGGAGGGAGAGCCTAAAGACTGCGTCTCCTGAGTGACGGTGGGGAGGAGGGTTCTGAGTGCCCAGACCCCCGTGTTTGAAGGAAGGGGTCCGGTGTACGGGATGCCTGGATCCTGTGGGTTGGAGGCTGAGGTCTTCCTTTCCTGGGTCTCCTAGGAGCCAGGGACACAAATCTCAGAATCGTTTTGCTCTGTCTGTCCTTCCAGTTCTATGTGCTAGAGAATAATCTGGAAGCTGTGGCCCGACATATGCTGATCTTCAGCCTAGCTTTGGAGGAACCTGAGAAGATGGGGTTGCAAGGTCAGTTGCAAGGACCCAGACATTCTGGCCCCCAGCCTCTTCCCCCTACGTAGGCCCAGAAAGAGGCAGATAGATACCAGCCCCAGGTCGCTCAGCAAGCAGAGCCTGAATTTGAACAGACTGTCTCAGTCCAGACTTCGCTTGAGGCGTTAAGCCGAAGTCATTGTCACTGAGAAATCATCATCCCTGCGTCCCTGCCCAAATCCTCCTCCTCCTTCCAGGGCTGCCTCCTCCAGGCAGACTCTCTGGGATTCATGCCTCTAACTGAGGATACTCAGGCCTGTGGGGAGGCTCTGCAAAGGACTGAGTTCAGCTCAGCCAAACCTTCCCCACCTCTGGGGGACTCACTACCTCTTAAGAAGTCCTTTCATCTCTTTTGGCCCTCTGGTGTGGTAGGAGGGATTCTGGCATTTCAATGGTACAATGAAACGTTTTGGTCATTGTTCCCACCTGTACAAAAATATACTATCTCCTAGAGCCATTGAGAGAATCCCAGGAGAAAATCCACATAAATTCTCAGCCCAGTGCATGCCACAGGGTAAGCATTCAAAGCCTCCTACCACACCAGAGGGCCAAAAGAGATGAAAGGACTTCTTAAGAGGTAGTGAGTCCCCCAGAGGTGGGGAGGGTTTGGCTGAGCTGAACTCAGTCCTTTGCAGAGCCTCCCCACAGGCCTGAGTATCCTCAGTTAGAGGCATGAATCCCAGAGAGTCTGCCTGGAGGAGGCAGCCCTGGAAGGAGGAGGAGGATTTGGGCAGGGACGCAGGGATGATGATTTCTCAGTGACAATGACTTCGGCTTAACGCCTCGAGCGAGGTCTGGACTGAGACAGTCTGTTCAAATTCAGGCTCTGCTTGCTGAGTGACCTGGGGCTGGTATCTGCCTCTTTCTGGGCCTACGTTGTTCTTACATTGATAAAATGGAGATCCTAAAAGTTCTTTTCCCATAGAGTTCTTGAGAGGATTCAATTAAAAAAAAAAAAAAAGCATAGCTCCTGGATTATGATGCAGACTCAGTACCTCTTAGTGATGATTATTGTTATCACGAGTATGGATGGTAGTTGTCATTAATAGCCCAGAGCATTCAGAATACGCTGCACACATTTCACAGCGCACCTTGTAAAAGGCTCTGAAACAACTAGATCTATCTAACTAAAGGTATATAGCTCTATAAGATCCTTAAACCACTAAATGAAACAATTTACATATTGATAGAGATACATTGATATAGATGTATATGTATATACAACTAAAGGTATATAGTTCTCTTGTAAGATTCCTAACTAAAATGGAACAATTTAACACTGTACTATTTTAACACGCATCAATCTCCATTTCCGTCCGTATCTATATATAACTCTTTCTTTTTTAAGGCAAGGAAAATTTGACCTTGAAATTCAGAATTGGGCTCATCTGGAGGGTGGGGAAGACTAAAAGGAGGCCTAGGTTAGGTATAAGTTATTCTTTGTGTTTGAGGGATGGATGAGGAGCTGGCCGGTGTCCCTAATGCTCCCATGACTATGACATAATAAGATTACTATAAAGAGGGTATGCGTCATCCACACGGGTCTCATTTCTGGGTTCCTTCCTCTGCTCCCCCCACTAATCCCCCTTCCCCCCCAGAGAGGAGCGAGACCTTCCTGGAGGTGTGGGGGAACGCGCTGCTGCGCCCCCAGGTGGCCGCCTTCGTACGCGCCCAGGCCAACCGCCTGGCGCACCTGGTCCCGGAGCCCGACCGCCTGGCGGAGCAGCTGCCCTGGCTCAGCCTGGATGCCCTCAAGGTGCCGTCACCGCCCAGGATCTGGATGGCCACGGGAAGAATGGAAATGGGCAGCCCCAAAGGGTGTTCGTTGATGGAGTTCGAGCCCCAGCTCCCCGGCTCCCAGTGTGGGATGTGACCTAGGGGGTGGCTTCTCCTCTCTGAACTTCAGTTTCTTCATCTGAGAAATGGGAGAATGGTTCCCACACCCTGGGATGGAAGGGAGGGTAAAGCGGGAGAAACAGCTCTCCCTGCAGCCCTCTCTCCCTCGCTGTGTCCCCACGCATGCTGGCCGTGCAGTTCCGCGAGCGCGACGCCCTGGAAGCTATGTTCCGCTTCTGGGCCGGCGGGGAGAAGGGGCCCGAGGCCTTCCCCATGAGCCGCCTCTGGGACTCCAGGCTGCGTCACTACCTGGGCTCCCGTTACGACGCCCGGCGCGGTGTCAGCGACTGGGACTTGCACATGAAGCTGCACGACCGTGGGGTGAGGGGCCTGGGAGAGGGGCTGGGGGCCCAGACTCCTGGGACTAAGGGAGGAGGGGCTGGGGGCCCATATACCAGATTTGCTTAGATCTCTGTCCATTCCTTCTCCTACCCAGGCCCGAGTCATCCACACTCGCGAGTTCCGGCGATGGAGGGACACGGGCGTCGCCTTTGAGCTCAGAGACTCCAGCGCCTACCATGTGCCAAACCGGACCCTTGCGTCTGGTCGCCTTCTGAGTCATGTGCGTGTCCACTCGCTGCCCTAGCCAGTCCTTTCCAAGGACACAGGAACCGGGGTCTCCAACACTGACCTCCCCTGCCTTTTCTCTCCCGGCTTTCCCAGCACGGAGAGCGTGTCGCAGCGCGCGGGTACTGGGGGGACATCGCCACGGGGCCATTCGTGGCATTTGGCATCGAAGCGGATGATGACAGCCTCCTACGGACCAGCAACGGACAGCCAGTCAAGGTGTGTGACTGGAGGTGCTGGGTCTGGGGGAGGTCCCGCCTCTCTGTACTTTCTAAACCCAGTCTGGAAATCCAAGCTAGCACTGGGCATTGGGGGGAGGCCCTGCCCTAGGCCCTGCCTTGTCACCCTGGCTGCGCCCCTTCTCTCCCCAGACCGCTGGTGAGATCACTCAGCACAACGTGACGGAGCTGTTCCGAGAGGTGGCCGCCTGGGGGCGCCCGAGAAAAACCCTTGGAAACCCCAAGGAGGTGCACCAAGACGGGGATGGAAGCCCAGAGGGTAAGCGTCGGCGTCAGCTCACCCCCTTGAAATGGGAGTTGGGTGGTGAAGTGGGCACATCCTCCTCTGGGGAAGAGTGGGACCCAGACCCCCATCCTGGGCTTCAGGTATTTAATGTGCAAGTGCTTACCAGTATGGTTTCCAATGCCTGCCTAAGTGGTCTCCTGTTCCTGACGTTGTGTTCTTGTTTCTTTGTATTTCTCTCCCTTTCCTAAATCCTGACACCATGTTATCATTCTGAAGTCCAACAGTAGAATTCTAATCCTACCTGCAGAAGTCTAAGAGACAGAACATTCTAGCAAGGTGCTAGGTCCCAGCTCACTTTGGGAGACTCCCCCCCCCCCCATTCTGGTCGTGCCTGTCTTGTAACCATCCCCCAAGCTGGCTCTTCCTGGGTATCTGGATACCCTGTATGGCCCTGGGCCTCCCACTCCTTATGTATGTATGTACGTATGTATTTAACAGCGAGAGAGGGAACACACGCAGGGGGAGTGGGGGAGGGAGAAGCAGGCTTCCCGCGGAGCAGGGAGCCCGGGATCACGACCTGAGCCGAAGGCAGACGCTTAATGACTGAGCCACCCAGGCGCCCCTCTTTTCCTCTCTCGAGTCTCAGTTGCCTAGTCTGTAAAATGGGTCTCTGCTTGCCGGGCTGACCTTCCCAGAGTTTTCCAGGAATCCATCTACGAGAAAGGGCTTCAGGACAGGCAAGGAGAGTTCTCTCCAAGCTTTGTGTGTCTGCCTAACTCTGCCAGTTCTTCCCCAGCTGTCCCTGCCCTGGAATTCTTCACTGTGCACTTCCTACCTCTGGGCTCTGCCCAGACCCTTCACCACAGGAGCTGCTACAAGGAACGGTTCCAGCTTCTCTATGTGGCCTGTGGGTAAGAGAGAGGTTCCCAGACTTCCTTCCCCCAGCTCCTCCTCCCTTACACCCAGGAATCCTGGCCCCCAGCCCCTCCTTAATCAGTGTCCGGATCCCCCAGCCCCACTCCTCCCTCAGGACCTGAAAGTCTCAGCCTTGGCCCTCCCTTTCCTCTGCACAGGATGGTGCATCTTCTCAGCCCAGATCTCGGGGCCTGCGTGGTCCCTGGAGGACGCCTGGTGGTGGAGTTAGCCCGGTGAGCCAGCGGAGGGCAGAGCAGGGAACGTCCAGGCTGAGGGCTGAAAGCCGGGACCTCTAACGGGCCCCTTCCTGGTTTCAGGTACCTGGTGGACCTGCGGCAGGAGCAGCTGCAGGGGTTTGCCACCCGGGTCGGGGAGCTAGCTCGGGCGGCTGGGTTCACCCCCTGGCCCCAAGCCAGGCCCTCAGAGACCTTCGCACGCTTCTACAAGGCCCCGGACTCGGCTTGCCACCGCCCTGATGCAGCTGTGGGCTCCGTGACTCCGCCCCCTGAGGTCCTGGTCCCGCCCCTTGAGGACCAGGGCCAGCCTCTGGAACGCAGGACCCCACCCTCTGGGCTCCTCAAGCAGCCCTCAGAGTCTCCAGCTCCACCCACAGAGAGTCAGACCCCAACACCAGAGAGTCTGACTACACCCCCAGATGCCCGGTCCCCCATCGCTGACTTGTAAAGTCAGGTCCTGGAATTAGAGCCCACCTCTAGAATACTCAGTTGTATTCTCAGCAGTCTTAGGCAGCTCCAGAGGTGCTGCTAGAATTTCAGATTACTTTCCTGGGATTCTATATTCTGTTCCTAGAATTCTAGATTGTTCTTTCAGGGCGCCTGGGTGGCTCAGTTGGTTAAGCGACTGCCTTCGGCTCAGGTCATGATCCTGGAGTCCTGGGATCGAGTCCCGCATCGGGCTCCCTGCTCGGCTAGGAGCCTGCTTCTCCCTCTGACCCTCTCCCCTCTCATGTACTCTCTCTCTCTCTCATTCTCGCTCTCTCAGATAAATAAATCTTTAAAAAAAAAATACATTGTTTTTTCAGAGTTACGCGTTCCACTCTTGAGACTCTAAACACCGCCTACAGAGATCCGGCCCTGAGTCTTAGGCCCTCTGTGTGGCCTCCTGGGGATTGGGGGAATCTGCTCTCCCGGCCGCTCAACACCCACACTGTCCCAGTAAAGAGAGCAGGGTCCTCTTCGTGTGCCCATGTGTCTTTCCAGGCTTCAGTCTTGTCTCCAGGGCTGGGAGAGGGGCTGTGCTAGGGCGGTCAAGAGAGGAGACCTAGTTCCTAGTGAGCTAGAGGTGGATTTCTCCATGCTTTTGTTGCCTGAGAGTCTGGGCCATACGTGGATCCTCAAATAAATCAACAAAATTTATTGAGTGGCTAACAGGTTTGGGATACAGAAACTGACCATAGTTCTTATGAAGATTGCAGTTTAGTGTGGGGATGAGGCCCAGACTCCTGGGTCTGAGGGAGGAGGGGAATGGGGGCTGGACTCCTGGGTCTGAGGTAGGAGGGCCTGGGGGCCTGGACTCCTGAGTCTGAGGGAGGAGGGGGCTGGGAGCTGGGCTCCTGGGTCTGAGGGAGGAGGGGGCTGGGGGCCTGGATTCCTGGGTCTGAAAGAGGAGGGGCTGGGGGCCTGGACTCCTGGGTCTGAGGGAGGAGGGGGCTGGGGGCCTGGACTCCTGGGTCTGAGGGAGGAGGGGGCTGGGGGCCTGGACTCCTGGGTCTGAGGGAGGAGCGGCTGGGGGCCTAGGCTCCTCGGTTTGAGGGAGGAGGGCCTGGGGCCTGGACTCCTGGGTCTGAGGGAGGAGGGGCTGGGGGTCCTGACTCCTGGGTCTGAGGGAGGAGGGGGCTGGGGGCCTGGACCCCTGGGTCTGAGGGAGGAGGGGGCTGGGGGCCTGGACTCCTGGGTCTGAGGGAGGAGGGGGCTGGGGGCCTGGACTCCTGGGTCTGAGTTCCCAGGCCGCCAAGGTGGAAGGGTGATCCAGCTGGAGCGCTGCCTGGCCCACCCCATCCCTCACGCGCCCCAGTTATCTCGCATCCTGGGCAGGGGGAGGAGGTGACAGCAGTATATTTAGTCTCAGTCCACGCCACTTGTCTCAGTGTCCTCAGTCAAGTTTGAGCAGCCCGGAGGAGAACGAAGCCCCAGGGGCCTTCAAGGTCAGCCCGGACGTGCCCTCACTGACCCTCCAAGCGCCCCTTGCCCTTTCTCTGCCTCCTGCAACCCCTGGCCTGAGTCTCAGCATGGCGGACGAGTGAGTGCAGCTGGGTAACTCGGACTCCCGAGGCCTGAGGCGGTGGGAGGTGGACACAGGGCCTGAGAAGGGAGGTGGGGACGGGATCCCTGGGTGTCTGCACGAGGGAAGAGTTTGGGACTCAGACCCCCTAGGACCCAAGGATGGGGGAGCTGGTGGGCCGGAGTCCCTTAGACTGGACGGACACAGCCCCCTCATTAATCCCCCCTCCCTGTCTCTCCCTCCAGGAGCAGCGATGCGGTGAGAGGGGGCACCGGCCGGGGGCGACCAACGGGGGGGGGGCGCAGCAGAAAGGGGCCTGGGGCAGGAGTCTGCAACCCCAGGACACCGCGTGGTGGGGGGCTGGGGGGGGGCCCGGCGGTGATGCGGCTCCGTTCCCCCAACCCCAGGCGGAGTGCCCGCCCCCCGCTCCCACCCCGATCCGACGACGGTCCTCGGCCAACTACCGAGCGTACGCCACGGAGCCGCACGCCAAGGTGAGGGCGGGGCTGCGCGGGTCTCAGTTCCGAGTCCACAGAGGTGGGCGGCACATAGGGGTGGGGGCGGGGCCAGAGCCTCAGATGGGGCGGGGCTTTGGTCGCGGGCGGAGCCTAGGAGGATGCCGCGCTTCAAGGGCGGGGTTTTGCAGAGGGAGGGCTCGGATTGGTGAGACCTGCCTATGGGCGGAGTTCCGTTGCCCGTGGGAACTGCGACTGCTTAGGGTAGAGAGGGCGGTGCCTAACCAGTCAGGGGCCAGGATTGGTGAATGGGGATGAGGGGCGTGGCTTCCCGTAGAGTCGTGGCTGGAGCTGGAGGCAGGCCCAAAGCTGGACCAGGTGTGAGGGAGTGGCTGTGAGCCCCCCCCCCCCCCCGCACCGTCCGTCTTCCATTCCCCGCCCTGATTGTCCCTTGCTCCATTCCACCCCGGCAGAAGAAGTCCAAGATCTCCGCCTCGAGGAAACTGCAGCTGAAGGTGCCGACGGGCCTGGAGGGGGCTCCTAGGTGTCCTCAGGGGGCAGAGCTTGGGGGTTGGGTGCATGGGGGGCGGGGCCTCCGTGGCGAGCGGGCGGGGCTTGTGGCAAGCCGCTTTGGAACGATGGACCCGACCTTGAGGGGGAGTGTCTCTGCGGGACAGCTGACCGGGCCTGGGACTAGAGAGTGGGCTGTCCCGGCCAGGGCGGCTTCCCCGGTGCGGCGCGGCCCTCATCCGCTATCCCGGGGGGTGCTGCGGCCCTTGGCCTCCCCTCCGCAGACCCTGATGCTGCAGATTGCGAAGCAAGAGCTGGAGCGGGAGGCGGAGGAGCGGCGCGGAGAGAAGGGGCGCGCTCTGAGCACGCGGTGCCAGCCCCTGGAGCTGGCCGGGCTGGGCTTCGCGGAGCTGCAGGTACCCGCTCTCAGAGGGACTCCTGCCCAGCTGGGGATCCAAGGTTCCTAATGTCCGGTCTTGCATCCTTGGGACTCACGGGTCTAGTCACTATGCCCCACTTCTGCTGGGGACCTTGGGGTCCAGTCTCCCAATCCTTACCCTCAGGAGTTCAGGAATATGGCCTGCAGCTGCCTACAGTCTCAAAATCCAGAGGTTGATTTCTCTAGTCCCAGTTCCATCAGATTCTCTGGACTCCTGGCTCCTAGCACCCTTTCTTCGAGCTGCCCCAGAGTCCAGCTTCAAACTATTCCTCCAGGACCAGATGTCCAGACCCCCAGCCCCTCCTCTTTCAGACTCAGGACTCGGGGTCCCCCTCCCACCACATATACCACCACTCCTTGACCAGGACTTGTGCCGACAACTCCACGCCCGCGTGGACAAAGTGGATGAAGAGAGATACGACGTGGAGGCGAAAGTCACCAAGAACATCACGGAGGTGGGGAGTATTGGGCAGTCTCGGTCTCTTCAGGGTAGGGTCTGGTGCCTGTCCCCTTGCAGCTGTGTGTGGTTGCAGACGCCAGGAGACCCAGGATAGCTCTGTGGGGCTGGAAGGGACGGGGCAGAAGAATGAGTGTAGAGTGGTTAGGGAAAGCTGTTCCAGGCAGACGGAACAGCATGCAAAAGCCAGGAGATGAAAAAGCGAAGATGTGTCTGTGGAAATGTGCAGCCGGAGCATCGAGTGTTGATGAGTGAGCTCAGGCATGGCTCAGGGAATTGTGGGATGCACACAGCTGCACCGGGATGTGTCAGTGTTTTGCAAAGAGGAGACTGGACAGATTGCGGGGGGGGGGGGGGGGACTTAGAGTTATTGGATGAGGCCCTTGGAATTTTTCCCGAAGGCGGTGGGAGCTGAGCCTGGATGAGGCCTCCATAGGCTTGGAGAGAGATAGGAGGGAAATGTAGGGTGAAAGCATGGGGCCGGAGGAGGTGGAGTGGGGAGGTCTCCACCTCCTCTTATGGCTGCTCCCAGATCGCAGATCTGACCCAGAAGATCTTTGACCTTCGGGGCAAATTTAAGCGGCCCACCCTGCGGAGGGTGAGGATCTCTGCGGATGCCATGATGCAGGCATTGCTGGGCGCCAGGGCTAAGGAGACCTTAGACCTGCGGGCCCACCTCAAGCAGGTGAAGAAGGAGGACACAGAGAAGGTGAGTGTGGCTCGGGCCAGGGAAGGGGGTGCTCAGAGGAGAGGGTGTGGGGCACAACAGTCCTAGGGCCTAAACTCAGGGCAGATGATAGTTGGAGTTATGGGGAGAAGAATCTGGTAAGGGGTCCTCAGTGGGAACTGTAGCAGGGGCATAGGAAGTGCAAGAGGAAGACAGAAACTAGAAGGGGAAGCCAGGAAGTGCATGAGGGAGAAAGGAAGTAGCAAGGAGTCAGGAAGTGTGTGAGGTCTACAGGAAGTCCATGAGAGAGAAAAATAGTGCATGGGGGAGACAAGAAGGGGAAGACGCAGAGGCTCCTAGGAAGAGACGTAAGCAAGGAGGCCCTCAGTGCATGTGTTAGACAGGATGTGCATGGGGGCAAATTTGACGGGATTGCCTGAGGGGACGGGAAGTGTTCCAGAACCAGATCCCGGGATGGACATCCAAAACACAGTGGCCCAGCAGGCTGGAGGGTGGGCGGAGGATATTTGAGAGACTGTAGACCAGGGAGAGACCCTAACCCTTCACCCCATTCCTCCAGGAAAACCGGGAGGTGGGAGACTGGCGTAAGAACATCGATGCGCTGAGTGGAATGGAGGGCCGCAAGAAAAAGTTTGAAGGCTGAGCCGGCCTGCCCCCTGCCCTAGCCCTGAAGGTGTCCCGGAGGAATAAAGCTTCTTTCTGAGCTAGGAGTGGCTGCATGTCTGCTGCCTGGGGGGTGGGGGGTGAGGTGTGAGGGCGACGAGGGGACAGAGGGCAGGGCCCCCCAAGCCACAGCACACCGCAGGAGCAGAGCTGGTGCGTTCTCAGCTCTTCTGCTGCACCTGGGCTGCAGAGAGGCTCAGACCAAGGCCCAAAGACACAGAGAGAGCCAGAGACCCACAGAGAGGGAGTAAGACACAGATTCCTAGAAAGATGTGCAAAGAAAGGGACAATGGAGAAGCAGATGTATACCACAAAGCCCAGAGACCACTGAAAGAAAGAAATAGGGACCCAGAGGGAGAATGGCAGAGACATGGGGAAGGACGCCCTCGAAAGAGCTAGAAAGATAGAGACACGAATCCAGAGACAAAGAGAGACAGAAACGGGATCACAGACAGACACCGATACATACTGAGAGGGGCCGATTCACAGAGACACCCACAGAAATGCAGAGACAAAAATGCACGGGGAGACAAGGGGAGTGAAAGACACAGACGTGGAGAGTTGCAGACAAAGCCTGAAACAGACCCAGAGAGAACCCCCAGAGAAATGCCCAGAAATAGACACAGAGATGGCAGACAGTGAGAGACAGAGACACAGAGAGGCAGGAGGGGTGGCTGGCTCCGCTAGAGTTCAAGGTCATGGCGTGGCAGGGAAAGGGTGGGGAGGAATCCCAAAACAGATCAGTGTCAGATGGAGGTGGGGGAGTGTGAGGTCGCGCAGGCCTGACACCACACCCTCTCCCCTCCCCCGACCCACACCTGCTTCCCCGCTTTAGCGCCTGTTGTCACCAGGGTGGAATCCTGGTGGCAGACAAAGGGGTGGGGGTGGGGAGGGGGGAGACAGAGACACACAGATGGAAAGTCAGAGACAAAGGAAAGAAGGACAGTGTCAGAGAGACAGAGAGACCGGAACCAGAGCCATATAAGAGAAAGCACCCCTTCTACTCCTTCTGTCAATAAATATTCTCCAAGGACCTACTGTGTGCGGAGCACAGGGACTTCAAAGCATAGAGTGCAGCCTGCTGGAAGGGAGTGGGGCGCCCAGAGGTTGGAGGTCACCTGACCCAGCCTGGGTTCAAGGCAGTGCTGATGGGGTGGAGGGGTCCCCAAGCAGCCAGGAGGTGCCAGGATCCTGAATGTGGAGCCAGAGTTGGGGCAGGGCAGCCTCAGAGCTGGGACTCTAGGTTGGAGAAAGGAATTCTCTGGCCCTCCCCGCCCCTCGGGGGCGGGGCTGAGGCTCCGCTATAAACCCCAGGGTGCTTCGGGGGTGCTTCAGCGCGGTCCGCAAGGCTCTGTCCCGCCGCTCGCTGACTCTGCAGACCCAGCCTTAGGTAATGGTCCCAGGGACTTTGTACTTGGGGGAGAGGACAGGAGGGGTGTGAAGGACCATGGAGGTGGACAGGGCACACAATGAAGGCTTGAATTCCGGGGAAACTCAGACTTCACGGGGACTGAGGACTGAGGTATTAGGATTTGGGAGTTACAGAGTCTGGGGTGCCAAGATTGGGGTGTCCCAGAATATAACACCTTCAGACCTAAGAGGTGTGAGATCTGAGGGAATCTCAGGAATTGGGGGTTGCTGGGTTTGGATGTTTGATGGTCTGGGGGTCAGGACAGGGAGCTTCTGGGGATTTGAGAATTGAGGTCTCCAGGTCTGAGGCCTTATGACTGGAGGTGTCAAAATTTGGGGCATCGTGAATGCACCTCTGAGCTTGGGCATCTGGGTTTTGGGGTCTCAAGATTTTGAGGCTTCAGAATGTAGGTGTCAAGACCTAGGGCATCAAGATCTGAGGATGTCTCAGCCCAGAGTCTGGAGTCTCAGGAACTGGGGTCTCAGAATCTGGAGACATGAAACCAGGGGCATCATCAATTGGGGTCTCAGAATTTGGGGGTGCTCTTAACCTGGGCACTGTGGGTCCTGGGGGATCTCAAAGGTGGGGTGCTGTCTATGTAGGGGTCAGGATGAGGTCTATGGACAGGGCTGCTCTTGATGAGTCCAACCTCCTCCAAGGCTGTGGGTGGTGGGGCGAGGAGGGGACAGATGGCAAGATAATGGGGGGGGAGTGTGTGTGAGAGGGAGCGGGTGTGACTAATTCTCCCAGGAGCCTCCCCCCCTTGAATCCCTTCTTAGGAAATGTCCTCTGTTTCACCATGTACGACATCCCCCCCGAAATAGCCTTTGGGGGGTGGGGCGGCTATTGTCTTCAGGCCACAGTCCCTTCCCAAATACCTTCTCCTAATCCCCACTCAGATCAGGTTCCCATGTACATGTCATAAGACAAAAGAGGACAGCTGTGGTGGTGGAGGGGCAGGAGTGCAGCTTTGGGGCTGTGCCCCCCCACACCTCCCAGAGCCCTTCCCTGTCAGGGCCCCCAGCCCCTCCTCCCTCAGACCCAGGAGTCCAGGAACCCCAGCCCCTCCTCCCCTAACCCCTCCTCCGTCAGACCCAGGAGTCCGGACCCCCAGCCACCTCCTCCCTCAGACCCAGGGGTCCAGGCCCCCAGCCCCCTCCTCCCTCAGACCCAGGAGTCCAGACCCCCAGCCCCTCCTCCCTCAGACCCAGGAGTCCAGACCCCGGCCCCCTCCTCCCTCAGACCCAAGAGTCCAGACCCCCAGCCCCCTCCTCCCTCAGACCCAGGAGTCCCAGCCCCCGGCCCCTCCTCCCTCAGACCCAGGAATCCAGGCCCCCAGCCCCCTCCTCCCTCAGACCCAGGGGTCCAGGCCCCCAGCCCCCTCCTCCCTCAGACCCAGGGGTCCAGGCCCCCAGCCCCCTCCTCCCTCAGACCCAGGGGTCCAGGCCCCCAGCCCCCTCCTCCCTCAGACCCAGGGGTCCAGGCCCCCAGCCCCTCCTCCCTCAGACCCAGGGGTCCAGGCCCCCAGCCCCCTCCTCCCTCAGACCCAGGAGTCCAAACCCCAGTCCCTCCTCCCTCAGACCCGGGACTCTGGCCCCCAGCCCCTCCTCCACCGGGACCGCACCTCACTCGCGTGTTCTCTGGTCCTCAGGTCATACAGGATGTCGGACACCGAAGAGCAGGAATATGAGGAGTGAGTGGCGCTGGCGGGAGGGCTGGGGGCGTGGAGAGGGGGGACACTCTCCCACCTCCAACACGTCTAACCCTGCCTCTCGCCCTTTCCTTCCCACCCCTGCCCTCAGGGAGCAGCCCGAAGGTGAGTGGGCAGTGGGCGGGGCTCGGCGTCCTGGGGACACGCACGCGGGAGGCGAGGGGACAGCGGGGTCACCCGCCGCCCCCGCGCCCACCCTCCGGGGTTGCGGGGCCCTTCGCGTGGGCTCTCCGCACGGCCGGCGGCCCCCCCGCGGGGCTCCTCACCCTGCCTTCTCTGCCCCCGCCCCCCTTTCCAGAAGAGGAGGCTGCGGAAGAGGAGGAGGAAGGTGAGGCCTGACCCCCGCAGGTCTGCAGCCGGACGCAGCACCGCGGGGCCGGGGGGGGGCGGGGGGGGGGGCGCGGGGCCGGCCGGCACTGGGCTCCCGACCGCCCCGGCTTCAGGTCCTTTAACAGCCTCTCCCCTCTCTTTCCTCTCTGCCCCCACACCCCGGCCTGGCCGCTCCCCCTCGCTCCCCCATCCTCGCTTCTCCCCCTGCCTCCTCCTCCCCAGCCGCCGAGGAGCCGGAGCCGGTGGCAGAGCCAGGTAACCGCGGCTGCTTCGCTTCTCGAGCTGGATTTCCACCGGCACTGACCCCTGCGAGGACCCCCTGCGCCCCCGCAACCCGCCCAGGCCCGGTCCTTTAAGCCCCGGAGAGCTCGCGCGCCCTCTGGTGTCCACGAAGGGAAATCGCCTCGCTGAGGCTTTAACCCTTTCCCTTCTTTCTTAAAGAGACCGACACCCAAGCCTTCTTCCCCAACCTGGAGGAATACTTGTAGAAGGGTTGGATGTTTGCGGACAGGCACCCCGCCCCCATCTTCGCCCCCGACCCTGTCATTTTTTTCCCTCCATATACATTCAAACGTTGGGGCCTGAGTTGCAGAAGGGGCTTTCCCTGAGGGTCTGGATTCCTGTGTCCCCAGAGGGGAGGGGCTGGGGACACCCTGCAGTGCTAGGTGTAAATGGAGAAGAGCAGGAGCTCTGGGTATGTAGAAAGAGGAAGGTCTGGGGGGTTTGGACCCCTGGGTTCCCAGAGAAGTGGGAGGGGGATCCCCACACCAGCTCTGAATGTATATCTGATGCGTGTGACCCTCTTCCGCCTTTACAGCCTACCTGATTTCCCTTCTCCCCTCTTCTCCCCCCACTCATGCCTCTCCCCCAGAGCTGCTCCTGGGGGCTGTGGCTTGGAGGGGGGGTTCCCTCCTCTGGGTGTGTCAGGCCCACCCCCATGAACTCTTGCTAATTATCTCTTTGTATCTCCCCACTAGAAGAGGAGCGCCCCAAACCAAGGTAAGATCCTGGAGGGCTGGGGGGAGGGTCCCAATCACATCCTCCTAAATATGTCCCCTACCCCCAGAGATAGGGTGTGAGAAAGGCAGAAAAGCAGAGTGAGGCACTTGAAACAGGAAAGGACAGTGATTTCTTCTTTCAGCAAATGGTCCACAGAACTTTCCATGGCATTTGGTGAGTCAGATCCCATCTGCTCTGTTGGTGAAACAGACCCAGATACAGTGATGGTAGCACACAAGAGGGCCCTATGTTTGCCCTAGGCAGTCACAGAAGGCTTCCCAGGGGAGGTGATGCCAGAGTCCTGAGGGATGAGGAGTTCACTAGCTGAAGGAAGTGGGAGGGATAGTGTAGAGGAGAAAGCTGTGGAGAGCACGCACGGTGCAGTGGCTGGATCTAGACCACTCTTTCGGGGAGCAGATACAGACACAGGTCATTCTGATGATGGAGGTCCTATACTAGGCAGATCTGTGGAGGCCATGAGAGCTAGCGGGGGCAGAGGGTCCTGGAGGAGGTGACACTGGGGCCAAAGCTTGAAGAGGCAAGGAGGCAGCAATGTGAGCATGAGAAAAAAACCTAGAAGCAGAGTTCTGTGGGTTGATATGGGCAGTGGTGCCAATTTCATTGTGGCTAGAGCATAGAGTGGAAGAAGGGGTAGGTCCGCACAGGGTTTTGAGCAGAGGAGGCATTGGATCAGATCTGAGAGGGAGCAAGGGGGATCAGGGAAGGCTTGTTGGAGGCGGCAAGGCCCCTGGGGATGCAGTATATCAGGAGAAGGGCATTACAGGCAGAGGGAACAGCATGCAAAGGCCCAGGCGTGCAAAGGCACATGGCATAGCCAGGGAACCATGAGATGTGGTGTGTGTCTGTGAGGGAGGAGAGAAGTTGCTGGAGGAGTTGACTGGGGCCAGATGGAGAAGGGCTTTGAATGCTGAGTTGCTTGGACTTTGTCTTAAGGGTGAGCTCTGAGCTAAAGTCATGAAGGAAGATGAACTGAAGGTGGACAGCTGGAGTCTGGGAGGCCAGGAGGAGGCTGGTATGAAGGTTCACAGGGGAGGGACTGAGGCCTGAGCTGGGCAGGGGGCGTGGGTGGGACAGGGGGAACAGACTGGGGACACGCCAAGGCGAAGAGGCCAGGACTTTCTGTTGGGGCAAGGGGAGGGAGGAGGTGAGGGTCTGGGCTGAGAACCCGAGGGGTGGTGCAGCCACCACTCCATCTTGGGGAAGTTGATGGGCTCGGTGGAGGCATGGTGTATGAGAATGCCGGAAACGTCCAGGAAGCACCCGTAAACCTGAGTCTGGGATCTCGGAGAGAGTCTGGGCTGGAGACAGAGGTGGTGAATCCTCGGTAATTGACGATAATCGAAGTCACCCGAGCGAATGACGTGGATCGTGAGAGTTTCCTATGCATGAATAAAAGGGCGAAACTCTTTAAAGGGCTTTCTGGGGACAAGGAGACAGAGATGGGGCAGCCAGAGGAGTCGGAAGCAAATCAGGCGATGGACGGTGCCGTCTTAAAAAGCAGAGAATTCGAATATAGGTGTGGGCGGCAGGCCGACCCCTAGGGCAGCAACACCCAATACAGATTTCATGCAAGCCACATATGTAAAAATATCTGTATTTTTACAAGCTGCACTTTAAAAAGTAAAACAAAACAGGTAAAAATTAATCTTCATAGCATTTTCTTAATTCAACCCGTTATATCTGAAATGTCATCATTTCAACATGTAATTGATAGGAGACATTATTTGTGAAATATATTACATTTTTCTGTTTGAACCAAGGGTTTGAAATCCAGCATGTTTCACAGACAGCCCATAGAATCTCGATTCGGACCAGTCCCCTGTCAGGTGCCCGAAGCTGGCTGCCACACTGGACAGCGCTCCATCAGGGTGCTCAGGCTGCTCAGTCTTTTCCCCTTTCCACCCATCAGGCCTGTGGTCCCTCCTCTGATTCCCCCGAAGATCCCAGAAGGGGAACGTGTGGACTTCGATGTAAGTAAAGGACACCCAGTCCCCAGGTGCCTTTGTGCAAATTAGGAAGAGGTGCCCCTGGCTTCTCCCTTCTTTTGGAGTACCCTAAAATGGACCGCATGGGCCGCTAGTGCCACCTGCTGGGAACATCGCGAACAGTGGCCCCTGTCCCCTAAACGGTCCAAGCCGGTCTTTGCAGTCAAGGGCCCTGCCACGACGTGTCTCAGAGGCGCTCACAGGTGGGGGCCTGGTCCCCCGCACCGCCTGCGAATGACGCGGCCCCCACCCTCGGTCCTGCAGGACATCCACCGGAAGCGCATGGAGAAAGATCTGCTGGAGCTGCAGACGCTCATTGACGTACATTTTGAACAGCGGAAGAAAGAGGAAGAGGAGCTCATTGCGCTGAAAGAGCGCATTGTGAGTGGAGGGAGGCGGGGTTCTGCAGATTCCTCCCTCACCCCGTGCCGTCCTGGGTCTGGCAATGGTTCCTGTCCAGTGCAGACCTGAGGCTGAATCATTTGGGAACTTGTCCAAGTCGGTGACCACACTCAAACTTGCTCATCTCTGCTCTTGACCTGCTTGGGGAGGGGGCGTCCCTGCACCTCCTCATTCTTCTCTCCCCGCCCCCCCCCCCCCCCCCGCAGGAGCGGCGCCGGGCTGAGAGAGCTGAACAGCAGCGCTTCCGAACCGAGAAGGAGCGTGAGCGTCAGGCCAAACTGGCGGTGGGTGCCTCCCCTGCCCTGAGAGACCAAGTGTTTCTTCTTCAGTGGGATGCTCTATTTCCCATTCATGATCTTTTCTGCGGTCCTGAGAAAGTACTTGCGCTGTATTATTCAAGAATCTCTCAGTTGGAAGGGACAGAAACCCCAGCCCAAACTGGATTCAGCAGAAAGAGCATTTTATGTGCTCATATAACTAAAAAAGTGTAGAGTGTGACTTGCTTCAGGTATGGCTGGATCAAGGAACTCCAATAAGATTACAAAGACCCAGCTTTTCTCTTCCTAGCCCTGGGCCCATCTTTCTGTGGACACTGGGGTGATGAGGTCCTCAGGAGCTTGCCCGGGATGTTCCTGGTCTGAGCCCTGAAAATGCTGTATCTCATCAGTCCCAGGTGAACCAGATGGTCAGTCACCCTACCGGACACCTTCTTCTCAGGCAGGGGTGGCAAGTGACCACCAGCAACTCTGGCTATCACTCCTCTTTTATCTGTCTTCTACATCATTCTAGGATGAGTTCAGATTGGTCACCTGTCCATCTTGTAGCGAATTGCTGGCTAGCTGTAGGAGATTCGTGAGAATGCTCCCATTGGTGTAGGCTTTGGAAACAAGATCTGCCTTGGCATCGAGGAGTGGCACACTTGAATCACTTTTAAAGATTAGGAGTTGGGTGACATGGTAGGCATCGTACTGGTCTCCCAAAGATGTTCACATCCTAATTCCCAGAGTCTATGAATATGGTGCCTTGCATGGCAAAAGATGGTGCCTGTGATTAAGTTAAGGATCATGAGGTGGGAGATGATTCTGGATTATCCAGATGGACCTCATGTTATCACAAGGGTCCTTGCAAGAGGGAGGCTGTAGGGTCAGAGTCAGAGACGTTTGAAGATACTTTTCTGCTAGCTTAGAAGAGGGAGGAAGGGGCCAGGAGCCAAGGGAGGCAGGCAGCCCCTAGAAGTGAGGGCAAGAGAGTGAATTCTCTCCTAGAGCCTCCACAAGGAACCAGCCCTAGTCACTCCTTGATTTTAGCTCAGAAGACCCATTTTAGACTTCTGACCTGCAGAACTGTAAGGCGATAAACTTGTGCTATTTTTTAAAGATATGTATTTATTTATGTATTTATTTATTTATGTATTTATTTATTTATTTGACACAGATTGAGAGAGAAAGAGAGAGCACAAGTGGGGGGAGTGGCAGAGGGAGAGGGAGAAGCAGGTTCCCGCTGAGCAGGGACTTGAACATGAGACTCCATCCCAGGACCGTGGGATCAGGACCCAAGCTGAAGGCAGATGTTTAACCAACTGAGCCACCCAGGCGCCCCGAACTTGTGCTGTTTTAAGCCATTAAATTTGCAGATTTCAGCAGCGACAGGAGATTAATTCAGATGGGGCATGCTGGACATGCCAGAGCCGTCATACCCACCTCACCAGCCCTTTCGGTGGGGAGAGGAGTTGGTCTGGACAAGCCGCTGCTTCTGGAACATGGGGCTGCCCTCAGTAGACATCTGGAACCTCGTCCTCAGACTCAAGGCCAGCAGCCTCTTCAGTGCTCCAAGGCCCCCACCCCCATCGCCAGTCACCCTCCTGCATCCTCTGACACCGTTATTGTCACATGAGAATAAAGCAGACGAAGGCCCAGAGAGGGGGAGTATCTGCACTGAGGCCGCACAGCAGCGCTCAGCATTGGCCACTCAGATTAGAGGAATGCAGAAAAAAGCAGGAATATCCCTTTCCCATTTTGAAAGTTCTGCTTGGGGGATGTTAAGGCTCAGGGAGGAGAAGGGGCTTGCAGGTGGTCACACAGCCAGGCCTGGAAGGGCCAGGAGCAGAATGTCTGTGTTTTTGCCTGTTTGGACATGACCTTTGTCTCACGCACCGGGTCGACAGACCCCTGCTTCACTCAGCTCCCACATCCCCATCTCAGACCCCTTCCCTGCAGGGCTGCGACAGGCCTTGGGTTTAACACCCTTCTTCCCTCAGGAGGAGAAGATGCGGAAGGAGGAAGAGGAGGCCAAGAAGCGGGCTGAGGATGATGCCAAAAAGAAGAAGGTTCTATCCAATATGGGAGCCCATTTTGGGGGTTACCTGGTCAAGGTGAGTTCAGCCCACTGGGATCTAAGGTCTATGTTCCCAGGGAGGAAGCAACAGAGGACCTAGATTTCTGTTTCCTGATGGAGGTGGGGGCTGGGGGCTGGACTCCCGGGTCTGAGGGAGGAGGGGCTGGGGGCTGGACTCCCGGGTCTGAGGGAGGAGGGGCTGGGGGCCTGGACTCCCGGGTCTGAGGGAGGAGGGGCTGGGGTCTGGACTCCTGGGTCTGAGGGAGGAGGGGCTGGGGGCCTGGACTCCAGGGTCTGAGGGAGGAGGGGTTGGGGTCTGGACTCCTGGGTGTAGGGACAAGGTGGGGAGGAACCCCCTGGCTTCTGATCTAGCCCACAGTTCAGTGTGTCCCTTTCCCTACCCTCAGGCAGAACAAAAACGCGGTAAGCGCCAGACAGGTCGGGAGATGAAAGTGCGCATCCTGAGTGAGCGTAAAAAGCCTCTGAACATCGACCACATGGGAGAAGACCAGCTCCGGTAGGTGGGATCGGGGCTCAGGGTGGGAGGGGGCCGTTGAAAGACGGCGAGATAAGGGGACTCTTACCCAGCTCTGGGAGGGCAGAAGCCCAGGTCTGAGCCCTGGTGCTATGTGACTTTGGACAAGTGTGTCCCCCTCTCTGGGCCTCTGTTGTCTTCCCTGGGAAACATGTCACTGATATAAGACCCACTTTTTGTGGGTACCATGACCTGCAGAGTCTGGGAGGTAATATGGTGGGAAGCCAGAGAAGATGGCTCACCAAAAGTGAGGAGATTATGTTGACCTATTGATGTCCCTTGGAAACTCGGGAAGGCCCCATCTTTATGTGAATTAAAGCCAGACATGCTGGTGAGAACTTTCCAGCCAAGTCTCTACCCCATGGGACTCTATCTGCCCCTTTACCTCCCATTCACAGGACAGCCCATGTCTTGTGATACGCTGCTAGAGGGAAGGGTGCAGAGGGCTTTTCCTTCTGGGTTCTCATTGGTAGCTTGATGTTCTCTGGTCTGGGCATGACTCATAAAGTCAGAAACCCCCACTGCCCCAGAGGCAGCACAGTGAGGGGGACCGAAGCTCAGTGCCTGCTCCGTCACTCCACCAGCTGTGTGATCTTAGGCACGTTATGTAATTTTTCTGAGCCTCATTTTCCTTACTGGTAAGATGAGGCTGGGATAACAAAAGTCTACCTCATACACCTGTGAAAGATCAGTGAGGTGATGATGATGAAAAAGTCTACCTCATACACTTGTGAAAGGTCAGTGAGGTGATGATGATGATGAAAACAAAGTCTACCTCACACTCCTGTGAAAGGTCAGTGAGGTGATGATAATTGATGGTGATGCTGATGTTGGTGATGATGGTGATGGTGGTGGTGGTGGTGGCGGTGGTGGCGGCTGCAGCAGCCGTGCCCTATGGAGGGCTTACAACCCTGTGAGGTAGATACTATGATTATCCTCCTCTTAAAGATGAGGGACCTGAGGCACAGAGAGGTTAAGTAACCTTGCCAGGGTTGCACAACTTTGCAAGTGTAAGAGCTGGGATTTGAACCCTGGAGAAGTCTGGTGCAGCAGCCTGTGTTATAAAGAGGTGTGATGGTAGATGTTTAACAGCCAACTCTCCAGGGGCAGAAAAACTGACTGTAGCATTTGCTAGTTTCCATGATGTAACTATTCCCACCATGTGGATTTGAAACTACCAGTGTGAGAGGCTGCTCCCAAGAAAAGATGCACACAGTCAGGGTCAGCTTGTGGAGGCGTTTGCAAGGCTCTAGCCCCCAGCTCGCTATGTGCTCCCCCTTCTGAGCACGTTATCACAGGGCCCCGCATAAAGTAACATGTGGCTGGTGCTCATTCCCCCCTTTTCCTTTTATTTCTCTGTTCTCCCCCACACATCCACCCGTAACTTGAGTCCACTAATATTTAGGTCCGGTTACCTCAATTTTATTCATTAGTAAAGGTCATATGTGGGTCTATAACATTTTTCAAATAAAAATGTGCCCCAGAAGAGAGGGCAGTGGAAAGCTGGTAGCTAGCAAGACAAAAAAGCAACGCTAATAATAATAAAGTGAACAGTAACACTGACTTTAGTGTTTACTATGTTACATTATACATCCTATAACAGTTTTGTGATAGATTTTTATCAGTTAAGTTTGGCCTCTAGTGAAGACACCTGTCCATAGCAGCCTAAAATATAGAGGCTTCTTTTCTCACAGAGGAGAAATGTGAGACTAATTGGTATGAAACTCTAGAAAATCAATGGAGACCCAGACTCCTGTTTCTCTGCTCCACCACACTTAGCCCGATATTTCCATCCTCAAAATAACCTCGTGGTCCAATAGGGCTGCTGGGGCTCCAGCCAACACATCCAAGAAGCAGGAAGAAGTTGCATGGAAAGAGCCACAAAAGGCTTTCCGGGAAGCCCTACCCAGAGACCTGTTTTCATCCCATTGGCCACCCTACCTGCACAGGAGATTTGCGGCAGTGGCTTTTTAACTGGGCCTATCACAAAATGTTTCTAAGGAAGAACGGGAGAAGAGGTATAGAGCAGGCAGCCACAGTTTTACGGAGAGGGAGACAGGATCCTCTTACTTGGCAAAAGTCACAAACCAGAGAATGGCAAAGCTGGGGTTTGAAACAGGGCTTCCTGACTCCAGAGCGTGGGTCCTTAACCATTACATCGTTCTCCCTTAGGGAAATAGGAATTTTGAATGTGGAGACAGTGGGCAGAGATTAAAAACCCTTTTCTTCCATTCACTTTGAATATTTTGGCCTCGGATATTAATGAAATGGCAGCAGTGATGCCCCACTCCGAGTCTGGCCCTATGGCTTTGGGCAGTTCTCTCTGGGCTGAGAGAGGCCGGCCCCCTCCCTGACAGCCCGTCTGCCCTACCAGGGAGAAGGCCCAGGAACTGTCCGACTGGATCCACCAGCTGGAGTCCGAGAAGTTTGACCTGATGGAGAAGCTGAAGCAGCAGAAGTATGAGGTGAGACCCACCTCCCAGGGAGGACGGCGGCGCAGGGCAGGGGCGGGCGGAGGGCAGGGGCGGGCGTGTCCCCGTGGCTGTCTTCCCAGCATCTCCCTCTTTCCCGCGCAGATCAACGTGCTGTACAACCGCATCAGCCACGCCCAGAAGTTGTAAGTGTTCCTCCTCTGACTCTGGGGTTTGTCTCTCCTTCCTTGTGGCTCCCCTCACCCCTCCACACCGTGCAGTGTCCAGGACAGCCCCTGCCCCCAATGTCAACAGGCTGAGAACCCCGCGTCACTTCTGTTTCTTGCTCTGCCTCTCCCTGCTCCCTTTCTCCTGCTCGCTGTTCATCTATCTCTGTCTCCCACTTTCCGCCTCTTTCACCCCAGCCTTGGCCCCTCTTCCATGCTACCCACTCTCCGTCACCCATCCCTCCCTTCCCCCCAGCCCGTCCTCCTAAACGTCCATCAGCACCCACGGGAACACCCTGAGCTCACCTCCCAACATCAGCTCCCACAGATGGGTGGGAGCTGGCCGCAGATCATCAACCACACCATCCCAGCCGGTCAGCAGAGGACGCATTTGCCTGCCCCTTCTTCTGGGCAGGGCGAAGGGGAATTTGGAGGGGGGCGGACTTCTGAATTGAGGGCAGGTCCCATCTCAGAGGTTGGGGAGCCCCTCCTTCCTGACACCCTCTCCCTCTTCTCCTACAGCCGGAAGGGGGCAGGGAAGGGCCGTGTTGGAGGACGCTGGAAGTGAGGACCTGGGGCTGTGAGCGCCCTGAGGTGCTGGAGTGTGGGTCCCCTCTGTGGTTGAAATAAACGCGCCCCCTGCAGACACCTGCTAAGTTCTCTGGTGGTCATTACTACTAGCCTCCGGGCTTCATCTGACTTAGTGCCTGGAGAGCCCTAATAGTCACTGCGGTGGCAGGTAACGTTGAACCCTCCGCCGCAGGGAACGCAACACGGTGCGGCCACTTTGGAAACCAGTCTGGTAGTTCCTCAAAAAGCTAAGTGCAGAGTTACTGTAGGGCCCGGTAATTCCACTCCCGCGTATCTGCCTGCCACAAGTGAGAACATAGGTCAGTCCACATGCACGCTGGGTGCAGATGTTGGCAGCAACATTACTCAAAGCAGCCAAAAGGTGGAAACAGCCCAAATGTCCACCAACTGGCGGGTGGATACCAGGCGATGTTCCTCCGCCATAAAAAGGGGCGAGGCGCTGTGATGTCCACGAATCTCAAAGAATCATGGGGCTCGCTGAATGAAGCCAGACACAGAAGGCCACAGATTGTGTGATTTCATGTATGCGAATTGTCCAGAGGGCAAATCCATGGAGGCAGGAAGGAGATCGGTGGCTTCCAGGGGCTGGGGGAGGGCAGAATGGGGGTGCTGATAATGCTTGGAATTCCTAGTGATGGTGGTACGCGCAACCTTGTGAATATAAAAAGCCATTCAACTGTACCCCCTTTTTTTAAAAAAAAAGATTGTATTTATTTGGGAGATAGCACAAGCAAGGGGAGCGGCAGGCAGAGGGAGAGGCAGACTCCCTGCTGAGCCGGGAACCCATCAGGGTGGCTCGAGCCCCGGACCCTGGGATCGTGACCTGAGCTGAGCGCAGCCGCTTAACCAACTGAGCCATCCAGGCGCCCCCTGTACACTTTTTAAAAAAGCTTTTATTTTTTAAGTGATCTCTACGCCCGTCTTGGGGCTCGAACTCACAATCCTGAGATCGAGTTGCATGCTCTACCAACAGAGCCTGCCACGCACCCCCTGAACTATACACTTTAAACAGGCTTTTTTTTTTTTTTTTGGTGTGAATCAAATCTGAATTTTATTTTTTAAAATTTTTTATTATGTTAATCACCATACATTACATCATTAGTTTTTGATGTAGTGTTCCATGATTCATTGTTTGCGTATAACACCCAGTGCTCCATGCAGAATGTGCCCTCCCCATCCAATCTGAATTTTAAAATGCAAAACCAACCCAAACAAAACAATGTCAAGTGGCACACGGAGGAGGATCCACTCTCAGTGTCGAAGCAATGCCCACCATTTGCTGCTCTGCCTGCTGTTCTAAGGTTAAGTGTTGCAATTCCAGTGTTAGCACTGAGAGAAAACAGGCCTGGGAAGTGAAAAAACGTTCGCCATGGAAAAGCAAAGGGAAGAAGAGAGTTTTAATGAGTGGTATAAGAAAATGTCTGCATACAGCCTATCAGATACCTTACGTACACTCTGGACAACTCCAGGAGGCAGAGAGTAGCCCGAGGCCCCGCAGCGAAGTGGGCAGAAACAAAGTGTCAAACGCATGACTGCTTAAATCGGATCTGGAATTCTTCACCATTGCAGCAGAATAGAATTTTAAAATAGAGGCTAAAGTCTAAATTCTGCAGTCAGTGTAAAGATTGCTAATTGAGCTGATGGTGGGAACGCGTCTCACACTTCGTTGTGTGGGTTGAGCAGATACCCGAGATAAACACAGTCACAAAGACATAGGGACATATTTACACCGACACTTACAGACGTAATAAACACGAGCCCCTATAAATAGCATACACCCGGATCGCAAGTACGGTTGTTATAAGGTGTCACAGTTGTGCACAGGCACTGAAACACACACAACCACACGTAACAACGTACGGATGACCTACTAATTTTCATTTAAGCTCTCTGGTAAAGGAGGCTGGGTGTGGACCGGCGTGGGAAACGTGGGGTTCAGGGACTACACATCCCAAGAACCACAGGGGCGCCCATTCCCTTTATATCTATGGCCAGCGTTCTCACGGCCTCATGGGATTTGTAGTTTATTTCTTCCTACAGGCCCAGGGACTTTGGAGTGGGTAGGCCCCTCCAACAGCCCTTGGGAAAAAAGGCTATTGCCTCTATCCAGATTTCAGCGCCTTCCTGACTATTTTTCCCGCTCTTTGATCCGATCTCAAACTGCCTGTATCTCTCCTAGCCAGGATGTAGGTGCAGGACGCTTAAAAAGAGGATCATTTCGTGCTTTAAAAGGCTACGTGGAACGCCTCACCCAGGACTACAAATTCCAGCAAGACTTGCGAGGATGTAGAGCTTGGACTACATTTCCCAGCGGGCTCCACGTCCCAGGGTGCGAGCGGGAGAAGGGCGGGCTCATGAGGGTTCTGGGGGCGCTGCCACTGTGGACCCCGCCCCTTGGGCACTTTTACCGATGTGATCTAGGAGGTTGCCATGAGGGACTTTGGACTTCCCTTGCCCTTGGGCCTGGATTTTTTGGGTGCTTGTGGGTTCTGCCTAGGACCTACTGTGCCTCTAGGGGCGCGGCCCTGAGGACTACATTTCCCGGCGTGCGTTGGGGCTGTGGGCCGAAGGCCGTGACCTCTGCCCCCTTTGTCTCCCATCATGACCCGGGCGGTCACCCGGGGAAGCAGGGTGTTGGATTGTCCTGAAGGATCTCTGGGCTGCGGGGCGCCCTGGTGTTTCCTGTGACCTCGGGTATCCATTGATTCATTTATTCTTGCAAAAACTCACTTCGGTCGCGCACTATTAGGTTGCATTCTGGGCGCTGGGAATAAGGAGTGCGCGCAGAAGACAAACGTCCTTGTTCTCCGGCCGCGTATTTCTAGTTGAAGGGAGCAGACCAAAGAGCGCACAATAAAGAATGACATGGGAAAATGAGCATTATAGCTGTCCCGACTCCCGGGTCCCGTGGAACCGAGCACTGCATTTCCCAGCGCGCCCCCACTCCAACCCTTCACCCGTCGCTTCCGAGCGGCTGACTTCCCAGTGCGCCTCGGGGCGCAGCGAGGCCAGTTGCCATTAGCAACTTCCGCTGGCGGACTCCATTACCCAGCGCGCCCTGGGGCAGCGTATTGACGTAGGCGCGCTGGGCGGGGACAGACAGATCCTCGGGCGGCGCGGAGCCAGCGGCAGTTCCCGGCGGCCCCTGGCGGGCGGCGGCGGCGGCGGCGGCGACGGCGACGGGGGTGGCGGCGGCGGCTCCGGCTCCTCGGGGCTAGGCGCTCGCTCGCTCGCTCGCTCCCCGGGCGGGCGGGCGGCGCGATGTCCGGCGAGGACGGCCCGGGGGCGGGCCCGGGGGCGGCCGCGGCCGCGGCCCGCGAGCGGCGGCGGGAGCAGCTGCGGCAGTGGGGGGCGCGGGCGGGCGCCGAGCCGGGCCCCGGGGAGCGGCGCGCCCGCACCGTGCGCTTCGAGCGCGCCGCCGAGTTCCTGGCGGCCTGCGCGGGCGGCGACCTGGACGAGGCGCGCCTGATGCTGCGTGCGGCGGACCCCGGCCCCGGCGCCGAGCTCGACCCCGCCGCCCCGCCGCCCGCCCGCGCCGTGCTCGACTCCACCAACGCCGACGGCATCAGCGCCCTGCACCAGGTCAGCGCCCCGGCCCCTTCCGGCCCCTGGCCCGCCCTGGGTCCGAGCCTGCTCGGGCATCGTCCCAGCCTGAGTCACGGTTGCCAGTCCTGGTCTGGGCCCCCCCCCCCTTCCCCTTCCACCCACCTCGAGCTCCCCGCTTCCAGTCTTGAGTCTCTTCAACCGGCCCTGGTCTTTGCTACCCTGCGCCGCCCACTCTCTGGACCCCAGCCACTGCTGACAGCCTCAGTCTGCTGCACGCCGCCGGTCCTTGTCGTTGTCACGTCGCACCGCCTTCTCCCGACCCTGAGCGCGCTTTGCTAGTCTCGTCTACCCGCTCTAGCCCACTGACCTTCCCCTTTCCAGGCAGGTACCACTGTCACTGAGCAGCATCCTCCTCTCTGGCGCCTCTGGGGCTTCCTCTCCTGGTCCCTACCCCGGGCCACCTCTTTGGCTAGGCCCAGGTGTTCCGTTTTGCCGCGCTCTGACTCGTGCTCCTTCCCACCTTTGGGCAGTGCCATCAGTTGCTGGGTGAGGATGCTGTTTCTTGAGCCCCTTTCTTCTAGGCTGGGTTTCCTTGTCTGGGTCACCTCCTTCGATCTCCACTCCGATACCGTCTGCATTTCCTCTCCGGAGGCCGTTCCACCTCTTGTCTCCCACAGTGGGCCTGGTGTGGGGGGTCTTCGCCCTTCTCCAGGCGCCTCCTCGTCCTCCTGCCCCTTCCGTTGGGCAGGCCCGCATCCTTGTCCTTTTTCTGGGGAAGCTCGAAGCGCCCACCTGTCTGTCCTTGGTCATCTTGCTTTCTCTGCCTGGTGCCTTCTCCTGTGCATTTGAGCAGCTTCTCCCCCACACACTGTGATCTCTGGCGCTCACATGTCACCTCCACAAGGCTTCTAGAACCCTGCTGGTCCTCTTGCCCACAGCCTGGCCCCCGTGCCTTTCCAAGACTCACTGATTGTTGCCGCCAGTGTTTCTGTGCCCCAGGACTGGGGCCACTTGTGCCCCAGGATTCTCCCTGGCTTTGGATGCATTTGTCTGTTCCCCCACAGTAGCACCACCAGGGACAGGGCTGGCCACGGAAGAGTCTCCACCCCTTGTGTCATCCCTGAGGCCATCTCCTTCCTGGGTCAGTCCGCGGTCCTCCCCTCCCTGCCGGAACCCACAGGGTTTGGTAATTGATGGAAAGAGAAGACCCTGGGAAGGACAGGCTGGTGGGGGAAGCAGGGATGTTGGGAGAGGTCCACTTCTCGGGTCTCCACAAAGAGGAGGGGAGCAGTTGAGGAAGAACAGAATTAGTCCTAAAGTCTAATCCCAGTTCCTCAGCTTTGTGGCCTCGAGTTCACGCCCATTTTGTGCCTCAGTTTCCTTTTCTGTGCAGCAGGGCTAGTGGTCTGCCCCTCCCTGGCAGGGCTCTTGCAAAGGAGGGAGATTGCATGTGTGGAAATCCCTTCAGGAAGTAGAGTAGGCGTTTGGCTGGGGAGTTCCTGCCACCTGGTCTGAGCGCCAACCCTCCCCTTTTTCTCTTTCCCAATCCCCGGACCCGTCCCCTAAAGAGTCCCTAGAGCTATCTGGGAACTTTTCTTCCACCCAGAGGAGGGTCCTGCTTCCCCGAGGCCTTCTAAGTTCTCAGAGTACTTGGCAAGCCCAGGAGAGAGGCCTCAGGCTCCCTTGTCCCCCTTCCTCCGCCATCATCCACGCCTTGGCTCTCCTGGACTTTCCCTCAGGGGCTCTTAGTCCTCTCTTCAGGCTGAGTCCCCCTTCTCCGGCATCCGCCTGGGCCTGGACCCTTGCAAAAGGCCACTCTGACCTTGCCTATCAGGCTGCCTTTTCAGGTGAAATCTTTTCGCCTCTCCAGGCAAGCACTTGGTAAACTCACTTTGCAGGAGGCCTGAAGGGTTAGGGCTTTGGAGGTTCAGAGAGGGGAAGTTCCCGCCTCAGGTCATGTGGCCAACAAGCAGGAGAGCTGGGGTTGGGTCAGGCCTCGCATGGGGTGACCAACTCATGGTGGTTCGCATGAGACTGGTCTGGTTTTAGCAGTGAAAGTCCTAGGTCTCAGGCAACCCCTGTCCCAGACTCCTGGGCCTTGTCTGGGTGAGTCCTGGGGCCGTGGTTTCCTTTCTGACTCCTCCTTGGAGTGGGTCCCCAGGCATCAGGCCCCTGCCCTGGTTGTGTGCCTAGGAGTTCTCAAATCCCAGTGCCTGCTTCAGGTGGGTTCGTTAACCACCTGGTAAAGCTGATAGATTCTCCCCTCTCTACAAAATTGCCTTGTGAATTAGTGGCTAGGTCTGGGGTCTGGAGTAGAAGGGATTGGGAGCCACAGTTCTTAGGTCTGAATAGGGAGGGTACAAGCTCGGTCTCCTGGGTCTGGGTGGGGGTGGGGGTTGGACTCCTGGGTCTGGGTTGGGGGGGGTGTCGTCTGGATTCTTGAATCCCTGGTGCCCAGGCCTCGGGCATCTTTCACATGGATTCCTGTGCCTGGCCAGGTCCTTGAAAGGGAAAGGCCCATCTCCCTCCTCGACAACCCCCCCCATCACCATGACAACCGGGTGGAAATAAACGGAGCCGAGTTCATCCCGTTCCCAGGGCACGTGTGGCCCCCCTTTCATGGCCCGAGTTTCCATGACTTCATGCTCTTGGCCCTCATGGCCTCCTCCCTCTTCTCCAGATGGGCGGTTTTGGAGAGATGAGGGAGTTGGGGGGTTAATTTACCCTGAGAACCCAGGAATCCAGGCCCACCCCTTCCCTTGACCTAGCGCAGGTCCCAGCGCCCACCCCGTGTTTGCATGTGCCCTGGGCTGTAAGTCCCTTCTCTGTCCCCACTTGCTGTGCCTATTTGGGCCAGGGCTCTTGTCTCCCTGAGACTGATTTCTTGCTCTGCTCTACGGAGCCCTGACAGCAGGAAGATCAGGGAGGATCTTCCCAAGTGTGGACCTTTTGGCACAGTACTCCATGCATAGTAGGCCCTCAGTGTGTGGGAGCTGCGTCTTGGGCCCCAGGCTCTAGGCACATGCTAGCTCAGCCATCTCTTATCCCTTTAGGGGTCTGGTCCCGGACCCTCATTCTGCCCCGCCTTCCCAGGGACTTGGTGACTTTACCAGCCCTGCACAGCTTTGGGCCTCAGGGGCCTGGCCTCTCGCCTCAAGGTGAAGGTCAGCGCCATGGTCAGTTCCTGGAGTGTATCTCCAGGGCCTGTGCAAGGATGGGCTGGGGTCCTGGACTCCTGGGTCTGAGGGAGGAGGGGCTGGGGGCCTGGCTCCTGGGTCTGAGGGAGGAGGGGCTGGGGTCCTGGACTCCTGGGTCTGAGGGAGGAGGTGCGGGGACCCTGGGCTCCTGGGTCTGAGGGAGGAGGGCCTGGGGGTCTGGACTCCTGGGTCTGAGGGAAGAGGGGCTGGGGGCCTAGAGCCCCGCATCTGAGAGAGGAGGAGGGGGTTGGGGGCCTGGACTCCCGAGTCTGAGGGAGAATGGGCTGGGGGCCTGGATTCCCGGGTCTGAGGGAAGAGGGGCTGGGGGCCTAGAGCCCTGGGTCTGAGGGAGGAGGGGCTGGGGGCCTGGCTCCTGGGTCTGAGGGAGGAGGGGCTGGGGGCCTGGACTCCCGGGTCTGTGGGAGGAGGGGCTGGGGTCTGGACTCCTGGGTCTGAGGGAGGAGGGGCTGGGGGCCTGGACTCCTGGGTCTGAGGGAGGAGGGGCTGGGGGTCTGGACTCCTGGGTCTGAGGGAGGAGGGGCTGGGGGCCTGGACTCCTGGGTCTGAGGGAGGAGGGGCTGGGGGCTGGACTCCTGGTCTGAGGGAGGAGGCTGGGGGCTGGACTCCTGGGTCTGAGGGAGGAGGGGCTGGGGCCTGGACTCCTGGTCTGAGGGAGGAGGGGCTGGGGGCTGGACTCCTGGGTCTGAGGGAGGAGGGGCTGGGGGCCTGGACTCCTGGGTCTGAGGGAGGAGGGGCTGGGGGCTGGACTCCTGGGTCTGAGGGAGGAGGAGCCTGGGGGTCTGGACTCCTGGGTCTGAGGGAGGAGGGGCTGGGGGCTGGACCCCTGGGTCTGAGGGAGGAGGGGCTGGGGGCCGGGATTCCTGGGTCTGAGGGAGGAGGGGCTGGGGGCTGGACTCCTGGGTCTGAGGGAGGAGGGGCTGGGGGCTGGACTCCTGGGTCTGAGGGAGGAGGGGCTGGGGCCTGGACTCCTGGGTCTGAGGGCGGAGGGATCCATTACTGGGAGCCCCCGTCCTGTTGATGGTGACTGGGGTATATCATATCTAACAAAGCACCATTCAGGATTTCTACACCTGGATAAAAGTTCCCCTCTCTTTATCCAATTCCTGTTTGTAGGAATTTGGGTGTCCTGTTGTCATGGTCTCTGCTGAGCTCCAGATGCCCAGCTGACGACCTAACCTTTGGGAAGCCAGGGGTGTCATAAGTAGCTGGGTAGGTGAAGGTGCCTGCAGGGGTAGGGCTGGTGCTTTCCAGGCTCTGTCCCAGGGACATCAGGGTCTTTCCATTGAGTGTCACAACTGCTTGTCCCCTGAATCTGTCTCATGGCCCCTCCGGGAGTCCTGCCTTGCTGGGCACAAGGTGTGTGGGTGAAGCAAGGGCTGACTGCCGTGTCCTCTGCACCCCAGGCCTGCATCGATGAGAACCTGGAGGTGGTGCGCTTCCTGGTGGAGCAGGGTGCCACGGTGAACCAGGCAGACAACGAGGGCTGGACGCCCCTGCATGTGGCTGCCTCCTGTGGTTATCTGGACATCGCTAGGTAAGGCAGGGGTGGGTACGTGGGATCCCATGGGGGCCGGAGCTCAGCCCCCTCCGCCCTGACCTTCCTACCCCACCGCTGCCCCCAGGTACCTCCTGAGCCA
Organism: Zalophus californianus; assembly: GCF_009762305.2. Classification (NCBI taxonomy): domain Eukaryota; kingdom Metazoa; phylum Chordata; class Mammalia; order Carnivora; family Otariidae; genus Zalophus; species Zalophus californianus. The sequence goes on along the minus strand of NC_045611.1, from coordinate 57,151,382 downwards.
TGGGGCCAACATTGCTGCTGTCAACAGCGATGGGGACCTGCCCCTGGACTTGGCCGAGTCAGATGCCATGGAGGGGCTGCTGAAGGCAGAGATCGCCTACCGAGGTGGGCCCTGGGTGCTGACTGTGGGCACGGGGAGCAGACAGCTGGGGCTCAGAGGCCGGTCCCTCCGTGTGCTAGGATTCTCTGAGTCTGTGCTTCTGTTTCCTGTGCAGTGGTACTGAGTCCTGTCCGCAGGCTTGGGGCATGAGTGAGTGAGTATATACAGTGTTTGTGCCACCGCTGGGCACAGAATAAGAGCCCAATCTGCTAGTGACCCCAGTTGTCACTTTACCCCTTGAGTAGGTGAGGAAATGAGGTGAGGTTTGTCCAGGGGTCCCTTAGGTGAGATTGTCTTCTTGAGGGGGAGTGGAGGCGTGCAGGGGTCCTGGGGGATTGGTTTTCCCATGCACAGGGTCGCTGCACCCCGGTGGTCTTTTTTTTTTTTTTTAAGATTTTATTTATTCCTTTGAGACACAAAGATAGAGAGAGAGAACATGAGCAGGGAGAGAGGCAGAGGGAGAGGGAGAAGCAGGCTCCTCGCCGAGCCAGGAGCCCGATGTGGGGCTCGATCCCAGGACCCTGGGATCATGACCCGAGCTGAAGGCAGACGCTTAACCATCTGAGCCACCCAGGTGCCCCCTGCACCCCGGTGGTCTTTAATATGGGCCCAGGACTCCCCGAAACTCTGCATATGGCCACGTTCATATTTCTAGAGAGAACATGTGTTGTTTCTAGCATGTTCTCAGAGGGGCTTGTGACCAAATGTACTCCCCCCAGAACAGCCGTCTGGGACCAGCTGATGCGTGGGGTGTATGGGGAAGGCTGTGGCCTGATGGATCTGGAAGCAGAGAATACACGTGGTGGGGTGTGGTCCAGGTTCAGCGAGGCAGCCTTTGAGGCTTGAGTGCAGGGTCCGGGGGTCTGGACGGCCATGTTGCAGGTTCAGGGAGGCTGCTGTAGGGCAGGCATTGGGGCGTTGAAGGTAACGCCCAGATCCCTGGCTTGGCTTGGGCAGGTTGAGGGAACACCCCGTGGGGTGGGCGTCTGGGGTCAGGGTGCCCTGCTTTGCTTAGAAGGGGAGTGTGCAAAGCTGAGGCAGAGATGAGCATCCCAAAGCTTTAAACTTGGAGAAAGGTTGGGGCAGTCTTTGGGGAGTGCCCACGTGACCCTCACTGGGCTTCGCCGGGGGTTTTAGCAGCTCTGTGGAGATGAGCGTAGCCCGTACGGTTCTCTGTGCAAGCGTGCGGTCCGCTGGTCTTTCAGCACGTTCAGTGTGGTGCGTCCGTCAGCACGTTGCTTTAGAGGGTTTCAGTCATCACCCCACTGCCCTCCGGCCCTGGGAGACCACTGAGCTCTCTGTCCCCATGCGCTTGCCGGTCTTGGGTGTTTCGTACAAATGGAATCACGCGGTACAGATTGATCGGTTTGTCTCATTTTGGCACATCTGCAGTCGCTCTGCCTCTTCCCCTCCCCCCACTCTACATAAATAGCTTCCCCCCCCTTCCTCCCTTCCCGTTTTCTTCCCTTCCTGGCTGCCTCCCTCTTCTTTCCCAGCCATCTTGAGAACATGTCGCAGACGTGTCCCCATCCTGCCGTGGGAGCTGGTGTCTCCTCCAACAAGGACGCGGGGTGTCACATTGTTACTCCTCTGTGGGCCTTGGGACCTTGAGGCTGTGCTCTTACTTGCTACTGGTGGCCTCCCCTCCCATTCAGGGCTCTCCTGGAGCCATGCCCTGCCTGCCCTTGGTCTTCATGTCCCTGGGCTTCCCCTTGCCTTCCTCACCCTGCCTCGTTTACACAGCGTGTCCCTCAGCCTGCACCGGGCAGCTGCTTCTCCAGGAGATTCAGGTCTGCATTTTTGGCAGGAACTTCCTCAGGGCGTCACTCCGGGAGACAGGCGCTGTGTGTCTGCCCCATTCCTGTTGACGTTAGCCTTGAACCCCATGGAGGGGCATTGGCCAGGTGACTCCACTGTGGAGGCATCTTCCTTCCTTTGTGATTAGAAGTAGTCTGCAGGGCAGTGCTTGGTGACGGCTGCTATGGGAGCCCCCGCAGCCTGGCTCAGGCTGACGAGGCATTTGGACGGCCGCGTGCACAGCAGCATTGTTCACAGTAGCGAAAAGGTGGATGCAGCCCAAGTGTCCATCAGCGGACAAATGGATAAACAATTTGTGGTATGTGCATACAGTGGAATAGTATTCAGCCTTAAAAAGGCAAGAGATTCTGACACATGCTACAATGTGAACGAACCTTCAGAACATTATGCTCAGTGACGTAAGTCAGGCACAAAAAGTACAAGTCCCGTATGATTCCACTTACGTGAGGAATGTGACTAAAGCGGTTACATCTGTAGAGACAAAAAGTAGAACAGGGGGTGCCAGGAGCTGGCGGAGGGGGAAATGGGGAGTTGCTGTTTAGTGGGGACTGAGTTTCAGTTTTGCTAGATAAGTGTTCTGGAGAAGGATGGTGGTGGTGGTTGTACAACAATGTGAACATATTTAATACCACTGAACTGTGCATTTAAAGAGGGATTAAGATGGTAACTTCTATGTGTATTTTTACCATGGTCAAAAAAAAAAGGAATTGGGTGCCTGGGTGGCTCAGTTGGTTAAGCGACTGCCTTCGGCTCAGGTCATGATCCCGGAGTCCCGGGATCGAGTCCTGCATTGGGCTCCCTGCTCAGTGAGGAGCCTCCTTCTCCCTCTGACCCTCCCCCCCTCTCATGTACTCTCTCTCTCTCATTCTCGCTCTCTCAAATAAATAAATCTTAAAAAAAAAAAATTTATGGGCTATGTAACTGAAGTCCAGGAATTAGGCTGGCTTCAGGCATGGTTTGATCCAGGGGTACAAAGTCAAAACTGTCACTGCACTGGACTCTGCATTGACCTCATAGGCAGATTCTCTCAACTGGGTACGTAGCACAGCTTCCAACAGCTCAGGCTGATACTCCAGCTGAACCAGAACTAGGCCTCCTCAGTTGTCTGAGCCACCACCCTCGGTCTGAGCCAGCCCTGTGCCAGTCACTGGGGCAAGAGGGATGGGTGGTTAGGTCTGGTGACGTGGCCACCTATGGAGCCCCGCCGTGGGCGCAGTCACATTGGAGCTGTGTGGGGTGGACGCAGGGTGAGGATAGTGAAGACGTAACAAAGCAGGGAGAGTAGATACCAGCAAGGCCAGCAGCAGCCCCGCCATGCTGCGGATGCTGCCCCCAGCCACAGGCCAGGCCTCGGGGACACAGTCCAGCCACCGTGTCCTGTGCACACAGCACCCTCCGGCCACTTTGCCCACGGGGACACAGGACTGGGCAGGAGGGGAGCGTCTGGCAGGCCCTCCCGCTCTGGGATGAGAATCTTGTTAGCAGGCGTGAGAGGCGGGGGCCAGCACCAAAGGAAGAATGAATAAATCACTAATTGGTAAATGCATGATCTGAGCAGGGCTGGCAAGCTTTTTCTGTGAAGGACCACACAGGAAACATTTGAGACATCGTGGGAGGTACTGTCGTGTTGCCACTGTCCCCCGTGGCTGCTTTCCCCACTACAGCTAGGGACGATATGTAGGTGGTGGGCATGGCTGTGTTCCATTAAAACTTTATTTATAAACACAGATGGCTTCCACAATCAGCAGATCTTTATTTTTTTTTTAAGATTTTATTTATTTATTTGACAGAGAGAGGGAGAGCACAAGTAGGCAGAGTGGCAGGCAGATGGAGAGGGAGAAGCAGGCTCTCTGCTGAGTGGGGAGCTGGATGTAGGGTTCGGTCCCAAGACCCCAGGATCATGACCTGAGCCGAAGGCAGCCGCCTAACGGACTGAGCCACCCAGGCGCCCCCACAATCAGCAGATCTCAGTGACAGGAGGTAGATCTGTGGTTGCCAGGGGCTGGGGGTGGGAGGTACAGGGAATGACTGCTTTGCAGGTACGAGGTTTCCTCTTGGGATGAGGGGAAAGTTCTGGAAATGGATGGGGGTCGATGGTTGCACATTGTGAATCTCCTAAATGCCACTGAATTGCAGTTTAAAATAGCAAAATTGGCCCGTTTTATGTTACCTTTATCTTGCCATCGCTGTAACAAAGTAAAAAACCAAACAGGTTCGCCAACCCTGGTCAAGAGCTCCATCAATAAACACAGGCAGGGCGCCTGGGTGGCTCAGTTGGTTAAGCGACTGCCTTCGGCTCAGGTCATGATCCCGGAGTCCCGCGATCGAGTCCCGCATCGGGCTCCCTGCTCAGCAGGGAGTCTGCTTCTCCCTCTGACCCTCTTCCCTCTCATGCTCTCTATCTCTCATTCTCTCTCTCTCAAATAAATAAATAAAATCTTAAACAAACAAAAAAAACACAGGCAGATCTCACCAAGACAAATTGCAGAAGGATGTGTATGAACATGCTGAAGGATACTAACGGTTGAGTTAAAGGTCAGCGAGCCCCACCCTTCCCTGCCCAAGTAAGGCACACGTGTCTATAATAGGATTGAAGGGGATTCCCTTTAAGGAAGTTGTGGGATGAGGAGTGTCCCTGAGTGCCCAGCACTCGCCTGGCCTCTCCACCCCGGCCTGGGCCTCCAGGTGGGCCCTCACCAACCAAACATTCCTTGAACGGCAGCCGAGTCCCTGCCAAACCCAGAGGTGCCTGCATTGGAGGTAAGGCCCGAGTGCCCAGGAGCCAGCAGGTGGCGCAGCCGTGCCGCCAGAGCTCCATGGCTTCCTGCTGCAGTGGGGGAGGGCCCTTTGGGATCCCGTATGTAGACCTAGGGCAGAAGTTTACAGCGTATATAGTAAGGATAAAGCCAAATGCATGTTCATGAGGGCAAGTTTGTGATGGTGGTGACCTCGGGGGCCACAGGGAGCAGGCGAGATTGCTGAGGGCACACAAGGGTATGTGTTGTCTCTGTCCTATTTTAACGTTTTCAACCCAAGTGGTGGTACCCTGGGGTTTTTTTGCCAGTGTTGTCCAGTGGAAAGCCAGTGTAAGCCACAAGCATAAATGAAATTTTTTAAGTAGGTGCAGTTAAAAAAGTAAAAAGAAACAGGTAAAATTAATTTTAATAATATATTTTCTTTAACTCTACATGCCCAAAATGTTATCATATCAGCATTAATCAGTATAAAGAAAACTATTCAGGGGGCGCCTGGGTGGCTCAGTCGGTTAAGCATCCAGCTCATGATGTCGGCTCAGGTCTTGATCTTGGGGTTGTGAGGTCGAGCCCCATGGTGGGCTCTGTGCCAGGTGTGGAGCCTGCTTGAGATTCTCTTTCTCCCTCTCCCTCTGCCCCTCTACTGGGCTTGCGCTCTCCTCGCTCGCGCTCTAAAAAACAAAAAAGAAAAATCTATTCATGGGTTGTTGCACACTCTTTCCCCCCCACACACATCGAAATCCAGTGTGTGCTTTACATTCATAACACATCTGAGTTCGGACTAGCTACGGTTCATGTGCTCAGTAGCTGTGTGTGGCTGACGGCTGTTGAGCAGGATGGCTGAGCTCCATGCAGCACTTCGTTGAGTGTGAGATATCTCAGTTGGAAAAGCAGTAGACACCAGTAAACTTGCAGGAGAAAGATCAAACATTCCCTGGAAATGACCATGTTTGACTCGTGTCTCAATGGTTTATACCGTGCACACTGCGGGTTCTCAGTGATGGTCAGCAGATACTATTCCAGCTTCAACAAGGCTGCCTGTTTTGATCCAAAATCCACCGACATGCAAAGTCATAACTTGCCTTTTGCATCCACAAATACAGTACAATTTTTCCACGAAACCAAAGGAAATGGTGAAAATGACTGATGAAGAAGCATGCTGGCCTCTCACCAGCTTGTCCTAGGTGACAGCACAGCTGTGAACAGGAGTCAGCTCCTGGGGAGGAAAGAAGCTGTTGCCTCAGTGACACAGACCCTCTGGTGGCTCCTGCCTTGGTTTGCCCTACTCACGGGTGACAGAAATGGTCGCGACAAAGTGCGTGAAGATGCAGGGCTAAGGATTTTACTGGTGATGCTAGGGAGAGTCAGATGTCATCAGACGCTGGGCTTGCTCTATAAACTTGAGGTTTTATACTTAATGATAAAGGTGGCACTTGGGTTGAAATGGGAGAAGGCCTGCCATCTCCATTGTCCCCGCCTCCAGCGGCGACCTGGAACCAGGCGGGGAGATCCAGGTCTTCTGAGTCCCAGAGGAGCCGGGCAGGGCCCCGGCCCCGTGCCTCCTGGAGCTGGAGGTGCGCGTCCTACCTAACGCCCCTTCTCGTCCTCCCAGGTGTGGATGTGGAGGCGGCCAAACGGGCCGAGGAGGAATTACTGCTTCATGACACCAGGTGCTGGCTGAACGGGGGCGCCATGCCAGAGGCCCGGCACCCCCGAACGGGGGCCTCTGCCCTGCACGTGGCCGCTGCTAAGGGCTACATCGAAGTGATGCGGTGAGCTGGGCTGGCGTGGTCCTCCCTCTTCCCTGCTCTTTGCCTTGGGCCCGTGTGTCCCTTCTCTCAGCCTCACACCTTACTGTGGATTGTTTAAGTTACGTATGTAGGCTGAGTATTTCCCTTTACATACAGCTTTGCCACGTCCACAAGTCCTGATGTGTAGGCTCTTCGCTGTCATTCAGTTTAAAACATTTCCAGCTTGTGGTCTTTTTTCTCTGTGACCCATGGATTATCTGGGAGTATGTCGTTAATTTCAGATGCACGGGATTTTCTAGTCATCGTTTCATTACTCGTTTCCTGGCTTGCTCGCACTGTGCTTAGACAGCGGGTTCTGTATGATTCCAGATTTCTGAAATCCTCTGAGGTTTGCTTTATACCCCAGTGTGTGTGAGTTGGAAAAGAGCTGTGCTGTCAGGTATAGCGTTCTATATAGGTTATTAGGCCAGCTTTGTAGTTGTGCTATTTAAGTCCTCTGTACGCTTAGTGGGTTTTTTTCCATCTGCCTGCTCTGTCAGTTACTACGGGAGGCGTAAAAAAAAAAAATTTTTTTTTTTAAGATTTTATTTTTAAGTAATCTCTGCACCCAGTGTGGGGCTCAGATTTACAACCCTGAGATTGAGTCGCATGCTGTACGACTGAGCCAGCCGGCATCTCCCAAAATTTCCCATTAGGCTTGTGGATTTTGCTTGTTCACCCTTGTAGTTCCGGCAGTCTCTGTTCCCGTATTTCCAGGCCAGGCTCTCTGGCACGTGTGTATTTCACGTTGCACGTCGTCAAACGGCGCATGCTCCTCAGCTGGGCCTCGTCTGTGTTTGGCTGCCTCACCCCCTTATTTTGGGGTGGTTGGTTCCAGTTGTCATCCTCAGACTCCCTCTTCTCTCTGTGATTTATACTTTATTTTTAGTCTGAAAGTGGAGTAGAGATGAATCCCTCATCTCTGCTCACTTCTGTGTTGGACTTTTAGGCAGGTCTTCTAGTGAGGAGTAGCTCCAGGCCCATGTCCTAGTTACTCGCCTGCTCTGAAAGTACAACGCTTTGTCCTCCATACTTGCAGCAGAAGATCTGATGTGATGCTTGCGGACCGCGTCGGGCACTTGCCCATCTCAGAGCTAGTCCCTGTGGCAAGGGGGATGGGATACTGTAAATGGGCAGGCCCGGTCGTGCGCTCAGCCCCTCCCTGTTCTGCCTATGGCTTCCACCCCTGCGTCTCAGGTGGCTGCTTCACCTCCTGCCATCGCATCTGTATCCCAGACGGCAGGAAGGAGGCGAGGGCAAAAGGAGCAGATGTCAGTTTCCTTTTAGAAGAACAGTCCAGAAGGGACATGCACACTTAACGCTGACAGCCCATTTGCCAGACCACCTGGCATTTAGCTGGTATTACCACCATCCCAGTTACTCACCTGGCCACTCACAGCTGCCAGGGAGACGGGACATTTCTCCAGTCAGGTGACAGTGTGGCCAGCCGAGAGTCGACATTGTTACTAACAGGGGGAGAGTCCCTGTTTGGGGGCAGCCTCACTCTCTGCCCCAGAACTGAAATGCTTTCGATGCAGACATATTCTTTGAGTCTCATTTCATTACTGCCCCTCAGAATGGCTTCTATTTACAACTAAACCCATCAACTGCATTTTTAGGAGACAATGTAACTGATATTCTCCTCATTGGAGATGAATGACAGCACTGTGCAGCTATTTGATGTGACTTACTCAACACTGACTTACTGAGCACCTGCTGTATGCCAGGCCGTCTTTTAGGGCGGGGGGTGCACTGGCCAATGGGACAGGTCTGCGCCCATGTGCAGCCCCCGGCTTCGCTGGGGGGACAGGTGAGCAAGGAAGCAGGCCAGATCCGAGGGCCCTGAGTGCATGGAGGGTCTGCCATTCTCCACGCTGGTGACCTGGGGCTGGATGACTCCAGGTTCATTGTACGTCATTGAGCGGCATCCCTGGGCTCTACGCTGGGTGCCAGGAGCACCCCCACCACAGTCATGACAACCAGCCATATCTGGGCATCGCCGAGTGCCCCCGGGCAGCCAGCACGGTCCCTGGTTGAAACCACGGGCCTAGGAGGATATAAATAGGGCGGTGGGAGGAGTGAATGGCATGAGCTCTGGCCTGGGGACAGCTGGTGACCGACCACGTGAGCCTCCACTCCCAGACAGAAGGGGGGCATCCTTGGGGAGATAGCGGGCACCCAGTGTGGCTGCAGCAAGTGAGCTCCGGGAAGGTGAGTGGCGAGGTCAGCAGGGCCACACAGGAGTGCTTTGATTTGAAAAGACTCCTTATTAAATATCTTCTCTCTCCATCCTCTCACCTTGCATTAGCTCTTTCCCACTGACACAGAGCCTGATATCAGCTGTGCAGAATTGCCCTGGGCCTGTAACCCTGCCTTCCCCCAAAACCTGTGCTCTGAGATGCTGGTTATCGTAGACCCATCGAAGCCAGGCTTCCTCAGCCTCACCACTCGTGGCGTTCTGGACCAGATCAACCTTTGCTGTGGGGCCATCCTCTGCACTGTAGGATGTTGGTAGCATCCCTGGCGTGCACCCCCAAGTTGTGACAACCAGCAACGTCTCCAGACATTGCCAGATGGCCCTGGCGGGCCGTATCGCCTTGGCTGAGAACCGCACCCTCAGCTGGCGGGTTCCTGGAACAGTACTGCCCCGAGGCTGCCCCTTCTGGGGCCTCAGGTTTTTCACAGGCTCTGGGGCTGTCTGTCCCACAACCGGGGGTGACAGTCCAGAGAGTGTAGGTCTGCAGGTACAAGGAGCAGGGTTCTAGAGGCCACCTGCTGGCCGGGGGAGGGGCTCTTCACCACCTGCCCGGGACCGGTTCAGTGCTGTCATGGGTCACAGCGCCGCGAGCCCGTGTCAGCCCTTGGTGCAGAACCCCTGTCTTGGTCCTTGACTATAAGCCTTCCTGGCCCCCAGGCTGCTCCTCCAGGCTGGCTATGACCCGGAGCTCCGGGATGGGGACGGCTGGACCCCCCTGCATGCAGCGGCCCACTGGGGTGTGGAGGACGCCTGCCGCCTGCTGGCTGAGCACGGTGGGGGCATGGATTCGCTGACCCACGCGGTGAGGGCCAGGCTGCTTGGGGACTGGGGAGAGTGAGGGTGGGGGGCCCCCGCACCTCCTTCATCCTCTGCCCCCTCTCTTCCTTCCTCTCCGTCAGGGGCAGCGTCCCTGTGACCTGGCTGATGAAGAGGTGCTGAGTCTGTTGGAGGAGCTGGCCCGGAAGCAGGAGGATGTGAGTCTCAGGGGCGCCCTCCCTCCTGTCAGCCCGCCGAGGGAGGCCTCCTTGCTCCTCCCCAGCTGGCGACAGTCAGGAAGAGGAGTTGAGCGGAGGGGAAGGGGTCTGGGGCCCAGTCGCGCCTTCGGATACAGATGACGATTATCTGTCCCAGGCTCGGGCTGTGCCTCATCAGCCCTGGGATGCAGCCCAACCAGCATGGAGCCAGGCCTTGTTGCTGGAAAAATGCAGAGTGAAGGGATGAATGGCCTGGAATCTGGGCTCTGAATCCCGGCTTTGCCATATGGATTTGCTGTGTGAGCTCGGGCTGGTCACTTAATCCCTCTGAGCCTCCGTTTCCTCATCTGTAAAATGGGGATAATGGTGTGTGCACTTTTATGAGGAGTTGTGTGGGTATATGCTATCCTACGAGGAGTATGTACGTTACTGAACAAGGACATTTAGAACGCTGCTCGGCAGATGGTAAGCCCTGTTGGTAGCAAGCAGCATGTCCTGGGGGCCAGGCCCTAGCCTGGAGCTTCCCGTGAGTGGCAGGTAGATGGACACAGATCCCTCTGTTTAAAGGTTGGTCATGGTTCTGGCTTGGTGGTCAGCTTCTCAGACCCAGGGCACGTGCTCGGGTTTGAGGGAACAGCATGTGCCAAGCCTGGGGGGTGGGAGCCTGAGGCAGCGGGGCCCTGGGACGGGCACACCCGAAGGACCTTGAATGTCAGGCTGAGGAGCAGCGTGAGGCTGAAGGTGAACATGATGGGGCCACAGTGGGGTTTGTAGAGGGTGAGACAGCCCTCAGGGAGGAGGAGAAAGATCTGTATGTGCGTCTCCATCCTGGAGGGGAATCCTCCCGCACGTGGGGCCTGCTGGATAGGCCAGGTGGGGGCGGGGAATGACTGGCTGTTCTAAGGAAGGAACTGTTGTGCAGAGGCTGGGCCAGTGCCCGGCAAGCCGTAGAGAGGAGGCAGGGGCTCCTAGGTCTGAGCACCAGGCCAGTGTCCCTGGTGAGCAGGGCACCCTGGGAGGTAAGAGGGGATGAGAACAGAGGTGGATGTGAGAGCTCGAGGGGCCACATGCCGCACAGCCATCTGCAACTCGCTCCGAGGAGCCCGCAGACCCTCCATGCCCACCACTGGAGTGGAGTGCACTGCAGCTGGAGCATCCTCGAGCTTAGATGAGCAGAGCTGTGTGTGCTGGCCCTGGAGGGCTGTGGGGCCCTCGCAGCAGCCTGCTTTCTCCCTTGCAGCTGCGGAACCAGAAGGAGGCCTCCCAGAGCAGAAGCCAGGAGCCCCAGGTGCCTTCTAGCAGCAAACACCGAAGGTAGTAGGCGGGCACATGGGTGGGTGGGCTGGAGTCTCCCAGGGCTTGGACCACAACACCCGCCCCTTCCCACCAGAAGCTCTGTGTGTCGTCTGAGCAGCCGGGAGAAGATCTCCCTCCAGGACCTGTCCAAGGAACGCCGGCCTGGGGGTGCAGGGGGGCCCCCAATACAGGATGAGGATGAGGGAGAAGAAGGCCTCACAGGTGAGGGGCCAGGTCTGGGTTTCTGAATCTAGGAAGAGGAAGCTGGAGCCTGGACTCCTGGAGTTGGGGAAGGAGGGGCTGGGGGGCCTGGACTCCTGGGTCTGAGGGTGGAGGGGGCTGGGGGTCTGGACTCCTGGATCTGAGGGAGGAGGGGCTGGGGGCCTGGACTCCTGGGTCTGAGGGTGGAGGGGGCTGGGGCCTGGACTCCTGGGTCTGAGGGAGGAGGGGCTGGGGCCTGGACTCCTGGGTCTGAGGGAGGAGGGGCTGGGGGTCTGGACTCCTGGGTCTGAGGGAGGAGGGGGCTGGGGATCCGGACTCCTGGGTCTGAGGAAGGAGGGGGCTGGGGGTCTGGACTCCTGGGTCTGAGGGAGGAGGGGCTGGGGGCCTGGACTCCTGGGTCTGAGGGAGGAGGGGGTTGGGGGCCTGGACTCCTGGGTCTGAGGGAGGAGGGGCTGGTTCTGAGAGGCAGCTGGTGTCTCCCTTTTCCTACTCCACAGAGCCACCTCCTCCAGAATCCAGAACTGTCAATGGAGTGTCTTCCCCACCTCCCCGTAGCCCTCAGGGCCCCATGGTGAGTCTGGATGCCCTGGACGGTCATGCTGTTTTGGGAGGGCAGGGAGGGATGCCAGGAGCCCGCAACCCCTTTTCAGGGTATGTAGGATGAAGATTACAGTTTCCAGAGTCCCCCGGACCAGCTGAGTTGTTTTTTCTGGCCGCACCCTCCAGGGGCTGATGGGAATTGCAGTTTGTGTGGTCCCTCTGGGGTAACACTTGAAGTCTATGGGAAGGATCCTTTCTCCGTAACTGAGACCTTTCTCTTCCCCAGCCCCCAGAAGGGGCCCCTTTCTCCAGGCGCTTTGGCCTCCAGAAGACGGGAAGCTCTGGTGCCCTGGGTCCCACAGACGGGCGGGAGGCCTCGAGCACCCCTGGGGCTGGGCTGCAACGCTCAGCTTCCTCCTCTCGGCTGGAAGGGACGTCTGTTCAGGTGAGTGGGGTGAGGGGCAGGGGACCAGGCCCTGCCTAGTCGAGGAGAAGGTCCTCTCCGATATTTGTCTCTCTGCACAGGCCAAGGAGCCCCGTCTTGCCAGAATTACACCTACACCCTCCCGTAAGGTGCCGGAGCCCTCTGCCCCGTGAGTACCAACCCAGGGCCTGGGCCTGTCAGGGTGGGAGGCAGGGCTGGGTTACAACCTCTTCAGTCCCTTTGCACTGTGGGGTCTCTGCCCCGACCACTCTTTGCCTCCATTTTCCTTCTGGTGCGTCCAGGAAAAGCTTACAGTTAAGCTCGTAAGGTCACAATGACGTTACCTCCTGTTGCCTCTGTCTGCACCTCCCACCCCCCCTTTCTGACACAGGCATGCTCCTGCCCTTCCTCAGGTCTCTGTGTGTCACCGTCTGGGTGAGGCCCACTCTGACCCCCTGCTCATGCTACTGCAGTGTCTGCACATGCACACCCTCCCACCTCCTGTCAGCGCTCTGCTTTTCAAAGTCCTTTAGCCTTCTGGTGCATTATGTGGTGTACACATTTTTTTTTACGCTTGTTTGTTCTGCACCTTTTCTGTTCATACTTGACTCTTCGGGGCAGAGATAATTTTTTTCTGCTCAGTGCTGCATCTCCAGCACCTGCCACGGAACTCGAGCTTGAGTAATAATTGGATGAATGAATTCACACAGGTTTGAGATCTCCAGGCGCTCTCCCTTGGATAACTCCACTCCTCCCTCCAGGATTCCGGAGCCTGAATCCCCAGTGAAGCCCAATGTCCCTGTAGCTTCTACAGTACCCCCGGCTGACTCCCGGGAACGGCGGAGGTGAAGAGGCAGGGGGTGGGAAGCTCTTTCTCCCCAGCTGGGAAAAACCACATGGCCCAGGTCTGGGTCCTCAGGGCCCCCGGCAGGCACTCCCTAGGGGGGAGTTTGTCCCAGGGTCCACTGTGAGTTGACAGTCCTCTGGCAGAACTTACCTTCCCTGAAGGGTGTCAGCCATGGAACGGGAACAGGGCTCAAAGGAACCCTCCCTGAAGTTGGGACCTCTCACTCAGGTCCTACCAGATGCCTGTGCGGGATGAGGAATCTGAATCCCAGCGGAAAGCTCGCTCTCGCCTCATGCGCCAGTCTCGGAGGTCCACACAGGTGTGGGCGTGGGCTGGGGCCTGGGCTCCTGGATCCTGGGAAAAGGGGGTTGGGGCTCGAACTCTTGTGGGTCTGGGAAGGAGAGGCTGGGTGCCTGGACTCCTGGGTCTGAGGGAGGAGGGGGCTGGGGGCCTGGACTCCTGGGTCTGAGGGAGGAGGGGCTGGGGGCCTGGACTCCTGGGTCTGAGGGAGGAGGGGGCTGGGGGCCTGGACTCCTGGGTCTGAGGGAGGAGGGCCTGGGGTCTGGACTCCTGGGTCTGAGGGAGGAGGGGCTGGGGGTCCTGACTCCTGGGTCTGAGGGAGGAGGGGGCTGGGGTCTGGACTCCTGGGTCTGAGGGAGGAGGGCCCGAGGGCTTGAACTCAGTCCTGAGGGGCTGGGCCCTGAGCTCGGGGACCCCTCACTGCCCCCGCGCTGCAGGGTGTGACTCTGACCGACCTGAAGGAAGCAGAGAAGGTAGCAGGGAAGGCCCCAGAGCCAGAGAAGTCGAGCCTACAGAGCCTGGTGAGAGGGATCAGGTGAGCAGGTGGTGGGTGGTATAAGACGCCCGTGTCTTCTGACCCCTCTGACCTCCCTGCCCTTCTCCCCCAGGACCCATCTGCGCGACCCCGAATCCCTGGGGTGGAGAACTCTGATGGCCCTGCCCAGAGAGGTGAGGTCTGGTCTCTGGGACGTGGTCCTCCTGCTCTGGCCTCCCCATCTCTCCTGCTGCACTGTTTTCCTGGGGGTTGGGCTAGGGGTCCTGACACCGCAGGGAGGGCCCCCTCCCGAGGTTTCTGGGCTGATTCCTGCCCCTCCCCCCAGCAGAGGCGCCTGACGGGCAGGGTCAGGGACCACAGGCCGCCAGGGAGCATCGCAGAGTCGGCAAGGAGTGGAGGGGGCTTGCGGAGGTGAGGGGTGGGTTCCAGGTCCGGGCGGGGTGAGCTGGGCTATGGGTGGGCCTTGGAGGCAGGGTGGTGGGCCAGACTCCCCTCCCGGCATCAGGCTGAACCCCACCTCCGCCCGCAGGGGGAGGAGGCGGAGCTGGCCGACCGCAGCCCAGAGTCCAGGTACAGGGTGGGCCGGGAAGGGTTTGGGCTTGTCTCCCGGGCCACAGAGAGCCCCGCTGACGCCCCGCCCGCCTCCACCCCAGCACTTCGGAGGGCGGCCCCTCACCTCACAGGCAGCGGGACCCGGAGCCGGCATCGGATGAACCTGATGGAGGCTTCAGGAAGGTTCGCAGCTCCACCCCACCATCGATCCAGCTGACCAGCAGTCGGCCTGTCCGCCTGCCCTTCCGCCCTCTGTCTGTGGTTCCGCCTGCCGCATCCCCACACCCCGCCCTTCCCGGCGGCCTCCCTGAGCTGCGTGTGGGTCGCTGAGCTGCGTGTGGCTGGCAAGCCTGACCCTGTGCCCCCTTCCCCCTGCCCCCCCCGCCCCCCAGCTGTACTCAGAGCTGCGCAGTGAGAATGAGAGGCTTCGGGAGGCCCTGACCGAGACCACGCTGCGCTTGGCACAGCTCAAGGTGGAGCTAGAGCGCGCCACGCAGGTGAGGTGCTGAGGCCCCGGAGGTTTTCCCGCGCTGGCCCAGGTGTGCCTGTGCGGGGGCTCAGGACCGCTGGGCTGGGGGGTGAGAGCAACGGGGGTGGGGGGCAGGGCCTGCGGGGCGTGCTGGGACCCGTGGGGGTGGGGCTGGATGCTGAGAGGTAGGGCCCAAGGGCCTGGACGGCTGTCCCTCTCCCTGTGCCGGTGTCCTCCCTCCTGGTCTTTGTGGTTTGGGCGTTTGAGCCTTGTGTTTCCTCTTGTTCTCACCAGAGACAGGAGCGCTTTGCCGAGAGACCAGCCCTTCTGGAGCTGGAGAGATTCGTGAGTAGGAGCGCCTGGGGTGGGGGCCCATGTGTCCCCAGCCGTACATACCCATGTGGGTCTGAAGAAGGCCCTCTGCCCTCCCCCCACCCTTCCCAGCCTTACATGACTGCCGCCCCCCCCCCCCCGCCCCCCCAGCCCCCCGCCCCTGGCCTCACATCTCCCATTCATTCCAGGAGCGCAGGGCCCTGGAGCGAAAGGCAGCCGAGCTCGAGGAGGAGCTCAAGGTGAATACTTAGGGGGCGCTGTGGGCAGGGGCTTCCACGGGCCCAGGGCTGCCCGGCTGACCCATCCCGTCCCCTCCCCTCCCCCAGGCCCTGGCCGACCTCCGGGCTGACAACCAGAGGCTCAAGGATGAGAACGCAGCCCTGATCCGTGTCATCAGCAAACTCTCTAAGTGACTCTGGAGGAGGACCTTCCCCCGTACCCGTATTTATACAGCTGCTTCTGCCACACGCATCCCTTGCCCGGTGCGAGCACGAGTGACAGGGCTCCCAGGGGCGCTCGGAGAAGCCATAGCCTCCCTCCGGGGCCTCCAGACTGTGAGGGGAGTACAGAGTCCCCAGGAGCCAGGGGGGGCCCCCTGAGGCCAGGGAGGGGGACGTTGCTGGGGGGGGGCTCGGGGCTGGAGGTGGGACCAGGGAGGAGCGGAGGACCAGGAAGTGCCAGGACCAGAGTGGCCGCCGGAGGTCCCCCTCTCACGTGTGATGCCACCCCCCATCACCCCTCCCGTTCCTGAACAGGGATCCGAGAATGTGCCAAGAGTCCCGCCCACCTCGGCCAGGTGGGCCTGTATATAGGGTCCGTGTGCAATAGGGAGGGATGTCTCTATTTTTTGCTGCCCCCTCCCCGCCCACTGTCAGGGGCAGGGGGAGAAGATATTTTCGAGACAAAGCACAGGCACCACAAATAAAAGTCGTGAAGTTGCCACACAGTGACTGTGTCCCTGGCGGGGGCGGGGGGGCAGCGCTTCCGTGTTCATCTGTGCTCGTCCGTGGGGGTGGGGTGCCAGGGGGTTGCGGGGGGAAGGCTTTCAGGGCAGTGGCCAGCTGGAGCCGTGGCCTCGAACCAGGGCTGACAAGGTCCCCCTGGTCCCTGAGTAGCCTGGGGCTGGGCAGGAACGGTCAGCTGGCTCAGAGGCCAGGGCTCCTGTCAGGCTTGGAGCTCAGCTCTTACCCAGTGCTTTTGAAACAAATTTGAGCCGGTTGCCAACATGTAAAATTTGGGGTCATTCATTTTTAAAAACCCTAGAGTTTTGGCTTTTCTGGAAACAGGACTGGGATGGTAGGAGCTCTTCAGTCCGGTGCCGGCACGGGGGGTGGGGCTGGGTCGGAGGAGGGGGCGGGCTTTCATTCCCGGTCATGTTCTCCTTTCTAGGCCCCGTCCTACCTCCTGGTGGTTCCGTAGTGAGGGGAGTGGTAAGGGCCTGACACGTGGGAGGAGGGCAGGCCTGCCGTGAGGAAAGGAGGGGTGGTCTCAGACGGCGGAGCTGGGGACAGGAGGCGGGGCGTCCGTGTGTGTGCGGGGTCCGTAGCAGCCGCTGAGTCAGCCCCCCGGAAAGCCGGCACAGGCAGGTACTCGCAGGCGTCAGGGGAGGAGCCATGAGGTGTTTAAGGGAACAGCAGGGACGGTCCGTCGGGCGGAGGTGTACTTGAACTGTGGAGGTGCAGGAAGCAGCCGGTACGGCCAGAGAACGAGGAGGGGGGAGGTTGGAGAGGCGATGGCAAGGCCTCGAACGGTGAGGTGGGACCTAGGTTTTCACAGGTCCCTTTGGCTGCCGCCTTGACAACAGTCCGGGGGATGACAGTGAGGGACAGAAACGGGGAGCCCCGCTGCCATGAGCCCAGCAAGGAGTGGGGGTGTCTGGAAATGGCGAGACCCCGTGAGACTCTGAATAGTGGAGGGGACAGCACCTCCTGCAGGGCCTGACAGGCTGCGCTGGGCTAGGATAGGGCTCGGGCCTGCCTGGGCCAGCCCTGGAGCTTGGACTCTAGCTGGTGGGGGACAGAGGGGGACAGACTCAGAGCTCCTGCATGCCCAGGACTGGGTCTCATCTCGTCTGATTTTGGAGGGCATCGTGGGGTGGGGGGTGCTTAGGAGCTAGCAGGAACTGGGAGTGCAGAGGCTTGGCAGTGGGCGTTGCGGGGACACGGAAGGGGGTCACAGGACGAGGAAGGGCCGTCTTCCCAAAGCTGGGGGAGCAGCCAGTCTGAATGAGTCTGGGATCCAGAGAAAACCCATCCTAACCCAGCCGTGCTCGCTGTCTGGACAATGGGAAAGGTTACCAGAGGCCAGGAGGACAAGGAGCTGGCTGTCCTTGAGGTGGGCAGGCTGTGACCTCCCAGGAGAACAGTGGCCAGGAAGCCCGTGGCACATTCAGGAGGCAGCCCCTTCTTTGTGGCTGGGCCCCTGGCAGGGGGTGGGACAGGGAAGTGGACACGGGGAGGTGAGTGCAGGCTTCCCCCAAGGGGGTATTTGAGCTGCAGCAGGAAGGCTGACTGGCAGTTTACCAGGCAGGAAACCACTGTTCCAGCCCGCAGAAAACATGCACAACCCCAGTGGTTGAGGGGGCTTGGGGGCGTTTGGAGAAGGGCAGGACCAGAGTGCATGGGGTGGGGTAGGGACCAGACCTCTCAGGGCCTTAAACGCTAGGCTCTGGGGCGAGGGGGGCCCTTGAGCCGGGGAAGGAGATTGGGTGTTCAGAAGGCCTCTCTGGAGTGGACTGGAGGATGGCCTGCTGGCCCGGAGGGGAAGAGGAAGCCTGAGAAAGAAACCAAAAAAGGTAGGGACATGTAGGTGGGGTGAGGGGCAGGTCGCTGGGCCCCCTGGTGGCCCGGTAGAGAAGGGACAGCAGTTGACAATGCCTGCTCAGAGGAGGCTGTTTATAGACTGGGTGGTGTATCACAATGCACAGGGCACCCGAGTGTGGCCCCCTTCCCTCCCACTCCCGGCCAGTCCGCTCACGGAGGAGGCTCCACGGGTACGGGGGGAGACCAGAGCCGGAACAGGTCCGGAGCCTTCGCAAGGACTCGACTTCCGTGGGTGGGGGCAGTCTGCAGACTCCGTTCTCCCATGGGGCTGCCTCGAAACTTCGAGCGGAGCAGCCGGGGATGGTCAGATAACCTCTGTTTCCAGGTTGCCTTCCACCTTCTTCTTCTGCTTCTCCATCACCGCCTCCAACTCTGACACTTTCTCTTTGTCCTGGAGGGCGGGGTGGAAATCAGAAGCCTGGCCTCCGAGCACTGTGCGCCTTCCCAGACCCGGGACGAGCATCGGCTCACCTCCAGCAGCGCGCGCCGCACCATGACCTGGCTGTACACGCGTGCCCCCTCCTCCGGGCTCACGGCTCGCAGCTCCTCCTTCTGCAGCGAGAAAAGCTGCGCGCCGGTCAGCACGCCCAACGCATCCACGGTCCTGAGCGAGCAGTGGGGTGGGGGGAGCGGTCAGGCCCCCCAGCCAATCACAGCTTCGGCCCCGGAGCCCCACCAGTCACATCCCTGCTGCCAAACCGTTTGTCCAATCAGCAGCATCCCTCCCCCCGCCCCCCCCACCAGTGCCCCATAGGGGGAGGCGGGGCGTGCGCCCAGCTCTCCAAACGAGGCCGGAGTTCCCTGGCCACTCCAATCCCAACCCGGACAAACGTGCCAATCATGCAACCAGACCCTCGCTTTAGCCAATCCTGGTTCCCCAGGGTCCAATCAGAACGCGCCCCCTCCTGCGTCCCCATCTCAGGGTCGCCAGCCGGCCACAGGCACTCACCCAGCGCTAAATCCCTTGGCCTGCAGCCAGGCGCAGACCTCGGCGGTGTCCGAGTGCGGGCTGAGCTGTGGCTCCGGCGCGCGGGGACCCGGGGCTGCGCGGCTGGGGCCTGAGCGGCCCTGGGCTAAGCGCGCCTGCAGCTCCTCGTTGACACAGAGCATCTGGGAGAATTTCTCTGCAGGCGGAAAACCGGGAGGGAGCGTGGATTCAGGATGAAGGGTCCTGGGGCCAGAGAGAAGATCTCCACCGCCCTCATGATGGGTCGGAAGTCCGTTGACTCTCTTTGAGCCTTGGTTCCCCTGACTGGAAAGCAAGGCTAAGAGCAGCTCCCCCCGGCACTCACCCTTATCTCTGGGGTCCAAGGTGAGGTTATCACCACTGTCCCAGTGGGGCCGAGACAAGGTAGGAGCCGGGGCTGGCGCTGGTGGGTGAGGGGGAGTACTGTCCTCCTAGAGAGGGGAGTCAGAAGACTGAGCCCCCCCCACCCCTACTACCTCCTCTGCTAGTGCCCTTGGCACCCGATCCTCACACCCCTCCTTCCCTTAAGACCCAGGAGTCTGCCCTGGCTCACCAGGCTGCGGGAAGGGCTTTGGCTGTAGCTTCGCTGGGGCCTCAGGTGGGGTGTTAGGATATTATAGGGCACATATCCTTCCTGCCCTTGCTGGTCCCGAACCTTCCACCACTTGCGCCTGTCATCCAGGACCTGAGGGAGGTAGGAGAGGAGGGGTCACAGCCTGTGTGTGCAGCTAGGGCTGGGCCCACTGCAGCCCCTTTGGCCCTCCACCCCTCTAACCTCCAACACATCCCGCTGCTTGACCGATAGCTCACTGCTGTTGCGGGCCTGGAAGTCATAATTACACAGGACCCACTTCCCCTCCGGCTCCAGCTGGGGCTCAGCCTCTGGGTCTTGGTGACTGTGGAGAAGAATGAGGGTTGGGGATAAGAAGGTAGCCAGTCTCACTGCCCTGGGCAGTAGGGTATTGGTGTGAGCTGGGGTTAGAGCCAAGCAGGGGTCAAGGCAGGGGGCCTGGTTAATACTGTTAATAGAGACTTGAAATTGGAATAACACCTTGAATGCATTTTGTTTCTTATGTACCAGGCACCGTGCTTTAAGCAATGATAGGAGTACTAACATCACCTCCATTTTATAGATGAGAACATTAAGGCTCAGAGAAAGTCACTTGCTCCCTATCACACAGCTAGAAACAGCTGCTGTTTATTGAGCATCTACTGTGCACTAGGCTCACACTTACGAGAACCCATAGTTACAACACAAACAACGGTTAACTCGTAGTTAACTTCTAGAGCACGGACTAGGTGTCAGGCCCTGTTCAAAGACTTACATGTATTGGCTAATTTGGGTTTTGACCCACCCGTTGCTCTAACCATGAATTTGGACTCCCCTCCCCACTCCCATCCTTTCCTCCTCCACTCACGACCCTATTATTTTGTTTTACAGGTGTAGGAATGGAAGAACAGGGAGATAGAGAGGCATGATGGTGTCAAGTTCACAGAACAAGAAAGAGGCATTGGCCAGACTGAGACCCAGGCAGGCTGGCCCCAGAGTCCGTGTCCTGAGTAATGCTGGTCTACTGTGTGGGCCGCTGGGTGTGAAACTGAGCTCTGCCGTGGGGCTCGTAACAGCTCGCCTGTAGAACCTCCTAGATTTCTGACTCCTTCAGGAAGGGATTATTTTCCTTTTTTCTGCAAAGAATTGGAGGCTCAGACAAGGGAAGTTAAAAGCTGGGGGTGCCAAGCCCAAGTTTCAGAAG
Organism: Zalophus californianus; assembly: GCF_009762305.2. NCBI lineage: Eukaryota > Metazoa > Chordata > Mammalia > Carnivora > Otariidae > Zalophus > Zalophus californianus. Next base: position 57,130,669 of record NC_045611.1, on the reverse strand, counting down.
CATGGGGAGCAGGTGAAGTTCTGCAAGATCAGGCAGCTGGGGTTGGGGGGGTGGAAGCAAGATGTTGGCTCTAATCCCCCAGTAAGGGGGACCTCAGCCTGGATCAGGCCTACCTGTGCAAAGGAGAGGGGGGGTCTTCAGGGCCGCGGCGCCCCCTGTGTGGGGCTGGCAGCTCCTAGCACGCTGTCCCTGCTGAGACTCTCTGCCGGGGCCCTCACCCAGACCCCCTTCTGCTCCTTCAGCTTTGCTGCTTTGTTTTCTTCTTACCCCACAAAGCTTCCCTCACATCTGCCCTCGACTTGCTCAAGGACCCTAGAGTCCTGGCTTCTCCATGGCCCTTCTGTGCCCCCCTTGCTTTTTGGAATCATGAACTCAGACCCCCAGCTCTTTCCTCCCCCAGAGACCCAGGAGTCCAGGTCTGAAACCTTAATTTCCCCAATCTTTTAACCTTAGAGGCTCTCTATATGACATTCAGTGGGAACAGAGATAACTGCTTTAGAGCCTTGGGAAAGGGAGGGTCCAGCCTCCCAGTTGTTACCTCTTTCAGGGCCTAGAAATACTACCACTTCTTAACTTTCCCAGAAACTTGCCCCATGGCTCTTGAAGGCCCAGGTCTTCTCTGGGTCTCCAAGGCCCCAAGCACCAGACTTGAGCTCTTCTTCAAAACCCAAAGGCCCAATCCCCTCAGTCTCTTCCCTCCAGCACCTGGGGCTCTGTCCTCTTAGGGACCCAGACAGGGAGCTTCCCTGGCCCTGGGTAATCTAACTGCCTTCTCTCAGCCTCTCAGACTTGACCCACTCCCAGCCCCCTCCTCCCTCACACCCTGCAATCCGGACCTCCTCCCCTGGACCCCTTAGTCTGGGCCCCACCCCCTCCCTCCCTTCTCCCTCCCTCTCCCAGCCCCGGCCCTCCCTCACCACCTCACCCACCTGTGAAGAGTCGGGGAGACAGAAGGAAAGACAGGAAAAAGGGGGTGGAGTCAGCGCCAGGAGCCCCCAGGACGCACCCCTCCTCGACCCCACCTGTCCCACCTGGGGGCCGACACTCACCCATTGACAGCGACCTGGGGAGCACTTTGCTGGGGAGAGGAGAGCAGCAGTTCAGGCAGGGCCAGACTTCGGGGTCCCCGGCCCCCTGTATCATCTGGGGGAGTGTGTGACTCCCCACGGAGCTTTAGCCTCACCTGCTGGCGCCGCCGCTCATGCTGCAACTGTCTCTCTACTGGGTCCTCCCAGGCGCGGCCCTGCGGGTCGGTGGCGGGGGGCTCCCAGCCGCTGGAGAACTCAGGGCTATATGGGGATCCCTCCTCTGGGGGCAGCTCCAGCCTGCGGCCAAGGGGCTGAGGGCTCAGGGATCCTGGTCTGGCCCCGAGCCCTATTACTAACTACACTAAGGTTTTCCCCATCCTGCAGACGAGGCGCTGTCCGCGCTCTCCTAACCTCTCCGCTTTTTGCCAAGGCCCGCCCCCCCGCATCTAAGCTCCACCCCCGACATCAACTGTACTTGCAAATACACTAATTTCACTCTAATGCTGCGTCCGGCCTCTGAATCTCCTCTCGGATTCTACACACATCCCACCTCCGTCCCCTACGTCTGCTCTCACCCCCTCACCCCCCCCCCCGGAGGCTCGCTGCCTCCAAGCGCAGACAGCACCCCTTTCCCAAACCTACAGGCCCGTCCTTTCCTGGGCCCCACCCCTCTCCTCTAAGGCTTGCCTTTTTTGTTGCGGTTGGAGCTCTGGTTTGGTCTGAAACGTCTCCTCCCCACGAATGTCTGCCCTTTCCTCCAGTCGGGTCCTGGCCCTTCAGCCTCCAGCTGAGACCAGCATCCCAGCCTCTAAGTCACTGCCCCCCTGCCTCCCAGACCCCCATCCCTGCCTCACCCCGGGCGGGTCCACGAGTCCCCCAGCGAGGTCCAGAGCGCATTCTCACGGGGGGTGAGGTTGTCCCGCAACAGTGCTACGGCCTCAGACGTCAGGTGCGGCCGCCGCACTTCACTTGCGAATCGGGGGCCGCCCGACGTGTCCACGACCTGCCAGGGGTGCAGGAGTGAGCGGACACTCCATCAACCCTCCCCTCCCCAAAGTTGAGCTCGATTCCTCCTGCCGCAGAGGGGGACCGGAGGGCCGAGGGAGGGGGAGCTCACCAGTTGCAGAGGTCCGAAGAGGAAGTGCAGTAGCTCTGGCGACGAGGGGTTGGTGATGTTGCCGCGCAGCCGGGCCTGCGGAACGGGGGAGGTGCCGAGGTCAGCCCACGGGCGGGCAAGCTCGCCATCCCGCTACCCCACGATGGCCCGGGCGGGACACGGTCTCACCAGCAGGCTGAAGGCGTACTTGATTTTCTGAAGCACATCTGTATACTCGGCCTCTGAGGGCGGCTTGGCGCGCAGTGTCAGGAGACCCTCTGCAGGTGGGGGAAGCAGGTGGGGTGCCGTGTAGGGGGGAGGGCAGAGGCAGGTGCGGTGGGGCGCGGCGGGGGGGGGGCGAGGCAGGCGCGGTGTTGGGGGGAGGCAGGTGCGGTGTGGGGGGGAGGCAGGTGCGGTGTTGGGGGGAGGCAGGTGCGGTGTGGGGGGGAGGCAGGTGCGGTGTTGGGGGGCAGGCAGGTGCGGTGTGGGGGGGAGGCAGGTGCGGTGTTGGGGGGAGGCAGGTGCGGTGTTGGGGGGAGGCAGGTGCGGTGTGGGGGGGAGGCAGGTGCGGTGCGACCGGGACACAGCACCAGAGAGATCCCCAGGGATGGGGAGTCCCACCTGGCAGGGGGGTGCGTGGGGAGACCCTAGGGACAGGGAAGATATCTGGGAGTGACTAGGGGCTCAGGATCCCACTCGGAGGAGCCCCTCACCCCCAGCCGTCCGGCGCCGGGTCCTGCGGCCGCGCTTCCGATGCTCCAAAACGCGGGCTGCCTCTGCAGACTTCTGCAGCCTCGACACGAAACTCTCCACGTCATCGAACACGTGGTTCAGGATGTCCTGGGGGACAGAGCAGGGGAGGCAGGGGGGCGCAGGGGAGGCAGGGGTGTAGAGTCATTACCCCAAAGCCCTCAGGCCCAGGGCCCTGACATCCTCCCAGGCCACGCCCCGCCCTCTGCTGCCTGGCCCTGGCCTCATATTCCAGTCGCCGCCGGCCACAACCCCAGGTGTCTGACACCCCCACTACCCCCCAACAAAGCCCCATTCCCCGGAGCTAGGACTCACTCCCGACAGCCGGTCCCATCTCCAGGCCCTAGCGCCGCACCACTCACCACGTCCCGCTCGGCCTGCAGAGCGGCCAGGTCCGGACCAGGGGGGCCCAGATCCGGGGAGGCCGGGTCAGCACCGCCTGCAGTCTGGGCCTGGCCGGGCCTCTGCGACTCTTCCGCCGCTTCGGCGATGGGCTCCGCCTGGGATCTTCCCCGGCTGACGCCCGCCGTGCTGATGACGGCGCGGACCGACGGGCGGCGCTGCAGAGGAGGGGTCTCGGCCCCCGGCGAGGGGCGGCGCTGCAGCTCCTCTTGCGTGGCCCTGCGGAGGCACAAGGGGAAGCAGCCTGGGTCCGCCTGGCGATGGGGCAAGGGGACAAGTCGGGCTTCAAACGGAGACACTGTGGCCCAGCTGAGTCAAACCTGGGGCAGGGAAAAATCGGATATGGGGAAGTGGAGCGCCTCTCCAGAGGGAAACTGAGGCCTGAGGGAGGAGAAACCGAGGACCAGAATTAGGAAAAGTCGTCTTGGAGAGCGGGTGCACTTATCTGGGTGCGACGGCAGGACTCAAACCAGGCTTTGTTTGACTGACTTCAAAACTCGTGCTGTTCCAGGCTAGGGGCATCCGCTCATTTGTCAGAAGGGGGGACTGAGGCGTGGGGGAGGGGAAGAGACCGAGGCGCCGGGGGGGGGGGGCTGGGGGGGAGACCGAGGCGCCGGGGAGGGGGTAGCTGGCCTCCCAGAAACACCGCCCCCCATCCTCTCTTCTCCCCCACTTGCGGCCCAGCGCCTTTACCTGAGCGCCGCGGGCCTGCGCTCCCCGCGGCCCGACCGGTAGTCGTGCAGAGCCCCCTGGACGTCCTCTCGGATCAGCTCCGCCTGCCAATCATGCCATCAGGCCCCCACCCCACCTACCGCTTGCCCCGGCCACGGTCGGAAGGATGGAAGGACCGATTCCTTGGTTGGCGCCGGACCCCCCCCCTCCCCACGTCAGCACTCACGCACACGGTGCCCCATGCACATCCACGCTCTGAACTCATGCCCTCACCCCACCTCTGCTCCTGCCCTGGGCTACTTCCCCAACCCCGGAGACCGGGTCCTGGTGTTTCCTCACCCCCTAGACCATACCCGCCTCTAGTGCTGGCTGCTCCCAGACCCTGTCTCCCCTGTGCTGTCATGTTCTGTCCGGGCCCTTAGCCTCGGTCTCTATTCCGCCCTCACGTTCTACTTCGACCGGGTCCAATCTGTCCTCAAAACCCTCCATTCCAGAACTTCTTTCCAGGCCACGCCCCCTCTGCCGGCCCTGACCCCGCCTCTGCCCCAGGCCCCGCCCCGCCCTAGAGGCCCCGCCCTAGGTGGCTCCCTCGGAGCAGGCCCACTCACCCCGAGACGCAAGCCCTGGAAGAAGTGCACGTCCGGCTGCGTGCGCTCGGGCTCCTGGCATACGAGCAGCAGCAGCGAGAGGCTCCGGCCTGGGAGCAGCACCACGTCGCAGCGCACGATGGCGCCCAGCGGGTACGACTCCAGCTCCTCCTGCGGGGCGGGACGGCGGGTAAACTGAGGCCCGAGCCGAGGGGACTAAATGGCGGCAGCCGTGCCAGGGGGCACACCGACACTGCACAAGCAGCCCTGCGAGGCTAGGGGATTACGGGGTCGGCCATGGCAGCCCTGCGAGGCCAGGGGCTTGGGGATGGCAGCCCTGTGTCATAGAGGAGACTAAGGACGCTCCCAAGAGTAGCGGAGATCTCTTGCGAAAATTCCCAAAGGAAGGACATGCAGGGGCCAAGATTCACACTCAGACGTCCCTAGGGTCAAGCTCTCTGTGCCTTCCCCCACTCAGGCCAGTCGCTCCTGCCCCCCACGTGTCCCCTGGCACCTTGGAGATGGGGTCAAGCAGCGTGACATGGTCGGGAGACACACGCAGCAGCATCTCTTGGGCCCAGATGCGGCCCTGGCTGTCCATGACGGCCAGCTTCCGCGAAGCGTCCTCCACGGTGTGCACACCATCCTCTTCACCCAGGCAGAACGTCACCAGGTGCTGGCACCGGGCGTGGAGAAAGCAGGGAGTCCCAAGATGATGCCGGTTGGGCTCGCACCAGCCTTCCAGCCGGAGACTAAACACGCCTCCTCCAGATAAGCCTTCCCTATCAGGGGCTCCACCTATGGGGCGCCTCCTCCCAGTGCCCTGTGTTTTGCTTTCATCGGAGTGACTAGCCTCCCAACACCACTGGAAGCTCCTTGGAGGCATTGGTTCCATCTAGTCCCTTCTAAGCACCTCTGCCTCTGTTAGAGCACCAGGCACACTTGGACCCGTCCTCACACAGGTTTACCTAACGTTTGTCCCTGTGGCCTGACTGTCCAGCACAAGGGCTGCTCTGGAAGAAAATGTGGCAGATTCAAGTGGAATTGAATTCCTGTGCCGAATACCCACTTCTGAGGGGAGGCAGAAGCAGCCCATCTTGCATATGAGCAAACTCAGTTTCCCAGTTTCTTTCTGCTTTCAACATCTCCATCTTCCCAGGCCTGCCTTTCCTCCCAACAAGCCTCCCTGGTACAACGCAGACCCCAGACTCACGTTGACTGGATACTGGGAAACATCTGCCATAACCACAGTGGAGTAACGCTTCCTCTGCTCTGTAGGGGAGGAGAATAAACCCAGAAGACTCAGCCCCTCCTGCCTCAGACCCAGGAGTCCGGGACCCCCAGCCCCCCCCTCCTCCCTCAGACCCAGGAGTCCAGCCCCAGCCCTCTCCTCCCTCAGACCCTGGAGTCCAGATCCCCAGCCCCTCCTCCTCCTCCTCCCTCAGACCCTGGAGTCCACACCCCCAGACCCTCCTCCCTCAGACCCCGGAGTCCAGGCCCCCAGCCCCTCCTCCCTCAGACCCTGGAGTCCAGGCCCCCAGCCCCTCCTCCCTCAGACCCTGGAGTCCACGCCCCCAGCCCCTCCTCCCTCAGACCCCAGAGTCCAGGCCCCCAGCCCCTCCTCCCTCAGACCCTGGAGTCCAGGCCCCCAGCCCCTCCTCCCTCAGACCCTGGAGTCCACGCCCCCAGACCCTCCTCCCTCAGACCCCAGAGTCCAGGCCCCCAGCCCCTCCTCCCTCAGACCCCGGAGTCCAGGCCTCCAGCCCCTCCTCCCTCAGACCCTGGAGTCCAGGCCTCCAGCCCCTCCTCCCTCAGACCTATTTTCAGCCTGGGGTTTTCTTGTACCCAAACTCACCATAGATCGACTTGGCACTTGGTTTGGGGGCAGCTTCTGGGCTGGTTAAGGAAAAAAGAGTGAGAGGGGCCATGGGAACTGGGAGATCATGGGGGCTTTGAATGCCAAGCAGAGCAGCAAAGACTTCATTGTGAGGGCAGTTGGGAACCATGGAGGGTTCTGAGTAGGGGAGGGCAGGGCCAGAGCTTGACTTTCCCACAGGTAAGGCAGTGCGGTACCAGGTGGTGGTGGAGAGTGTGGTCTCAGCTGTCGTACAGACCTGGCTTGGAATCCCGTCAATACTGCCTTGCCATAAGACCCTGGATAGGAGACTTAATCTCTCGTGCCTCAATTTCCCTTTCTATGAGATAGGGGTTAGTAATCTGATAGCCTGTCTGGTAGAGCTATTGGATTCACAGAGTGGAGGGGATTCATAGCCTCAATAAATTAAATTTCAGTCCTACAGTGTGAAGGGTAGCACACAGTATGTGCTCAATAAAGGGGAAGTTTTGGGGCGCCTGGGTGGCTCAGTCGTTAAGCGTCTGCCTTCGGCTCAGGTCATGATCCCAGGATCCTGGGATCGAGCCCCGCATCGGGCTTCCTGCTCCGCGGGAAGCCTGCTTCTCCCTCTCCCACTCCCCCTGCTTGTGTTCCCTCTCTCGCTGTGTCTCTCTCTGTCAAATAAATAAATAAAATCTTTAAAAATAAATAAATAAAGGGGGGTTTACACCAGCATCAGTATTTGGGGTAGACAGAGACTTATCTTCCCCTCCTACTCCCGCGGGCCAGGCTCTTCCCAGCCAAATCCTTCTCTGTCTCCTGCCCCGGCCTCTCCTTCTAGGTCACCCTCTCCAAGAATTCCAGAGAAATGACAGAAACTCAGAGCTCGGGTGGGAGCAGGGATGAGGGACAAGAAACACTTTCAGTCAAGCCTCTGCTGCTCATCCTGCTCTTGCCTGTCAGATCTCCGCACAATTTGATTACCCCTGTGCTGGAGGGTTCACTACCTCATATCTCCAATGCAGCTATTCCCATGGACCTCCCTTTGTTCTTCTCGCTGCTCACTCCAGGAGACTTGAACTTTATTAGAAGCAGCCCAGGGACTCCTGGGTGGCACAGGTGGTTAAGCCTTGGACTCTTGGTTTCGGCTCAGGTCATGATCTCAGGCTCATGAGATCAAGTCCCACACTGGGCTCCGCGCTCAGCGTGGAGTCAGCAGAAGACACTCTTGCCCTCTCCCTCTGCCCTTCCCCCCCACCCCTGTGTTCTGTCTCTTTCTCTCTGAAATAAACCAATCTTAAAGAAAAAAAAAAAAAAAAGCCCAGATTTGCCTGTGAAGGGTCAATGTCTAATAATAAGCTAACAACAGCAGAAGCGGAAGAGAGTCCCTGCTCTTGGTCAGATTCTCTGCTAAATCCTATACCTTCATTACCCTGTCAAGCTCTCAGAATTGTCCTTCTTTCCCAGAGGAGGAACTCAGGCTTGGTTCTTTCGCCAGGGTCACACCGCTGCTGAGTGTTAGCATCTGGAGATGAACCCAGGTGTGTCTGCTCTGGGGCAGTAGCTCAAACCCAGGCCGGGCAGGGAAGGAGGCAGCGTAGGCATCCTTTTCAGTGTCCAGGCCTGGGCTGCTGTAAATGCCCCCTGGGGGTGTGGGGAAGAGGGTGGCAGAGGGGGCTGGGCAGCCTGGGGAGCAGGGGCCACTTACCCTGTGGTGGTGCTCATGGTGTGGAGAATGGGGAGCTCCTGCCACCTGGAGGTGCCCTAGGAGCCAGCAAAGAGTGAGGGCCTGACCTGGCCTGTGGTACCTAGGACTTTGGCCCCAGCTGCCTCCTCCCTCAGACCCAGGAGTCCAGGCCCCCAGCCCTCCTCCCTCAGACCCAGGAGTCCAGACCCCCAGCCCTCCTCCCTCAGACCCAGGAGTCCAGCCCCCCAGCCCCCTTCTCCTTCAGACCAGGAGGTTGGCCCCCAGGCCCTTCCCCACCCAGGAGTCCAGGCCCCCAGCCCCTCCTTCACACCTTGTACTCTGCCCCCCAAATCTTTCAGGGATCCGTGCGTTTGGCTCCCTAATCTAGGTGTATCTCATTTTGCTTCCTCTTCCCAGGGATCCTGTCTCCCAGCCTTATCTCTCAGCGGCCCAGGAGTTCCAGCTCAGAGCTTCTGGACCCTAAGAACCAAAGGGTCTTGGCTCCAAGGCCCCTCAGAGAGCCATTCATCCAATTCCTCAGCCACTTAGGACCTCAGGCTTTCAGGCCAATCCCCCAGCCCTTACCTCCTCAGGACTCAAGGGTTTAGGTCTGCCAGCCTTGCTGGTGTCTGGACCCAAGGGTCCTAGCCCCCTGCTGCTGCTCCCCAGGAGTCCCAACCTCCAGCCCCTCCAGGCTGGGCCCCCTCCTCACCTGCCCGTCAGGCTCGGTCAGCTGCGAGAGGCCCCGCTCTCCGCTGTCCCCTGGGTTCCAAATGCCGGCCCCTCCTTCCTGCTCCCTGCCAGGCCACCCCGCCTCCGCATACCTGAGCACTCACCTGGCACAGCCCAGCAGCAGTGGCCCCTGGGCGGGGCTGGCAGGGACGCCAGGGTTGGGGTGGGGGAGCCAGGAACTGTGACTCTCTCTGTCCTAACAGCACTAGCTCAAGGACAGCAAGTCATCCGATGTCATACTTGGTCACAAAACCAAAATCTCTGCCTCAGATACCCTCTTCCAATTGCCTTACACTTCCGGGAGGTCAGAGGCTTGACTCGCACCTGTTTGCCATTCAAGAGGGGGTCGTCAACGTGGGAGGGGTGGCATTTGAAGCCGGGGCTGCCTTTCTGTCCCCGGGGCCAACGTCTGTCCCTGCCCGGTGCACACCTCCTGTGCATGGTTCCTGCCTCCCCCTGCCTCTTCCCCTGGAACCTCCCCACCCCCCACCCCCGCCCCAGTAACCCCTTCCAATTATGGTAACTGAGACTCAGAGCCCCACACAGCTCCAAGTACTTCTCAATGTTAACAAGCTCCTCCGGCTTGAAATCTCCTTTCCAGAACTTCTTGTGTCCCATGGCCTTTGCCGACCACATTATCCGCACCATTTCTTCCCCAAACCCAGTGAGGTGAGGATGGGGGTCTCCATGTCACAGATGAAGAAACTGAGCCCCATATGGGTGAAGAGGCTTGCCGAGGTTACACCTCAGGGAGTAGATGAGAACAGCGGACACCAGAGCTCAAACTCAGAGAGCAGGAGGGGCGGGCATGCCCCTTTTAGCCTTTCGCTTTATCAATGATCCCCACCCGGTTCCTGACATCCTCTGCTCACACCTGAACTTGCAGAGCCTCCTAGCTGGCCCCAGCTCCTTTCCTCCCCTGGGTCTCCTCTCAGTGCAGGGAGGTTGAAGAAACCTAGGTCAGCTCACATCACTCCCTGCTCCAGTTCCTTCCAGGGCTCCCCATTTCCCTGCAAGGCCTGACTTCCTCTCCACCTCCATCACCCCCTTCCAGCACACCTCTTCCTTGTTGCTCCATCCTGCCTCAGGGCCTTTGCACTTGCTGTGCCCTCTGTCTGGAATGCCTATTCCCTCAGATATCCTCATGGAGTGTTCCCTCACCCCCTTCAGGTCTTTGCTGGAATGTCACCTTCTCAGAGAGACGTGGCTGACCACTCTAACACTGCAGCTCCTCCCATCCTTCTGTTACTCGTGGTCTCTCCCTGTTCCCTAGTTAATTTTTCTCCAGAGCGTCTACCACCTTCTAACATACTGTCTTACCTGATCACTTTATTTTATGTGTCCCCCATTAGAATGTAAGCCTCATGAGGACAAAAACTTCTGTGCGTTCAGCCCTGCACTCTATCTGCCGCTCTTTAGAATAGGGTCTAGCACACGGCAAGGGCGGGAGTGATACCTGCTTTTAGTGCATTTGTATGTATTATGCTCCATTGTTTTGTTCAGCACACGTTGACCCCACAGTCTATGCTGAGTGAGGCTGGGAACCAGAGAATGCACCCCTTTGTCCTGGGCTGACGGGGATGCAAGAAGAGAGGGGAAGGGAGACAATCATACGGTGTGGTGTGATGGCAGAGAGCCCAGGTGGGTGTGGGTTCGGGTTCTGACTTAATACCTAATGTGGGTGCGCTGCTGTCTTCTGAGTACCCTGTGTGCGTGTGTGTGTGTGTGTGCGTACACGTATATATGTCTCATCCTCACAACATCCTATGAAATGGGTTCCATTATCCCCCTTTTACACATGAGGAAGGGGAGACACACCCATGTTAAGGAATCTATGATCACACGGCTCATGTATGGTGGGGATGGTTGAACCCAGGCCATACAACTTAGACCCTGCATCCTTTGGTGCTACCCTACGCGGCCACCTCGTGACTCTGCCCCTTTCTAGCTGTGTGGCCCTAGGCAAATCACTTAACTTCTCTGTGCCCCAGTCCCCCAACTGTAAAATGGGATCAAGACATTGGGAGGATTAAATGAGGTTACGGAGAGCTCTCAGCAGCGTCCCTGGCAAAGGGAGATGATAGGTTGAGTGTTCGCAACGGCAGAGATGGTGGCCTTTCTTTCCCTGTCTGCTGTGATGGGGACTCAAAGGGCACTGCGGAAGCCCAGAGGAGGCCACTAAGAGGTCAGGGCAGGCTTCCTGGAGGAGGAGGGGCAGCCTGAGCGGAACCTGATGGGCGAGTTTGGCAGCCCGCAGCCGGAGGTGGCCTGGGGGATGAGGGAGGAGTGTGACCGGCCACGGAGTGCCTGAGCGGTGGAGGCGAGGGCGGGCTGGCCAGCGTGCACGTGCTCTCCAGGAGCTGCAGGGAGAGGCAAGGAGGGTCTTGTGTTCTTCTGTCTCTAACAGCTGTCACTCTGGGCTCCCGTCACATCCAAGCCACAAGTACTTTCTGAGCTTGGCCCTGCCTGGGTGGGGTCTGCAGAGAGGAGCAGACCCCTTACCCTCCGAGAGGCAGGCGGAACCGGGACTGGTGCCCACTGGCGCAGAAGACAGAGGCTCAGAGTGGGGAGGCCACTAGCCCAAGGTCACAGTGGCCCTGGACCCGTGACACAAATGCAGATCTAATTGAGGACAGGCCCTTTCTTCATGTGCAAATGGAGAAAATTGTCCTCATATAGGCATTCCATGGGGGTCAGGGGCCAGGAATCCGGGGTCTGAGGGAGGAGGGGCTGGGGGCTTGGCCTCCTGGGTCTGAGGGAGGAGGGGCTGGGAGCTGGGCTCCTGGGTCCGAGGGAGGAGGGGCTGGGGGTCTGGCCTCCTGGGTCCGAGGGAGGAGGGGCTGGGGGCCTGGCCTCCTGGGTCCGAGGGAGGAGGGGGCTGGGGGCCTGGACTCCTGGGTCCGAGGGAGGAGGGGCTGGGGGCCTGGCCTCCTGGGTCTGAGGGAGGAGGGGGCTGGGGGCCTGGACTCCTGGGTCTGAGGGAGGAGGGGCTGGGGGCCTGGACTCCTGGGTCTGAGGGAGGAGGGGCTGGGGGCCTGGACTCCTGGGTCTGAGGGAGAAGGGCAGGCTCAGGGAGAGGTACCCCAGTCCCTGCCTCCAGGTGCTCTGAGGTCTGAAGCAGCAGGTGAGAAGGTGAGACCGAAACCAAGCCTCCGCCCTAGTTCTGGGCCCAGGGCCTCCTTCCTCCTTCCCTGGCCACAAAGAAGGCCCTCCCTCTCTTCAAACCATAGCAAGTGGCTCCCAAATACCAGTGGAGGCTCCCACCCCAGCAGTCTGACTCAGTGAGTCTGGGGTGGAGGCAGCGAACCCTGGTCTTGGAGACTCACGGAGGGAGCCAGCCACCCGAGAACCCTTTCCAACCCCTTGTCTGCCCACACAGTCAGTGCCTTTCATCAAGTGAGCTCTAGGACTCCGTGGGTCTGAGTTTGCTTCTGTCCCAAAACTGGGATAGCTTTGTCACTGGGGACTGGACTGTTTATTCTCTGGGGTGGGGGGCACAGAGACAGCACACAGCATTCCCCACTGGGGCTTGATCCACTAAGATCCCCCGTGTGTCATCTCTAAAAGCACCCCATCTCTTTCCCCCTCCTCCTCCCAACACACATGCCAATCCCCACTTCCCAACTGCAGGGCTCGCTGATGAGTTCCTAGGAGGGGACATGGGGGATGGGTAGTCACGGTCACAGGAAATAGGAGGTATGGCAGGTTTTTGGCAGATACAAATAAGGTGGAGCTGGGTCTCAGGAAGATGTATTTATTGACATATGTGTTAATTAACTAAGTCATTCAATGAATGGTTCCTGAGACCCAACCTGTGCCCCACTCTTTGCCCTCAAGAAGAGAGTCTAATTGGGGAAATCTACTTGGATATCCAGTTAAGTGGAGACTGGACAGGGTTCTGAAGGATGAATAGGAGTTTCTTAAGGACAATGCAGCAAGGGATGACGCTAAGCATTGAGAGTGGCATATACAAGGTCCCAAAGTCACGTAGGAGCAAATACTTACGCACCTACTTTGTGCCAAGCATGTTCTGAGTGCTGGATGGACAAAAGCCCTGCCCCCGTGTTAGTGTCATCCTTGTGGGTGTGGTGGGAGACAGAAGGTAAACAGGTAGGCACATACATGAGAAAGACTTTCGGATTGTGGTAGGTGCCACGGAGGACATAAAACACAGGTGAAGAGGAGTGACTGAGGGCAGGCAGGTGTGGTCACTTCGGGGAGGGCATTCAGGGCTGGCCTCTGTGAGGAGGTGACATCTGAGTTTTGACCTGGATTTCGAGAATGAGTCAGGAATGCAGAGAGGGAGGGTTCGGGGCAGAGGGAATACCTTGGGGAAGCTGGCAGGTGAGGTCTGTCGGGGTGTGTCTGGCTAGAGCACGTGAGACCCAGAGACCTCACTACCAGGACGGTCACGGTGACAATTATGAATTAGCACCAACAAGGGGGTGGCCAAACTCCAGCGCGGAGGGGGGTCGTCCCAAGCGACACAAACTCGGGGTTGCCCTAAACGGGCCTGGGTGGAGTCTGCTCAGGCAGTGCCGAAGCCCAGAGGAAGGGTGAGGTGTTTCCCTGCAGATCCTGGAACGGACCCGCCCTGCAGCAGGCACCCCAAGAAGGGTGGGTCTGAGAAGCCGCCTGACCCTGGCGGGGGAGGAGGGGGGCAGGGAGGCTGGCGGCGGGCTGTTTGTTCTCTGGGAGGGATGGTGGGTGGGTCAGTCTCCTGAAACTGAGGGAGCCTGGCCCCCAGGCTGGTGGGTTGGGTGGGGGTGGGGCAGTGACTGGAAGGGGTTCCGACGGACCTGGGTTGGAGCAGGTGACTTTCAGTGTATTTGCATCTCTTCCTCTAAAACAAGCAGAGGTCCTAGTACGTGCCATAGGGCCAGTGGGGAGATGAGGTGTGGGAAGACACGAAAAGTGCTGAGAACGGGCTCAAGGCACAGCCTCTATGAAGATAGCCGGAGCAATGGACCAAGAGCTCAGTGACCCAGTGACGCGCGGGAACAAGGGGTAGTTCCGCACACAGCTCTGCGGTCCAGTGCCTGCACTGACACCCTGAGGAATGCACAGCCTCAGTGTCCCCAGCTCCCGGGGATCATCCGCTTACGGGAGACGCCCATTCACCCATCCATCGAGTGTTGGATGTCTGCTCTACACCAAGCACTGTTCTAGGGACCAGGGAACTCAACAGCCCCAAACCTGCCCTTGTGGAGTTTATATTCTGGTGGAAAACGAAATAAAAAAAGGAAACTGTTTGGAATGTCCGATGGCGACAGCGCTGTGAAGGAAAATAAGGCAGGAAGGGAGGGAGGGTCCAGCAGGTGTTTTGGGGGTCCTGCTGAAAAGTCATAGTGTGGTTGGGGTGATAGTGAGTGAAGATGTGGAGGGAGTGAGGTGGGAATCACTGGGGAAGGATCTCCAGGCAGGGGCAACAGCCAGTGCAAAGGTCCTGTGGTAGGAGCTTGTCTGGTGTACACACAGAAGGCCAGCATACGTGCAGCACAGTGGCTGAGGGCAGAGGGGTGGAACATGAAGGCAGAGAGATCATGAGAGCAGATCATGGGTTCCCAGGGTCACTGTAAAGATCAGAGAGACTGATAGGGTTACAGAAGTGTTTTGGCCAAGTTTTTTTTTTTTTAATTGACATAAAACTAACCATCTTAAAGTGAATAACCCAGTAGCATTTAGTACATTCTCAATGTTGTGCCACCATCCACCTCCATCTAGTTCCCAAACATTTTATCAACCCAGAATAAAGCAGCTACTCCCCATTCCTCCATCCCTGAGCCCCTGGAAAGCATTAATTTGCTCTCTGTACCTGTGGATTGGCCAATCTGGACATTTCATACGTATACGAACATACACTACATGACCTCATAGTGGTTTTGAGGTTCATACATGTTGTATTGATCAAGTGTTGGAATAATTTCAGACTTGTAGAAAAGTTGCAAAATAATACAAAGAACTCCCTATACTATACCCAGAATCCTCAGAGGTTAACAGTGAACATCAACACTTGCTTATCCTTTCTCTCGCTCTGTCTTTTTCTTTCTCTCACACACACTTTTTTTTTCTGAACTATTTAAGACTCACTTGCAGACCTGATATCCCTATACCGTTAAAAACTTATTTATTTTTAAAAAATATTGTATTCATTTATTTGTCGGAGAGAGAGAGAGAGAGAGCACAAGCAGGAGGAGCGGCAGGCAGAGGGAGAAGCAGGCTTCCCGCTGAGCAAGGAGCCCGGTGCGGGGCTTGATCCCAGGACCCTGGGATCATGACCTGAGCCGAAGGCAGATGCTTAACCGACTGAGCCACCCAGGCGTCCCACCCCTAAAAACTTTAAATGTATTTCCTCAAAACAGCAGACGGATAGATGGAGATTGAGACAGAGAATGATTTTGGGCCATAAGCCCCTGATAGGGAAAGCGGAGGGCTTGGTGGGAGAAGTCTCTCAGCACCTGGGACAGCACCCAAATGCTTATCAAGAATTCATGAACATCAACAACCACAACAAGGTGTATAGCCTACCTGGAGAGAGTTTCTATAGACACCTTGGGTGTGTCTGGGAACCAGGTGGGAGGTCCTCAGAGGGAGGAATTTGCATGCATTGTTTCCTGTGTAGTAACTACATTGGCAGCCAGCAATATTTTGGCACTTAACTGTGTATGAGGTCCTTCTTGTGAATGACTTTATGACAACCTTCCAGACTCTATAGTGAGCTGGCAAACTATGGCCCATTGCTTCTTTTTGTAAATAAAGTTTTATTAGAACAGAGCTATGCTCACTTGCGGGCATCGTGTCTATGGCAGCTTTCCTGCCATTAATGGCAGAAGAGTTGCAGTAGGGACCGGATGGCCTGCCAAGATGAAATTATTTACTATCCTGTCTTTTGCAGAAAACACTACCCTTGAGGTAGATGATATAAGGAGAAAAAGGCTCAGAGAGGAAACGTTTTATTCAAAATTGAGAGAACCAGCGTCTGAACACACAGTGCTCATCTCTCTCCTCCTCTTCAGATCTCCTTCTTCCCCTTATTTTTAATTATGGTAAAATACACTTGACATAAAATTTACTATCTTAACCATTTTGAAGCGTCCAGCTCAGTGGCATTAAGTACATTCACACTGTTGTGCAACCATCACCACCGTCCAGGTCCAGAACTCTTTTCATCCTACAAAACTGAAATTCTGTACCCACTAGACCCTAACTCCCGCTTCTCTCCACCCGCCAGCCCCTGGCGCCCATCATTCTGCTCTCTGTCTCTAGGATTTTATCTCCTCAAGGGACCTCATAGAAGTGGAATTATATGGCCTTTGTATTTTTGTTTCTGGCTTATTTCACGTGCATAAGATCTTCACCCAATGAGAAAAGGCAGATGAACAAGAAGTGAAAAACAGTGAAATCACCCATTATTTTGCCTGGCAGGGACCCTATGCAGAATATTATAGGTTTTTTTCTAACTCTTAAAGTATGCACTTTAGTATATAAACTTAAAAAGAGAGTGAGAGAATCAACTTATCTCCCCCCCCCCCCCCCCCCCCCCCGCCCACTGCCCTGTATTGGTGCTTAAGGAAGGAAGTCATGGATGTTCTGAAAGATTGGAGCCTGATAAAGCTGTAGACAGTCTGTCTGGAACCACAGACAGACAAATTAATTTTGCTGTCAGTATCAGGGGGTCCATGAGGGCAGGGAGCTTTTTGGTCTTGTTGCCAAATTCCCAGCATGTAGTTCAATGTCTGGGACACAGTAGGTGTTCGTAACATAGTTGTTGGAAGGAGCATAGAAGTAGGAATAGTAGAGTAGACTACTCTTCTACTGATAGGCATTGATGTTGATTTTATTTGCTTCTGGCATTTTGAGGAACATTTTCCTAAGCACCTTTCTTTCTGAATGACTACTCTCTCAGCCTAAATTCTTACAAGGGGAATGGCTGGCTGGTCGGAGATATGCACAAATGGTTTTGCCATGAATTGCTGAATGGCCTTTTAGGAGGCTGTACTAATTGATACTTCCACCAGCAGGTATGAGTACCCATGTTACCACATCCTTGCCAACACTGGATGTTAGCATTGTTTCGACTTTGCCAATCTGACAGGCAAAAAATATCATCTCATAATTACCCTAATGAGCATTGCTTTGATTCCTAGTAAGGCTGAGTAGTTTCAGGTGTGTGTTGACTTTACTTTTTTGTAAACTGCGCATCATACCATTTGCCTATTCTCCCCTCTCCTTGTTAGAGATTTGTAAGAACTCTTTACGTATTAAGGATACTACCTCTTTGCCATTTGGTGGGTAAGAGGAACCAGAAATTGAGGGAAGGTTAGTCATTGCTCAAGGCACACATCTAAGAAATGGAACAGGAATTTGAAATAAGATGTGTGCAGGTCTGTCTGGGGTTCTTTACCACAGCCTCCATGGCACCTTCCCCTTTCCCAGGCCTTACTCCCTCCATAGCCCAGAAGCCCTGAATTCCTACAATCTCAGAGAGGGGAGAGCCCTCTTACCAAACCCAACCACCTTTGCTACATCCCGCACAGCAAACCTATTCTTTGGTTTGTTGTGTAGATTAAATACTTGGTACATACTAGGTATTCAGTAAGTAGCAGTTGGTATTATTGCTTATTTTTTCTTTTAAAATTTCCCTTTACGGGCGCCTGGGTGGCTCAGATGGTTAAGCGTCTGCCTTCGGCTCAGGTCATGATCCCAGGGTCCTGGGATCGAGCCCCGCATCGGGCTCCCTGTTCCACGGGAAGCCTGCTTCTCCTTCTCCCACTCCCCCTGCTTGTGTTCCCCCTCTTGCTGTGTTTGTCTCTGTCAAATAAACAAAATCTAAAAAAAAAAAAAAAAAAAAAATTTCCCTTTAGCCACATCTCTTGCCAGCCGCCTCCCCATTCAAGCCAACCTCCTACCATCCCAAATATGTGTCACTCCCAAGCAACTTGCCTCATGACTCCTAGCCTTTGAATATGCTGTTACACCTGTCTAGTTGTCTCTCTCCACTTGTCCCACTTGAAGAACTCCTACTCATCCTTCAAAACCCTATTTATGTTTCCCTTCCTCTGGGAAACTTTTCCTTACTCCTAGGCTGAGACTCCGATCACAGATCCTGGACCCAGTGCTGTTGTGTTCCCTTTGAGTACCCTGTGTCTGGGAGGGCACACAGAACTCACAGTCTTCACAGCAGTATGGAAACAAGCAACATCTCTCCAAGAGAAAAAAAAATTAGCTCCAAACTGCAAAAGCTGCAGACCCAAAGTGAATACATTTCATTCTATGTCTACAAAACATCACATCTAATTTGTTGTTCAATCCAATATTCAAAAACCTCTCAGGGCACCTGGAAATAATTTATCAGGCAGCTATTTCTCACCTCATAAAAATTCTCAAACATGTCTGTTCATTGTAGACAA
This sequence comes from Zalophus californianus, assembly GCF_009762305.2. NCBI lineage: Eukaryota > Metazoa > Chordata > Mammalia > Carnivora > Otariidae > Zalophus > Zalophus californianus. The sequence goes on along the minus strand of NC_045611.1, from coordinate 57,112,471 downwards.
ACCTGACTGAATCATAAACCAAGAGTCAGTTGTGGCCAAATGATTTCCAAAACAAAACTGTAGAAAATTTTCAGTTTGTAGAAAATTTGAGTCAGCTTTATTGCAGGATTAATTTACGTGCAATAAAATTTACTATATTTAAGTGAATAAGCTGATAACATGTTACAAACATATGTAGTCATGCATGTAACTGTCAGTAGGATTACAAGAGAGACGATTTCCAAAACCCAAAGAAGTCACCTTTCTGGCAATCACTTGCTCCTTCCCTTCTGCCCCTGGCAACCACGGATCTCCTTTCACTCCAGGCTTGCCTTTCCTAGAACCATGTCATATAACTGGAATCATACGGCAAGCAGGCTTCTGCGTCTGGCTTCTTTCACTCAGAATGATACTTTTGTCGCTCATCTAGGTTGTCACAATTACCAGCATTTCATTCTTTTTTTTTTAATCAAATAATGACCCATTGTATGAATTCACAACATTTTACCCAGGAGTCCAGCCCCCATGTCCTCCTCCCTCAGACCCAGGAGTCCAGACCCCCAGCCCCCTCCTCCCTCAGACCCAGGAGTCCAGACCCCCAGCCCCCTCCTCCCTCAGACCCAGGAGTCCAGCCCCCAGCCTCCTCCCTCAGACCCAGGAGTCAGGACCCCCAGCCCCTCCTCCCTCAGACCCAGGAGTCAGGACCCCCAGCCCCTCCTCCCTCAGACCCAGGAGTCCAGACCCCCAGCCCCCTCCTCCCTCAGACCCAGGAGTCCAGGCCCCCAGCCCCTCCTCCCTCAGACCCAGGAGTCCGGACCCCCAGCCCCCTCCTCCCTCAGACCCAGGAGTCCAGACCCCCAGCCCCCTCCTCCCTCAGACCCAGGAGTCCAGCCCCCAGCCTCCTCCCTCAGACCCAGGAGTCCAGACCCCCAGCCCCCGCCTCCCTCAGACCCAGGAGTCCAGCCCCCAGCCTCCTCCCTCAGACCCAGGAGTCCAGGCCCCCAGCCCCTCCTCCCTCAGACCCAGTCCGGACCCCCAGCCCCCGCCTCCCTCAGACCCAGGAGTCCGGACCCCCAGCCCCCGCCTCCCTCAGACCCAGTCCGGACCCCCAGCCCCCGCCTCCCTCAGACCCAGGAGTTCGGATCCCCAGCCCCCTCCTCCCTCAGACCCAAGAGCCGAGGCCCCCAGCCCCCTCCTCCCTCAGACCCAGGAGTCCAGACCCCCAGCCCCTCCTCCCTCAGACCCAGGAGTCCAGACCCCCAGCCTCCTCCTCCCTCAGGCCCAGGAGTCCAGACCCCCAACCCCCTCCTCCCTCAGACCCAGGAGTCCAGACCCCAACCCCCTCCTCCCTCAGACCCAGGAATCCCGGCCCCCAGCCCCTCCTCCCTCAGACCCAGGGGTCCAGCCCCCAGCCTCCTCCCTCAGACCCAGGAGTCAGGACCCCCAGCCCCTCCTCCCTCAGACCCAGGAGTCAGGACCCCCAGCCCCTCCTCCCTCAGACCCAGGAGTCAGGACCCCCAGCCCCTCCTCCCTCAGACCCAGGAGTCCAGACCCCCAGCCCCCTCCTCCCTCAGACCCAGGAGTCCGGACCCCCAGCCCCCTCCTCCCTCAGACCCAGGAGTCCAGCCCCCAGCCTCCTCCCTCAGACCCAGGAGTCCAGGCCCCCAGTCCCTCCTCCCTCAGACCCAGTCCGGACCCCCAGCCCCCGCCTCCCTCAGACCCAGGAGTCCGGACCCCCAGCCCCCGCCTCCCTCAGACCCAGTCCGGACCCCCAGCCCCCGCCTCCCTCAGACCCAGGAGTCCGGACCCCCAGCCCCCGCCTCCCTCAGACCCAGGAGTTCGGATCCCCAGCCCCCTCCTCCCTCAGACCCAAGAGCCGAGGCCCCCAGCCCCCTCCTCCCTCAGACCCAGGAGTCCAGACCCCCAGCCCCTCCTCCCTCAGACCCAGGAGTCCAGACCCCCAGCCCCTCCTCCCTCAGACCCAGGAATCCAGGCCCCCAACCCCCTCCTCCCTCAGGCCCAGGAGTCCAGACCCCCAGCCCCTCCTCCCTCAGACCCAGGAATCCAGGCCCCCAACCCCCTCCTCCCTCAGACCCAGGAGTCCAGACCCCCAGCCCCTCCTCCCTCAGACCCAGGAGTCCGGACCCCCAGCCCCCTCCTCCCTCAGACCCAGGAGTCCAGCCCCCAGCCTCCTCCCTCAGACCCAGGAGTCCAGACCCCCAGCCCCCTCCTCCCTCAGACCCAGGAGTCCAGCCCCCAGCCTCCTCCCTCAGACCCAGGAGTCCAGGCCCCCAGCCCCTCCTCCCTCAGACCCAGTCCGGACCCCCAGCCCCCGCCTCCCTCAGACCCAGGAGTCCGGACCCCCAGCCCCCGCCTCCCTCAGACCCAGTCCGGACCCCCAGCCCCCGCCTCCCTCAGACCCAGGAGTCCGGACCCCCAGCCCCCGCCTCCCTCAGACCCAGGAGTTCGGATCCCCAGCCCCCTCCTCCCTCAGACCCAAGAGCCGAGGCCCCCAGCCCCCTCCTCCCTCAGACCCAGGAGTCCAGACCCCCAGCCCCTCCTCCCTCAGACCCAGGAGTCCAGACCCCAACTCCCTCCTCCCTCAGACCCAGGAGTCCAGACCCCCAGCCCCTCCTCCCTCAGACCCAGGAGTCCAGCCCCCAGCCCCTCCTCCCTCAGACCCAGGAATCCCGGCCCCCAGCCCCTCCTCCCTCAGACCCAGGGGTCCAGCCCCCAGCTGCCCCTCCCTCAGACCAGGACTCTACGCCCTGATCTCCCTCAGGACCCCTTTGGGAACCCCCAGGCTAGTAGGTCCTGGGTTCGGAGTCTCGAAATTCTCAAATTCTCTCATAGTCTATGAGAAACGTACTGCTGGTGAACACGCACTTTAGGTAGGAACGGGTTGCTTATTGGAAAGGCACAAATAAAATAAAAAAATTAAAAAGGAAAGGCACACAGCCGGGCGCAACCGGCGAGCGCAGCGCGGTGGGCGGCGGAAGCAGCCAAACTCTGCCTTACTAGCGGCCCGGCGGCTCAGAGACGGCGCCGCGAACGTGACGTCATGGAACAGTGCGCAGGCTCGCCCCTCCTGCCCCGCCCCCAGGCGGCGGCCACGCCCCCGACTCCGGAAACCCCCATTCCCAGCTGCAGCCGCGCCGGGGCCCATCCTCATAGGCCCCGCTTCTGACAGGCCCACCGCCCCGTTAAGCCCCGCCCCTTTCCGGAAGCCTCGGCCCGAGCGGAGCTTGCCCTTCCCCACGTGGGTCGCCGGCCGCGCGCTCCTCTTTCGAGCGACCCCGCGGCGGGTGTGCGGCGAGTGTGTGGCCCGTCTGCGGCGGGCTCCGCGTCGGATACCCGCTCCTTCCCGCCATGAACCGCTACCTCCTGCCGCTGTCCGTGCTGGGCACGGCGGTGGGTGGCGCGGTGTTGCTCCGGTGAGTGCGCGCCGCCGCCGGGCGGGTCGGCAGCTTCCAGGAGGGGGAGGTGGCAGGCCAGGGAGAGGTCGCTTGGTGGTCGCCGGCCTCGGACCGGTCCAGACGGTGCGGCGGAGGGGCAAACCTAGGGAGGGCCTCGAGGGCAGGTCACGGCCCAAGGTCACCCCGAGTCCTCGTAAACTTTCTGGTCCTTGATTATCGAGTCCATCCTGCAGACGTGTATTGGGCAGTCCCCATAGGTCACCCGTGACCCGGGTGCAAGGAAATGCGTGCCCCCTAAGCTCTCGTTACCCGGAATCCGAGACGCAAACCGGATTGCCCAGTGATTGCACTGCACGGGTTATACACATGGTTCTTGTCTTTCCTAGACTAACACCCCTCCAGCCCCCCCGCAGAAAACCCAGCTACCCAATATTCTAGAGCAGCACTGTGGGGTGGAACTTTGTGCGCTGATGGAAGTGTTTCACGTTTGTGCTGTCCATTATGATAGCCATCACACACGGCTACCGAGCGCTCAAAGTATGGCTTGTGGTATGCTTGTAGTTAACGATACTGAACTTAGACACCTGTTAAGAGGGTGCAGCTCACGTGTTCTTACAATTAAAAAAAAGAATTAGCAATATATAATTTCATTACATTTACACAATACAAGAGATTGGCTGGGAGGCCTGAAAGTAATTGGAATATGGAAATATTTTTTTTTTTAAGGGCATAAAGCATAGACTAAATCTCTGAATAAACACCTTTGGGTTTATTTGCCTGCGCTGTGATGAGGCTTCGTGGTGAACTTGTTGCTGCTGATCCGATAAAGTCATTTTCAGGGAGTTTTGATTTATAATTCATTACACTGCAGCTCTGTGATATTAACTGGGTGTTTTTGAAAGGTCTAGAAAATGGAGATTCTTTTTTAAATGGAAATAATTTTCCCTTGTGATAAAATCCATCAGCTGCTGTTTGTTTTTATTCATACTGTTGTCTTTCACTTCTGAAGAGCTAAAAATAGTAACAAAATAAAGGGACAGCGTGGGATGGGCAGAATGAAAGGTGAGCTGAATGCCCTGGGGAAAAAGTATGGCTGTTTATTTTTAATTAACTTAAATAAAAAATTAGCCCCAGGAGGCTGGCGGTTTCCGTGCTGTACAGGGCCTATCATGTGGTGGCATTTTTACGTGGCCCGTCCCCTCTCAGTGACATTCGCTTGTTTCCAGTATTTGGCCTCTCGGGAATGTGGGTAAATGGTAAGAGCCCCCCAAAGATGTGCCTGTTGTAGGGTTCAGAACTGTGAAGGTCTTACTTTACCTGTCACAGGGGAATTTGCAGGTGACATTGAGTTAAGGACCCTGAGATGGGGAGGTGGTCCTGGGTTGTCTGGGGCTGGGGGGGCGCCCAGTGCAACCACAGTGGTCCTTCAGAGTCAGTGACCTGAAGACTCCACTCTGCTGACTTTGGAGACAGAGGAGGAGGGGCCGTGAGCCACGGAGTGTGGGCGCCTCTAGGAGCTGGAAAAGGCACGGGACCCGCCTCTCCCCTAGGGCCTCCAGAAGGAGCACAGTCCTGCCAACTCGCAGCCCTTATCTTGGTGAGACCCATCTTGGACTCATGCCTGCAGACACGTAGATTACCTGTGTATGGTTTTAACCGGCTGAGCTTGTGGTAACGGTTTGGCAGCCATAGGAAACCAACCCAGTGGGTCTTTACAAAGACTGAGCCTTTGCCTGCAACACCACACTGGCCCCCAGGGAGTTAGGAGATGTCCTTCCCGTCTTTCGGGTGGGGGAACACAAGCGCAGTGGGGTCATTCACCCAAGATCCTAACAGTCAGGGGCACGTGCGGTGAGGGTGCACACATGGACAGAAGTGACCACCTCGTTTCTTACCTGCAGAGACTACGTTGCGGGTGGGGTCTGTCCCAGCAAGGCCAGCATTCCTGGGAAGACCGTCATTGTGACCGGCGCCAACACGGGCATCGGGAAGCAGACGGCCTTGGAGCTGGCCAGAAGAGGTGAAGTCCCAGGGGGCACCTGGCTTGGTGTGTGAGGTCTGGGACGGAGCGTTTGCTTTCCTGGGGGATTGTTTTGGTTGCAAGTGGCAGAAACCAAAGTCATGCCGGCTTAAGCCAGAAAGGCTGGTGTCCCTAAAAGAGGTAGGGGAGACTTTGGGTCTTAGAGGAGGCTGTGGACCCTCGGACTGGGGTTATGGAGGAAGTCCACGGAGGAGGATTGATCGCTTTTGAAGTTAGAATTAGTGGATTTCCTGTTGAGTCAGACACCAGAAAAGAAGTCAAGGATTTAGGTTTGAACAACTGGGAGACCAGACTTGCCTTTTGATTTGCTGGGGTGGGAAGGCTGTGGCAGGGCAGGTGGTGAGGGCTGGGGGAAATTGGAAACTTTCTTTGGGCTTGATGGGTTGGGGTGGCCGGGGGAATGGGTCCTGATGGGCCAGGCTGGAGCTGCCTGTCTACCTCCGAGGTCAGAGTGGTGGGGGCCGTGATGGGCAGCACCCCCCCACCACATGGGGTTTCCCCAAGGAGGGGGCATGTGCTCCTCCCAGGAGAGGGTGAGAAGTGAAATCGGGTGGACACCCCCACCCCCCGCTGTCTGGAGGGCCCGGCGGCAACAGAGGATGAACAGATCCTGGGTTGGCTGAGTTCCCTTGTGGACGGTGGGAGGGGAGGCAGCGTGTGTCGGCGGCAGCTGGGCCCATGGCGGGCAGACGAGCCACGCGGACCCACACCCGTCCTCCAATCCCCGCTGCTTCTCACTTCTCTCATTTTTTAAAGTTTTTCTTTTTTATGGCTGTGTTGAAATTCAATCTACACATCACACAATTCACCCGTGTCAAGCGTACACTCTGGTGGCGTTTAGTATATTCCCAGATTTGTACGAACATTGCCAGTTTCGGAACACTTTCATCAAAGTGACAGCTCGGTCCTCTTAGTGGTCCCCCCAGGTCCCGCCCCCCCCCCCCCCCCCCCCCCCCCCCCCCCCGGGAACCATCCGTCTACCTCCTGTGGATCGGCCTGTTCTGGATATTTCATGTCAATGGAATCATAGGCCACGTATATTTTTGTGACTGGCCGCTTCTAGCAAGCACGTTCATGAGGTCCATCCACGTTGTATGTGTCATGTTCCTTTCCGTGGCCGAGTAGATACCAGGGTCTGGATGGACCACCTTGTGCCTCTCTGCTCAGCTGCTGATGGACATTTGGGTCGTTTCCATCTTTCGGCTGCTGTGAATGGTGCTGCTGCGTGCTCGCGTGTACACACTCTTGTGCAGACCTGTGTTTTCATGTGTGTTTTCTCTCTGTACCTGGGAGAGGATTTAAAAAATATTTTTTTCCTGTCCTGGGCTCGCAGGAGGCAACATCATTCTGGCCTGTCGAGATATGGAGAAGTGTGAGGCGGCGGCAAAGGACATTCGCGGGGAGACCCTTAATCACCACGTCAACGCCCGGCACCTGGACTTGGCCTCCCTCAAGTCCATCCGAGAGTTTGCCGCAAAGATCATCGAAGGTAGGAGGGAGGACGCCGGCCTTGGGGGGCAAGGTCCTGGGTGGCCACAAGTCCTAGAGTGTGGTGCTGGTGTTTTCTGACAGGTGCAGATTTCTATGGGTGAAGATCGTACATTTTTAAATCTCCTGACATTGTCCCGTGAAAACATTTTTCATTTCAACTGTTTACACAAATCAAGAGAGTAATATTTCTGGGTATGTGGACACTGTTTGGAATTCAAATATCAGCATCCATAAATAAAGTTTTATTGGCGCACGGTCCTGCCTGTTTACGTATTCTCTGTGGCTGCTTTAGTCCTGTGACAGCAGAGGCCGTATGGCCTGCAAAGCCAAAAATACCTAGTCTGGTCCTTTACAGGGGAAGTTTGCTCTGTGGGACTCCTGCTCTGTAGGAAGACGAACTCCTTCGGCCCGAGAGCGGACAAGACGCAGAGGCCTAGGTGAGGTTAGGTGTGCAGGGACCCGGCGGATGAGTTAGCCCAGTGAAGGCGGGCGGAAATGCTGACTCATCACTCAGTAGTTGCTGAGCCTCCCTGGCGCTCGGAACTCCCGCTTTCTCTGCTGGGTGTTTCTTTGCGCAGATGCAGGGATTCGGCGGGCATTTTTCTGCACTTGGTCACATGGGTGACTCACTCATTTCCGCGTCCCACCAGATGTTCTCGGAACTGGCTCATGTCTTTATGTTTTCAAGCAGGGGTACCATTTTACAGGATTAAACATTTGGAAAGTACAAACGGGGATACAGCCAAACACCTCCCTGCCACTCGCTACCAGCTGCCGTCCTCAGATGTGTTCAGTGTCCTCGTGTGTCCTTTTGGAGACAGTTTGTGCATTTATAAAGCAAGCAGGTGTATATACCTCTCCTTGGCTTCTTTTAGAGAGAGCGAGCATGAGCGGAGGGGAAAGGAAGAGGGAGAGAGAGGACCCTGAGCAGACTCCATGCCCAGCGCGGCCCAATGCCGGGACTTGATCTCATGACCCTGAGATCATGACTTGAGCTGAAACCAAGAGTTGGACGCTTAACCGACTGAGCCACCCACATGCCCCTCCCTTGGCTTTTTTCTACAACTAGAACTGTGGTGTTCTCTCTCCCCCATTCTACCCAGCAAGTTCTAGTATTATCTGTTTTTACAGAGGGGGAAACCGAGTCACAGAGAAGCTGCGTGACTTGGCCAGGGTCATACCGCTGCTCAGGGTAGAGCCAGGGGATTTGAACTGTCATCTGATGGCTCCAGAGGGTGTGTTCCTGACGGCTGTGCTAACCCCCTCCACCCTCAAAGCCAAACAGAGGCTGTTTCCTAGGTGCTAGATGACTAACCTGTTATCCCCACGGATCCTGCAAACCACTTTCAGAGTGTTAGGGGTTCTACCGTGTCCCCTCAAAAGATGTGTTGGGGTCCTAACCCCCAGGACCTCAGCACAAGGCCTGATCTGCAGAGAGGGTCTGTACGGACGTGATTAAGCCCTATTCCAGGGACTGGTGTCCTCATATGGTGGGGAGATTAGGACGCAGACAGGCCCAAGGGAAGAGACAGGGAGAAGGCGGCCAGTCACCTATGAGCCCAGGAGAGAGCCTGGCACAGATTCTCCCTCGTGGTCCTCGGTCCTTGGAAGGATGCAGCCCTGAGACACACTGACCCCGGGCTTCCCGCCTCCAGAATGGGGACACAGTACGTTCAAGTAGCCCGTTGTGTGAAGCTTTGTTATAGCAGCCCTTGCTAACTGAGACAGGGAGGAAGGTGCTATTACTCATCCCATTTTACAGATGAGGAAATAGAGGCTCGGAGAGGGACGGTCGTTCGTGCCTGTGACGTGGCAGGTCTGGAATCAGGTGTGGCACAGGCTGCCCGCCGAGCTGACGTTCCCACGAGCAATCCCCCAGTCTGAGGCCCTGAGGCCCCTGCAGATGTGGCTTCTTTTCCTTCCCAGGAAAGGTCTCCAAGCCTTAGGTGGGAGTGTGTTTTCTGGGGCTGCCGTCGCCAAGTACAGCAAACTGAGTAGGTTGAGATGAGAAGCTGTTCTCCTCACAGTTGTGGAGGCCAGAAGTCCAAGATCAAGGTGTCAGCAGGGTGGCACTCTTCCTGAGACTGGGAGAATCCTTCCTGCCTCTTTCAGCTTCTGGCGGTGGGCTGTCAGTCCTCGGTGATCCTCGGCTTTAGATGCATCGCCGCAGTCTCTGCCTCTGTCTCGCTGTGGGTCTCAGCCTGCGTCCTACTGGATTATGGCCCACACTGTGACCTTCTCTTAAATTGATTACTTTTTGCAAAGACTCTTTCCAAAAATAGGTTGCATCCCCAGGCTCTGGGTGGACATGAATGTTTCAGGGACACTGTGCAGCCAGCCCAGTGCTGGGGGCACTTTCCACCGATTGCACTGGTGCTCCATGCAGGCCCTTATGGGACTGACATGTTTGCCCTCGCCCCTGTCTTCCAGAGGAGGAGCAAGTGCACATTCTGATCAACAATGCAGCTGTGATGCGGTGCCCCCGCTGGACCACCGAGGATGGCTTCGAGATGCAGTTTGGCGTTAACCACTTGGGTGAGGTCACGGGCTGAGGGATGTGTGGTATATCGTGGGCCTGGGATGTGAGTGGGGTTCCCCAGTGGGCCAGGCACAGGCTCTGGGGAGGGCCAGCGTCCTCCTCTGCTCTCCAGGGCAGCTGGGCGGCCACCTGGCAGCTCAGGGAATTGCCTATTCATTGCTGGATGCTCTGTCAGTCCTTCGGATTCTCCATCCATCTCTGGGCCTTTTGACCCTTTGTCTGTCCTCCAGTCTGTCTGTCCATCAGTTACTCTGCCTACCTGTTGTCACCCTGGGTATAACTGGCGTTCTGTTAGTAAGGGCAAGAGGGGGGGCATAGATATTGGGTGGGTGCCAATCACTGGATTAGGGCCCACCCTAATGGCCTCATTTTCACTGTAAAGACCGTCTCTCCAAATAAGGCCACATGTTGAGGCCCTGGAGGGTCATAACGCACATCACCATCATTTGTGTCCTATTGACTGGGGCACAGTCACATGACCTGATGTCACTGCAAGGGAGTCTGGGAAATACAGTCTTTCGCTGGGGAGTCCTGTGCACAGCCAACCATTCTATTGCTGAAGGAGACATGGGAGGCAGTCCGTCTCCCCAGCTGACCTCATGGGGTTCTCGTAGGGCCTGATGTCTGGGGCTGGGTCACTGTGCTGTGGGCCCATCCTGTGCTCTATAGGATGTCCAGCAGCATCCCTGGCCTCCTCCCACTAGATGCCAGGAGCACCCCCTTTTCTCTCTAGAGTTATGATGACCAAAACCTCTAGACATTGCCAGATGTCCCCTGGGGGAGAGAACTGGCCCCTGTTGAGAGCCATGGATTGGGAGGGTCAAAGAAGGTAATGTTCTCAGTACGATCCTATGTACCAGATAAGAATTCAGCGGGAATTGTCTTTTTGTTGTCCTTCATCCAGGTCACTTTCTTTTGACAAACTTGCTGCTGGACAAACTGAAAGCCTCGGCCCCTTCACGGATCATCAACCTCTCGTCCTTGGCCCACATTGCCGGACACATAGACTTTGATGACTTGAACTGGGAGAAAAGGAAGTATGACACCAAGGCAGCTTATTGCCAGAGTAAGCTGGCTGTCATCCTCTTTACCAGGGAGCTGAGCCGGCGCCTGCAGGGTACGTGCTGGCCTTTTTCTTCCTCTAGCTCTGAGCCTGGAACAGTCCTGCTCTGACCCTGGGCCCCGGGGAGGTCAAGCATCGGCCCCAGAACAGAACAGGCAGACACGTGACACACATACCACCATGTTCATGGGGCCTGAAGCTGACATCACTGATCAGTCGTGGCGTTTCTTTCGTGCTCATCCTGCACAGGCATCTAAGCTGTTGGTGCTCTAGGCTAGTGGTTCTCAACCACGGAAATATCTGAAGATGCTTGTGGCCATCGCTTCAGGGAGTGGAGGTGGGGTGGGTGTTGCTACTGGCATCTAGCTGCTCAGCATCCTGCAGTGCCCAGGATAAAGAATGATCTGACCTCAGGGTCCACAGAGCTGAAGTTGAAAAGTCTGCCCTTTGCCCTGCTCCTCACAGAGCATCCGTGGACCAGCAACATCAGCTGGGAGCTTGTCATAATTACAGCATCTCAGACCCCATCCCTGACCTGCTGCTGCAGATTCCCTGGGGGTGGGTGGAGCCCAGCAGTTTGGGTATCTCGCGCCCTCTGGGTGATTTTTTACATACGCTCCGGTTTGGGAGACTCTGGGCAGTCATGCAACAGAGCGGCTTTGCAAGATGAAACCACTTTGATGTGGAAGTTTCAGAGCAAGAGAGGTGATGTGGATTCAAGGGTAGGACCCAGCACAGTACAGGGTAGCCCTGGATCTGAGGGTGGGCCGTGTCAGCCTTCCAGGTGGGAAGTGAATCTGGCGTCTGCCCACCCCCTCATCCCTCCTCTTCCCTCCTCTCTCCAGGCACGGGTGTGACTGTCAATGCTCTGCACCCTGGTGTGGCCAGGACAGAGCTGGGCAGGCACACGGGCATGCACAGCTCTGTCTTCTCCAGCTTCACACTCGGTAAGCCACCTCCTGGCCTGGGGTCCCTGAGCTGAACCCCTGCCCTCACAGCTTGGGGGCTAGGACTCGCTTCAGGGTATTAGTCAGGGTTCTGCAGAGAAACAGAACCAATAGGATATATATAGATGCTTGGAAATTTGTCGTGCGGGACTGGCTCATGCATTTATGGAGACTGAGAAGTCCTGTGATCTGCCATCTGCATGCTGGAGGCCCGGGAAGGCTGGTGGTGTAGTCCCAGTCCAAACCCAAAAGCCTGTAAACCAGGGGAACGATGATGTAAGTCCCAGCCCGAAGGCCAGGAGCACCGTCTGAGGGCAGGAGATGGATGTTCCAGCTCAAGCAGAGAGAGGGGGGAGTTTGCCCTTCCTCCACCTTTTTGTTCTGTTCTCACCCTTAACTAATAGCTTGGCTGCCCACATTGGCGAGGGCAGATCTCTTTGCTCACCCTACTGATTCCAATGCTAATCTCTTCCGGTCACATCCTCACGGACACGCCCAGAGGTAATGCTTTACCGGCTTTCTGGGCATCCCTTAGCTCAGTCAACTTGACACAAAACTAACCGCACACTCGAGAGACTATGTCAGTGGCCTGGCTCTACCCCCCCTCCCCTGTGTCGTCTAGGATACTGAGAATGAGTCACTTCTCCATGTGTATCCAGCCTGCTGGCCTCAGACTAGCCCCAGGAAACAGGCTAGATCCTCTTTGATGAGAAAACTGAGGCTCAGAGAAGGAGACCATGAAGCTTGACTCCTGGGTGTGCTCGGGGTGACCAGCTTCACCCCAAACTAGCTGTGCCAGCCAGGGAAGCAACTTCACCTCTTGGGCCCTCAGTTTCCCAACTACAAAATGAGGGCCACAATAGTGTCCTCCTCACAGTTGTTGGGAGGATGAGATGGGCCTTAAAAGGGCCAGCACAGGGCCTGACCACCTTTAAGCTGAATAAATAATTAGAACTTTAGAACTAGTGTTTGTAATCCTGAAAATCATTTACGGGGTGGGTGCCAGATACCATGGATCTTAAACTGAGGCTGGCCCCAGAGACATTTAATAAGTAAAAGTTATTTTAAAGCAAAATGGGGTAGGGTAAAGACTCAGAGCTGACTGAGGAGGGAGAGCTTCCGTTTGCCTGGGGAAAAGCCAGCGAGGCTTGCTGGGGGAGGCAGCTTTTGGGCTGGTCTCTGCACGTGGAGGGATTTGGCTGGGCAGTGCCAGGGAAGGGAGCTCCTGGGGGAGGGAACCTTGGAGGCACAGGCCTGCAGGTGGGCTGCGTGGGACTGCGGTCCCGCATCTGGCCTCTGGGCCCTGGGCGGCCCTGGGGGTGGAATAGGGCTTTTCGTCTCCTCCTCACTGAATGTGTGCTGACTGAATGCTCTGTGGGCTGATTGCAGGGCCCATCTTCTGGATGCTGGTCAAGAGCCCCCAGCTGGCAGCCCAGCCCAGCACATACCTGGCTGTGGCAGAGGAATTGGAGGGTGTTTCTGGAAAGTACTTCGATGGACTCAAAGAGAAGCCTCCAGCCCCTGAAGCTGAGGACGAGGAGGTAGCCCGGCGACTTTGGGCTGAAAGTGCCCGCCTGGTGGGCTTGGATTTGTCTGGTGGTTCCTCTGTGAGGGGGCAGCCCCTCCCCAAATAACCTCTGGGAGACTATGAAAACCACGTGGGAGGCTGAGTACCAGGGTGGAGCGGCAAGACCAACCAAAGGCTGGCTGCTCTGTCTGCAGCACCCTCTAGGTGGCGGTATTGGCCAAGGAATGCTGACTGCCATGCCCACGTCACCCTCTAGGTGGCAGTGTTGGCCGTGTGAGCCTCCAGACCACTGTTGTCATGCCCTCAGCCCCCTCTAGGTGGCAGTATTGGCCAAAGAATGCTGCCTGCCATGCCCTCCAAGTGGCAATGTTGGCTGTGTGAGCCTCAAGACCACTGCTGTCACGCCTTCACCCCCTCTAGGTGGCAGTATTGCTGCGTGAGCTCAAGGAACGCTGGCTGCGTGAGCCAAGGAATGCTGGCCGCCATGCCCACGTCACCCTCTAGGTGGCAGTGTTGGCTGCGTGAGCTCAAGACCACTGCTGTCATTCCGGCACCACCCTCAAGGTGGCAGTATTGCCTAAGGAGCGCTGGCTGCCATGCCCACACCACCCTGTAGGGGGCACTAGCGGCCCTTTCCTCAGGCACAGTGGATGGGGACTGCAGATGCGCACCTGGCGCAGCTGGTGTAGTGCGCCCCGCAGCCCGCAGGTGCGTGGGGCCGTCAGACACCTGCCTTGAGCGTGTAACTGGGAACTGCTGAGGGAGGAGTCCGCTCCCTCTAGCGTGGCCATGTCAGGAGAGCCCGTGCAGAACTGTATGGCTGTTGGGAAAGTTGTCGGCCAGACACGGTCAAGTTCGTGGTTCCCCGTGGGACCGTGCACGCGCTCAGTCGCCTTTCTGAGCCTCGGTTTCTCCCACTGTGAATGTGCAGAATAACTTGACTACCTCGCAGTGCGGTGTGGTGATGACGGAGTTCTCGCCTTGCTGCTGAATGTTCACTTGCGCGTGCCATACCCTGGGTGAGCCGCCGGGGTCACCCCTGAGGACAGGCCTTGTAATGCCAGTCCTGCTAGGCACAGCAAGGAGCGAGAAACCTACCCGCTGCGCAGCGTCGGTGATAGAATCGGGGCTGGCACTCAGCTCCCGCACAGAATGGGGGGAGGGGTGCACCAAAAAGCTCAGTAATCAAGGTACAAAAAAACATGTAACATTTGAGATGCTTGTGGAGGCCAGATGCTCCATGCCCTCCACTACCCAGAACATCAGCCAGCGGCCCTGCCCCAAATGCCTACAGTGCTGAGGAAGGTGGGGTTAAAGACGGCTCAAAGTTTTCTAGATACGGTGAGTTTTCTTTCTGTTACCACATCGGACCACAGCAGCCGAAGGGTATGTCTGGGACGAACGGACTCAGGTAGGCACCTTCCAGCATGGACCCCAACAATCCCCACTGCCCCCTGTCCACTCCCTTCTTACCCGCCAGCTGTGGGCTGGCCCTAGCTACTCACTTGTAGTGCAAAGAGCAAAGCCGACGGAACGTCCAGTTCTGGGGTTCGGTTACTGACGGGCGTCTGGCTAGCTCGCGCTCGCTGGCCCTCGCACTGCCTGGTGTGAGCCACCCTGAGGGGAGGCCAAGAGCTGGACAGCCAGGGAGGAACTGAGGCCTCTGTCCAGCAGTGCAGGAGAAGGTGTGAATACCAGGAGGTGGGAATCACGGGGGTGCGGTATTCCAGGAGCCTGTTCACCACAGGGATACACAGACCACACATACGTACATAGATCACACGCGCGCACGTATCCTTATATAGTGTATGCATTTCTCACTGTGGAATCAGGGGAAAACCACGTTTGAGAAATACTTCTACTGGTAGTACTGTAGTCTTGAGAGTAACCGCGAAACCCCTGGTTCTCTAAACAAAGGTACAGGATTCGCCTGGAGGTGATGGTATTTGCTAACATAAGCAAAATACAATGATCAAAGTCAAGAAGATAATAATGATGGTGCTAATATCTGATATCAATCTATAGACATTGGAATTATATCAGTGATAATGTCCCTTATAGCAAAAAACCCCACAAAATTCTTTTCTGACCCAGGATCCAATCCAGAACCACACTTTGTTAGTTGGCATGTCTCCTTAACCTGCTGAAATGGTCTTTCTCTTTCATGAGCTGGACACTTGTCCAGAATGGGTCTCGGGGCTAGTGTCAAGGGGTCAGCCAGAGCTGTGTTCCTTCTGGAGGCTCAAGGGGGAGAATCTGCTTCCTGCCTTGTCCAGCATCTAGGGGCCCCCACATTCCTCACCCCCAGGCCCTTCCTCTGTCTGCAGGGCCAGCTGTGGTGGGCCAAGTCCTCACACTGCCATCTTTCTGGTTCTTTCCCCTTTTAAGGAGGATCCCCAGGTGATCCAGGGTCACCTCTGTCCTTTACATTGGCTGGTGAGCAACGGAATTCCATCTGCCACCTCAACCCCCCTTTGCCATGCAAAGTAACAGGTCCTGGGGATTGGGATGTGGATCTCTCTGGGGCGGCCGCTGTTCTGCCTGCTACACCGTGCTCTTCAACAAAACCTGCTTCCTTAGCTTTTCTCAGGGCTGTGAACTTCCTGGGTCCCTTCCCATCAATTCCCTTCTGCTTCTTTTAAGCAGAACCCTCATCAACGGTGTTGCTTGCAAGCAAGTCAAATGAAATGAACAGATGTTACCATTAACTCCCCACCACTCACTCTAAAAAAAAAAAAAAAAAAAGAGCCAGGGAGGCCTCCCCCCACTCCCCGCTGGCTCAGTCAGAAAAGCACATGACTCTTGATCTTGGGGTTGTGAGTTTGAGCCCCACTGTGGGTGCGTTGACTTAAAAACAAAAACTGAACAAACCCTGGGGTGC
The DNA here is from genome assembly GCF_009762305.2 of Zalophus californianus. NCBI lineage: Eukaryota > Metazoa > Chordata > Mammalia > Carnivora > Otariidae > Zalophus > Zalophus californianus. The sequence continues at coordinate 57,096,586 of NC_045611.1, read as the reverse complement.
CTGAGCAAGAAGAGTTGGAATCCAGTCTGATTCAGAAGCCCACATTCATGGGGGAGATGGGGGCCTGGATGGAAGGAATGTGAAGCCCAGCCCACTGGGGCGGCGGTCCCCACAGGGACTGATCTCTTGCATAGACCAGTGCAATGTGGCTTGGGGTTAATTCTAGGCACAAACCCTCACAACCAACATCCGCTTCCTCTCTGGGACTGAGAAACCCCAAGGACCACAAATGTTGACTCACAAACCACGTAACCCCTGCCTTACTCTCCTGAAGGCTTTGAGGCGGCTCACAACCCTGAAGAGAGTCCCCAGAGAGATGAAGGATGATAAAAACGGGCCTAAAAAACAAACAAACCCAACCCCCCAGAAATCCAGAGACAGCAGTGTGGCAAAGGAATAAGCAGACTGAAGAACCAAATATAAAAGGGTGATGCTTCAGGAGTTTTTGTTTTGTTTTTCCCAAAAAGAAACCTGAGGCGGTGTCAAACCCTTCAGACTGCTCTTTGCGCTTGGGGAATTCTGCCGGGTTTCCGTGGGCTCCCTGTGTTTGCTGTGCCGGGAAACGTGCGGGGTGTAAGCTGGGATGACAGTCGCTCCAGGCATAAGTAAGAAGGGGCACCGTTGCAGCGGTGGGAGTCCAGAGGTAAGGCGGGCTTTGTGTTCTCTGATACGGCCGAGCTTCCTCCTGCCGGACTGACCATCCGACTGGGGTCAACTTCATCCCAAGGCTGGGTCTCTAGCCAGTCAAAGTGTGAACCCCTAAAAGATCCGTTCAAGTCTGAACCCTCGGCGCCTGTGAGTCTGAGCTAATTTGGAAAAAGTTGCTTTGCACATAAAATTAAATGAAGGATCCCGGGATGAGACCATCCTAGATTATCCGGGGGTCCCTAAATCCAGCGGTAAGTGTCCTTATAAGAGACGGAAGAGGAGGTGACACAGAGTGGAGTGGAGAAGGCCACGTGGAGACAGGGCAGAGAGTGGAACATTGCAGCCTTAAACCAAGGAACAGCTGGGACCCCCAGAAGCTGCCAAAGACGGCACGGGACAGACTCCCCTTGAGCCTCTGAAGGTCGCACGACCCTCCTGACACCTTCAGTTTGGACTTCTGGCCTCTGGAACCGTGGGACAGTAAATGTTTCAGGTCAGCGGGTTGATGTCACAACAACCAGAGGGAATTAATACAGTCTCTTTGGGGGTCACAGGATGGTTGCCAGAGCCGATGGGGACCACTTGCTTGTTTTCTGGCCGGTGGGAGAGAGAAGGGCTTCTCTTTCTTTTGTCTACTGGGGTTTATCTTAAAACCCATAAAAGCCCCCCAGGGAATGCCAGGGAGTAATGGATGAAAGGCAGGCTCCCCAACACCAGTGCTGTTAAATGTTCGGGGCTGGATAATCCTGGCTGTGGGGCAGGGGGTGTCTTGGGTACTGTGGGATGTTGAGCAGCATCCCTGGTCTCCACCCACTAGATGCCTGTAGCATCCCCCCCCCCCCCAAACTGCCGAATGTCCCCTGGGAGGGAAGTCACCTCCAGGTGATAACTCTTTGCGCAGACCCGTGTGGACCCCTTTCCGGGCCGTGAACATGAGCAACTGCAGGTGGATGACCACAGAAGTAAGCACCAGCCACAGAGCCTCACAGCTGCCTGCTGTCACCTGTGCTCTTGGGAGGGCATGGGGGTGGAAGGCAGGCACTGGGGGATTGAGTGGCTTTAGAAGTCGACAGATCTTCATGGAAACCAACCATGCAAATGGCAATGGGCAGTCCCGCAGAAGTCAGGCCAGAGTCTCAGGGTGACAGCAGCAGAGGAAATGAAATCTGAGATCTGGGATTGGGTCATTTGTGGGGACAAACCTGAAAATGTCGAACTCCCAATTCCCCTGAGATGCCCTTGCAATGAGAGACCAGCATCTCTTAATCGGAGGTCACCGTTCCTCCATAAGCAGGTGTCTCCTGGGATGATACTCACTCACCTTGAGACCTGCCCCTACCACTTTCATTGCCTGTGGCAGATCCCAGCTCATGCTCCATGAATTGTAGGGTCTGGCTAATGTGTTTTGGCAGGAGCCTGGGGATCATTGCAAGTGGATCTTGAGGGTGTTAGATGGGGTGGAACATGAGACAAATTGGGAGGAATCCATGGACATGGGGTCACTCACCTATGATGAAGATTTTATCTAATATTTTGGGCTTTCTGAGTAGCTGCAAACTATGGCAATTGCATACCTATGGATCTCCCACATAATGCCTAAAGACAGATCAATATCAATACCCCTGTTCTGATGTACTGTGGTTAACTAGGAGAATGTCCTTGTTTGCAGGAAAAAAGATCAGTATCTGGGTGAATTACATCAGGTCTGCAACACAGTCTCAAACGGTTCAGGGGGGGAAAAAGCGCTTCTTTGTATTATATTTATATACTCTTCCCAAAGTTTGTTTCAAAATAAATAAATGGAAAAGAAAAACAATGCAGAATTACAAAACCACATCTCCGCCGGAGAAGACAGAGAATGGCTGCACTTCAAAACAATGCCAAAACGAAAAGGGAAAACCTTACCAATTTCCAGTGAGCAAGCTCTCTTTTCATGTTTTTTATATTTCAACCATGTGAATGTGTTACTAGAATAAAATCAAGTTCCATAAATAAAAGCAAAGGGATGCATACATATGACAAGGTACTATCATGTACGTCTGCATCTTCTTTTTCCATTTAGCAATAGATCTTGAAGATCATCTGTATCGCTACGCAAAGATCTATCGCACTCCTTAAAAAATACCTGAACACGATTTCATCACGCGGATGTATCACAGAGATGCCACAGGGAGAGTTTGAGGGAAGCCGTACAAAAGATAGAGTCAGGTGCTGTTGGCAGCCCTAACATTGGGTGAAAACCACCACCAGAAATAGAAAGTTGTGCAAACAGTAAAAAGAGCGTTCCGGCTGATCAGGGCACCGACCGCAGAGCACAGACTATAGTCTGTGAGAGACTCAAGAACAGGGAGAGGTACCCTTTGGACACTGCATGGTCGTGCTCGCTTCGGCAGCACATATACTAAAATTGGACACTGCATGGTGAAGGGAAAAGGGAGAAAGGGGGAAATTAGGATTTTTCAAGAAGAAAGGAAAAAAAAAATCAAGGACATAACCTTTCTCTCTACTCTCTGCCTCCCTGCAGGAGCCCCCTAGTAAAAAACTGTACTTTACCACACTGACAGCAGAGGGCAGACTTCTACTAAAAATCTTTACAACAGCAACCAAGCGCATTATCTAGGAATACCTGTCAGCAGGAGCCGCACAGATCATCCCAGTCACCAGCCCTGTTTACAGAAATACACAGGTGCAAACATTATTTATCAAACACTGCCATCCAGATGAACCAGAAGATGAGAATCCCAAAACTCAGTTGGTAACACCTAAGAGCAGAATTAGTAGGTCACATGGTAACCCTACGTACACAACATTTTGAAGAACTGCCAGATTATGTTTCTCTCACATTCACAAGCGTATTCACAACAGCCCAAAGGTGGGAGCAACCCAATGGCCATCAGAGTTGACTGGATAAAGGAAGTGTGGAATGTTATTCAGCCCTCACACCCGCGACCACAGTGATGGGCCTTGAAAACACAATGCTAAGTGAAATAAGCCAGTCGCAAAGACAAATACCATGTGGTTTCACGGACATGATGTCTCTAAAGAAGCCAGATTTGCCAAGATAGAAAATAGCGTGGTGCTTACCAGGGGCAGCTGGGCGACGGTCCGGGAGATCGAGTGCTGGGACTGGAGCAGTAAGCCTTAATCTCTCCAGGCAGGACTCAGGAGCAGGCAAGGCGCTTCTGGTCTAGCCACCAAATTGGCAGCATGTGGAGATGCCTGGGGAGATCTGAACACATGAAGACAATTGCAACTAATGACAATCAAGAGCTTGATTCTCCCTGTTGAAAACACGGGAAGAAACATCTCTCCGGTTGCTTAGAACATTTCTTTAGAAAACTTGAAAGTTTTCTCTCTGTCTCTTCAAAGTGTGTGCCAACATTTTTAGAAGGTAAGTAAGCCTCTTGCCAGCTCTGTGACCCAGGACTGTCTTTCTCGAGGACTGGGAACGTGAACGTGAAGGGAGGCGGCATTTATATCTACCGGCTTCTGAAGGAGGACAGGAGCTCAACTCCATGTTGCAGAGCTGCCTCCCCACATAAAGCTGGGAGTGGTTTTTTTTCCTCCGCCTAAAGCCAATCAGCTGACACATGTGGTCTCCCCAGTCACCGGATAAATTTAGGATGATGGTGCTGTCAGGTCCCCTGGGTGTGATGAGCTGACCCTGCTTGACTCTGTGACAGGGTGGGACTCTTTCCTGTCTTTGCCATCTTGTTGGCAGACCTTGTCCTGATGCCCATCATGCTCTGGCTTGAACACCTATTCAATAATAAAACTGTGTTCCTTCTCTTCTACCTTTGTGGAGAAATTTTCTGGGTTGGGAGATTTTGTTTAATGATACCTCCCCAACATTATGGGCTCAGCACTTGGTTTAGTTCCCCTGAGGGAACATAAGGGTTCTATATTCCCATTTCACAATCTCACTGTGTCAGGCTCCGGAAACTTCAATCTCCCCTCTGTCTCCTGTTTTCTCTCATACATACACACAAACTACCCTCAATTTTTGTGCCAGGGGGTCGGGGGCTCCATTTTAACCTTCGCACTCCCATTCCTAATGCGGAGGGAAGGCACAAAGCTGTGACCATGCTTAGGGGCAGTCTTGGCATTTATCTTCACCATCCCTGACACACACTGTTAGGGACTTCTCCAGGGCAGAACCTCCCTGTTGATATCTCCCCAACATACAGATCCAGACCCGGCAGTTTTCCACCCTTGGAATGTAGCCTGAGAATATACATGCACGTGTGCAACAGGATTTGTAAAAGGAAGCTGGTTGCATTTGTAAAAGCATGTTGGTTGCATTTCTTTAATATGGAAAGATGAGGAACAATCTAAAAACCAGCAGTATGAGTCATCATAAGCAAGTTATGGTACCTCCAAGAAAAGGAACATGAAAGCCATTTTGCTGGTACTGGTTTTTAGCACGTCGTCTGGGGGAGACATTTAATGGGGACATAGTGACATGTGGGTGGATGGAACCTACGTGCCTGGACCCCTGGCAGTGGGAGCACCATGGCACCTGTGGTGAGATAGAAGGAGAAGAGAGACACAGTGCCTTAGCAGCAGGCACTGTTTTCCCTGAGTGGCCAGGGAGCCACCATTAACACAAGCACCCAGGAGATGGCTGAAAACGAGAGTCCAACTGATGGAGTCCTTCGGGGCTGGAAATTCAGGAGTGGGGGTGCTCTCCTTAGAGGTGAGTCACCACACGCTAGGAGGGGATGAGCTCTCCCAGGAGGGAGAGGGTGGCAAGAGGTGTGTAGGTTGAGGGCCAACTTTGGTGGATCTGATAGGAACTGGGAGGAAGAAAACTGGGTGATGATAAGGAGGGGAGAAAGCCTCTCTTGTCCAGCAAGCATCAGCCCCTGCAGAGAAGCACAGGGAGCTGAAGGATGAATAATGGCTGCTTGTGGCCCCTTCCTCCATCTTCAGAGCCACCAGTGGCTGGTTGAGTCCTTCTCCCACTGCCTCACTGACTCTTGTTTTTTCTGACTCCCTCTTCTACATTTAAAAACCCTTGCGATTCAGTGTAGGGATCCGAAGGGGCACATGCACCCTAATGTTTATAGCAGCAATGTCCACAATAGCCAAGCTGTAGAAAGAGCCTAGATGTCCACCAACAGATGAGTGGATAAAGAAGATGTGGTATATATACACAATGGAATATTATGCAGTCATCAAAAGGAATGAGATCTTGCCATTTGCAACGACGTGGATGGAATGAGAGGGTGTTATGCTAAGCGAAATAAGTCAATCAGAAAGACAAGTATCCTATGATCTCACTGATATGAGGAATTTAAGAAACAAGACAGAGGATCATGGTGGGGAAGGGAGGGGAAAATGAAACAGGACAAAACCAGAGATGGAGACAAACCATAAGAGACTCTTAATCTCAGGAACCAGACTGAGGGTTGCTGGAGTGGAGGGGGGTGGGAGGGATGGGGTGACTGGGTGATGGACACTGGGGAGGGTATGTGCTATGGTGAGCACTGTGAATTGTGCAAGACTGTTGAATCACAGACCTGTACCCCTGAAACAAATAATACAGTATATATATTAATAAAAAAAACAAAACCCTTGTGATTCATTCAGCTTGTCTGGATAGTCCAGAATTACCTACTTATTTTCAGATCAGCTGATTAGCCACCTTAATTCCATCATAGCTGGAATTCACCTTTGCTGCGTAAGGCGACACATGCACAAGCTCTGGGGATGAAGTTGTGGACATCTTCGGGGCATCATTATTCTGCCTCACTCACTACACCCTCCCTGTTGGATTACCCTGGACCAGTTGTCCCTGTTTGAATTGAGAACTCATGAGTGCAAAAATCATAGCATGGAGTCGTTCAGGTTGTCACCTGCATAGGGACAGTTGGCCAGTGAGTGAATGGGAATATAACTATCCCACCTGCTTCTCCCCAAACTGCAAGCCCTAGCTTGTGGCAATGGCCACTTCAAGGAACTGATATTATTCTTCCCATTAGTGAAATAATGTCCTATGGGATATGGGCATATAGTGGGTTGAATAACGACTCCTCCCAAAAGATAGGCCTGTCCAGAGTCTCGGGTTGTCATCTTCTTTGGAATAAGAGTCTTGCCGATGTAATTAAGAATCTTTTATTTAATTAATTAATCAATTAATATTTTTTTATCTTTAAATTTTTTTCTCTTTAAATTTTTTTATGTTAATCACCATACATTACATCATTAGTTTTTGATGTAATTATTGTTTCCATGATTCACTGTTTGCGTATAACACCCAGTGCTCCATGCAGAACATGCCCTCTTTAATACCCATCACCAGGCTAACCCATCCCCCACCCCCCTCCCCTCTAGAACCCTCAGTTTGTTTTTTAGAGTCCATCGTCTCTCATGGTTCATCTCCCCCTCCGATTTACTCCCCTTCGTTCTTCCCCTCCTGCTATCTTCTTTTTTTTTTCTTAACATATATTGCATTATTTGTTTCAGAGGTACAGATCTGTGATTCAACAGTCTGTAATTAAGAATCTTGAGATGAGACCATCCTGGATCAGGATGAGCCCTAAATCCAATGATGAGTATCCCCACTGGAGACATAAAAGGAGAAGACACATGTGAAGAACACATGGAGATGAAGGTAGAGATCAGGATGAGCCTGTACAAGCCGAGGGACACTGAGGACCGTTGTCAGCCCCCAGCAGCTGGAAGAGAGGCATCGAATGGGTTTCCCTCAGAGCCTCCAGAAGGAATGAATCCCAACAACACCTTGCTTTTGGACTTCTGGGCTCCAGAACTGTGACAGAGTAATTTTCTTTTGTATTTTTTCCAATTAAAATTTTTTATTAAAAACATTTTTCCATTTTTAAAAATTGTAAAAAAAATTGTGGCATATAGTTGATAATAATTTCAAATAATTGTTTCTATTTCCTTGGTGATAGTCGTGATCTCTCCCCTTTCATTCATAATTTTATTAATTTGGGTCTTTTCTGTTTTCTTTTGGATAAGTCTGGCCAGTGGTTTATTGATCTTATTAATTCTTTCAAAGAACCAGCTCCTAGTTTTGTTGATCTGATCTACTGTGTTTCTGGTTTCTAATGAGCAATCTGGATGAAATGGATGTCTTCCTGGAAACCTATAAACTGCCAAGACTGAAACAGGAAGAAATTGACAACCTGAATAGGCCAATAGCCAGTAATGAGATTGAAGCAGTGATCAAAAACCTCCCAAAAAACAAGAGTCCAGGGCCTGATGGATTCCCTGGGGAATTCTACCAAACATTCAAAGAAGAAATAATACCTATTCTCCTGAAGCTGTTTCAAAAAATAGAAACAGAAGGAAAGCTTCCAGACTCATTCTATGAGGCCAGCATTACCTTAATCCCCAAACCAGGCAAAGACCCCATCAAAAAGGAGAATTTCAGGGGCGCCTGGGTGGCTCAGTCGTTAAGTGTCTGCCTTCGGCTCAGATCATGATCCCAGGGTCCTGGGATCGAGCCCTGTATTGGGCTCCTTGCTCAGCGGGAAGCCTGCTTCTCCCTCTCCCACTCCCCCTGCTTGTGTTCCCTTTCTTGCTGTGTCTCTCTTTGTCAAATAAATAAATAAAATCTTAAAAAAAAAGAGAATTTCAGACTGATATCCCTGATGAATATGGATTCCAAAATCCTCAACAAAATCCTAGCTAATAGAATCCAACAATACATTAAAAGGATGATCCACCACGACCAAGTGGAATTTATCCCTGGGTGGTTCAACATTCGCAAATCAATCAATGTGATAGAACACATTAATAAGAAGAGAGAGAAGAACCATATGGTCCTCTCAATTGATGCAGAGAAAGCATTTGACAAAATACAGCATCCTTTCCTGATTAAAACTCTTCAGAGTATAGGGATAGAAGGAACATTCCTCAAGTTCAAAATCCATCTATGAAAAACCCACAGTGAATATCATCCTCAATGGGGAAAGCTGAGAGCCTTTCCCTTAAGATCAGGAACACTTCAAAGATGCCCATTCTCAACACTATTGTTGAACATAGTACTAGAAGTCCTAGCAACAGCAATTAGATAACAAAAAGAAATAAAAGGCCTTCAAATTGGCAAAGAAGAAGTCAAATTCTCTCTTTTCGCAGACGACATGATACTTTATGTGGAAAACCCAAAAGACTCCACCCCCAAATTACTAGAACCCATACAGCAATTCAGTAATGTGGCAGGATACAAAATCAATGCACAGAAATCAGTTGCTTTCTTATACACGAACAACACAACCGTAGAAAGAGAAATTAGAGAAACGATTCCATTTACAATAGCACCAAAAACCATAAGATACCTCGGAATAAACCTAACCAAAGAGGTAAAGGATCTATACTCTAGGAACTACAGAACACTCATGAAAGAAATTGAAGAAGACACAAAAAGATGCAAAAACATTCCATGCTCATGGATCGGAAGAATAAACATTGTTAAAATGTCTATGCTACCCGGAGCAATCTATACCTTCAATGCCATCCCAATCAAAATTCCAATGACATTTTTCAAAGTCTGGAACAAACAATCCTAAAATTTGTATGGAATCAGAAAAGACCCCGAATTGCCAAGGAAATGTTGAAAAAGAAAAACAAAGCTGGGGGCATCATGTTGCCCAATTTCAAGGTATATTACAAAGTAGTGATCACCAAGACAGCATGGTACTGGCACAAAAACAGACATATATACCAATGGAACAGAATAGAGAGCCCAGATATGGACCCTCAAGTCTATGGTCAAATAATCTTCAACAAAGCAGGAAAAAATATGCAATGGAAAAAAGACAGTCTCTTCAATAAATGGTGCTGGGAAAATTGGACAGCCACATGCAGAAGAATGAAACTCGACCATTCTCTAACACCATACACAAAGATAAACTCAAAATGGATGAAAGACCTCGATGTGAGACAGGAATCCATCAAAATCCTAGAGGAGAACATAGGCAATAACCTCTTTGACATTGGCCAGAGCAACTTTTTTTAAGATACATCTCCAAAAGCTAGTGAAACAAAAGCAAAAATGAACTTTTGGAACTTCATCAAGATAAAAAGCTTCTGCACAGCAAAGGAACCAGTCAACAAAACAAAGAGGCAACCCACAGAATGGGAGGAGATATTTGCAAATGACACTACAGATAAAGGGCTTGTATCCAAGATCTATAAAGAACTTCTCAAACTCAACACCCAAAAAATAAATAATCAAGTCAAAAAATGGGCAGAAGACATGAACAGACACTTCTCTGAAGAAGACATACAAATGGCTAACAAGACACATGAAAAAATGTTCATCATCATTAGCCATCAAGGAAATTCAAATCAAAACCACATTGAGTTCCTGGACACGCTGAGCGGGCTCTGGGCCCTCCGCACACCGGCTCTTCTCCTCTTCCTGTGCTAGTTAGCTGTGGTGGCCATGAAGACCCTGAACCCCAAGGCCGAGGTGGCCCGAGCCCAGGCTGCGCTGGCGGTGAACATCAGCGCGGCCCGGGGCCTGCAGGACGTGCTGAGGACCAACTTGGGGCCTAAGGGCACCATGAAGATGCTTGTTTCTGGTGCTGGAGACATCAAGCTTACTAAAGATGGCAACGTGCTGCTTCATGAAATGCAAATTCAACACCCAACAGCCTCCTTAATAGCCAAAGTAGCAACAGCCCAAGATGACATAACTGGTGATGGTACCACTTCCAATGTTCTAATCATCGGAGAGCTACTGAAACAGGCGGATCTCTACATTTCTAAAGGTCTTCATCCCAGAATAATAACAGAAGGATTTGAAGCTGCAAAGGAAAAGGCACTTCAGTTTTTGGAACAAGTCAAAGTAAGCAAAGAAATGGACAGGGAAACACTTATAGATGTGGCCAGAACATCTCTATGTACTAAAGTGCATGCTGAACTTGCTGATGTCTTAACAGAGGCCGTAGTGGACTCCATTTTGGCTATTAAAAAACAAGATGAACCTATTGACCTCTTCGTGGTTGAGATCATGGAGATGAAACATAAATCTGAAACTGATACAAGCTTAATCAGAGGTCTTGTTTTGGACCATGGGGCACGGCATCCAGATATGAAAAAAAGAGTAGAAGATGCATACATCCTCACATGCAATGTGTCATTGGAATATGAGAAAACAGAAGTGAATTCTGTTTTTTTTTTACAAGAGTGCAGAAGAGAGAGAGAAACTTGTAAAAGCTGAAAGAAAATTCATTGAAGATAGAGTTAAAAAAAATAGAACTGAAAAAGAAAGTCTGTGGTGTTTCAGATAAAGGATTCGTTGTTATTAATCAAAAGGGAATTAACCCCTTTTCCTTAGATGCTCTTGCAAAAGAAGGTATAGTAGCTCTGCGTAGAGCTAAAAGGAGAAATATGGAAAGGCTGACTCTTGCTTGCAGTGGAGTAGCTCTAAATTCCTTTGATAACCTAAATCCTGATTGTTTGGGATATGCAGGACTTGTCTATGAATATACATTGGGAGAAGAGAAATTCACTTTTATCGAGAAATGTAACAATCCTCGCTCTGTCACATTATTGATCAAAGGACCAAATAAGCACACACTCACTCAAATCAAAGATGCAATAAGAGATGGCTTGAGGGCTGTTAAAAATGCTATTGATGATGGTTGTGTAGTTCCGGGTGCAGGTGCAGTGGAAGTGGCAATGGCAGAAGCCTTGATTAAGTACAAGCCCAGTGTAAAGGGCAGGGCCCAACTGGGAGTTCAAGCATTTGCTGATGCATTACTCATTATTCCCAAGGTACTTGCTCAGAACTCTGGTTTTGACCTTCAGGAAACACTAAAGTTCAAGCGGAACATTCAGAATCAGGTCAACTTGTGGGTGTGGACTTAAAAACACAGGTGAGCCAATGGTAGCAGCCGAAGTAGGCATATGGGATAACTATTGTGTAAAGAAACAGTTTCTCCACTCCTGCACTGTGATTGCCACCAACATACTCCTGGTTGATGAGATCATGCGAGCTGGAATGTCTTCTCTAAAAGGTTGAATTAGAAGCTTCCCTCATGTCATCCGAATCATGAAGACTCCACGAGTGATCCTAAGAATATAGCGATGGAATTTTTGTCCAAGCCTCAAATAATTTTCAAAAGCATTTTCTTTTCCCATATGAAAAAAAGAGAACACTGACACCTAAAATTCTGAAGTTCTGAAATTAGTGTTTTTTTAAATTGCACTGCAACGTACACACATTAAGCAGGCCGTTTTTACCCAATGAAAAGGATGTTTTTCTTTAGCTTCAGTGATATAAAAGTACCGTGTGAGATAAGTAAAAAAACAAACAAACAAACAAACCACATTGAGATACCACCTTACACCAGTTAGAACGGCAAAAATTGCAAGGCAAGAAACAAATGTTGGAGAGGTTGTGGAGAAAGGGGAACCCTCTTACACTGTTGGTGGGAATGCAAGTTGGTACAGCCACTTTGGAAGACAGTGTGGAGGTGCCTCAAAAAATAAGACACAGATGTAGTGAAAAGAAGGGCCATACGCACCCCAATGTTCATAGCAGCAATGTCCGCAATAGCCAAACTGTGGAAAGAGCGAGATGCCCTTCAACAGATGAATGGATAAAGATGTGGTCCATATATACAATGGAATATTACTCAGCCTTCAGAAAGGATGAATACCCCACTTCTACATCAACATGGATGGGACTGGAGGAGATGATGCTAAGTGAAATAAGTCAAGCAGAGAAAGTCAATCATCATATGGTTTCACTTATTTGTGGAACATCAGGAATAGCAAGGAGGACATTAGAAGGAAGGGAAAAATGAAGGGGGGGAAATCGGAGGGAGCGATGAACCATGAGAGACTATGGACTCTGAGAGACAAACTGAGGGTTTTAGAGGGGAGGGGGGTGGTCGGATTGGTTAGCCTGGTGGTGGATATTAAGGAGGGCATGTACTGCATGGAGCACTGGGTGTTATATGAAAACACTGAATCGTGGATCACCACATCAAAAACTAATGATGTATTGTATGGCGATTAACATAATAAAATAAAATTTAAAACATATAAAATCTCCTTAGAAAGAAAAAAAATTGTGGTAAAATATACATGATGTAAATTTACCACTTTAATAACTTTCAGCACCCAGATCAGGGGCATTAAGCCATTTGCGTGTTGTGCAACCATCACCACCATCCATCTCCAAGACTTTTGCATCTTGTGAAACTGATACTTTCCCATTAAACATCTCCCCACTCCCTCCTTCCCCCGCCTCTGGTGACCACCTTTCTACCTACTGTCTCCATGATTTTGGTGACTCAGAGAAGTGAAATTCTACGGTATTTGCCTTTTTTTGTGACTGTCTTATTTCACTTCCCATAATGTCAATTTTCTGTTATTTAAAGCAACCAAGTTTATGGCAATAAGTGGATATTTGAAAATGGCTCTGTCCCACAGACCTTTATGCAATGATGATAATATGCTTTATCATTTGAGCTTGTTTTACTCTCGATTCTGTGGGGCTGTGCTGTTATTCCAATATGGAAGCCATTAGGCACTCATGGCCACTGAGCACAGTGTGGCTGGTGCGACCGAGGGAGTGAGTTTTAAATTTTATTTAATTTTAATTAATTTAAACAAAAATAACCGTCTATAGCTAGTGGCTGCCATAGGGCTGGCACGGGTCTGGGAGCTCCAGGGAGTGCATTGGAAGGGCGGGCAGTCTTCTCCTCTCCCCAGGGGCTGCAGGGACTTGCAGGTTGCATGCTCCCACCAGAGGTGAGGGAGTTACTGTGTACACTGTAGCATCTGTAGGTCCCAGGTGGGGCAGAAAAATGTCATTCCTGGAAAGTTGGCCTCAAAAGCCCCAGCTTATGGGCTGGGCAAGATGTCCTTCTTTCTGGGAAAGAATGAATGCATCAGACCGGCTCTCTGGAGACATGCATCTCTAGCTGCTTGGTGGGGGCTGTTGAGGAGCCCCAGGGGGCCAAGAGGGCACTATCAGTTCTGGGAGAGCAGAAAGACAAGGTAGTCAGGGGGCAGCCCCCTCTGCATGCTCCCTCCTGTCTTATCTGAGCACAAGTAAGTCTTACCTGAGTGCAGGTAAGTCTTACCTCCAGAAAGCACCCTCCACTCTACTACACTTGGTGGTGGCTTGACGCCTCTCCATTTTTGTCCTTGTTTTCTGTGTGCTTGGTTCATTTACTGTCTCTATTAGGGACACTTCCTCTCAACCCAGGAGTCCTCATGGGGACTCATGACATCCAACACGGGCTGGCATAGGTCACGTATGTATTACTTGAACATACTGCTCAAAAGTAAAGATTCGACTGAGTGGCTCTGAAGATGCAGTTGGCTCTGTGAGTGGGTTCATGAATCTACCCAGTAAGTGGAGAGATGCTGTGCTAATGGAAGGCTTTTATAGGAAGGACCAAGGGCCAAGACATTATCAGCAAAAGAAAAAGGACTGTTTGGGGGAATTGGGGCTGTGCTGAAATCTTGGTTTGCTGTCATGGGGGCAAATGACTCCATTTTGGCTTAAGAAAGCTTGCGTGAGGGGCGCCTGGGTGGCTCAGTTGGTTAGGTGACTGCCTTCGGCTCAGGTCATGGTCCTGGAGTCCCGGGATTGAGTCCTGCATCGGGCTCCCTGCTCAGCGGGGAGTCTGCTTCTCCCTCTGGCCCTCCCCCTTCTCATGTGTTCTCTCTCTCTCTCATTCTCTCTCTCTCAAATAAATAAATAAAATCTTAAAAAAAAAAAAGAAAGTTTGTGTGGGTTTCCTCCCCTGCACACACACTGCCCTGTCTCAGGTGGTGATGGGTGTTGCAGGGGCAGCCAGGAGTTTGGACCTCTCCGTGGAGGAAGGGGGAATCACAGAAGTGATTGAAATGAAAAACTTCTGAAGGTGGGGAAGAGAAGGCATGGATAGTGATGTCTCCTTTGCCAAAGGACCACTTTCTGAGGTCCCTACAGCCTCAGATCCAAGCTCTTTTGGAGAAAGAGAAGCCAGGATAACTGGGGGGAGGGATGTACTATTTAGTGCCCAGATACTTTGGTTCAGATAAAATCCTAAAAAAGAAAGAGAGAGAGAGAGAGAGAGAAACCTGTTTATAGATTCCTAGCATCTTCCCTGTCTTCTGCCTGTTTGGTTTCATCTGGGTACTGGTACCTGGGGGCCAGACCAGGTGCTGGGAAGCGGGGTGTGTGCCATGGATACTGGGAGAGCCGTCCGAGGCACCAGGACCCATGTGTAGAGCTGGCCTGAAGGCTCTGTGTGGAGCATCCCCACCTCTCCTCCAGGCTCCAAGACCCAGCAGACACGGATCCTGGAGGGCATGGTGCTGCCTCCGTCAGGTTCTCCTGGTCCAGTAAAGACAGACAGAAGGGCAGACAGATGGCCAGAGTCACATGGAGGCTAAATGGCAAGGGGGAAGAGCTGCAGCTCAGGGGCGCCCTTCTCCACATCCTGCCAGAGCATCCTTCTCGTGTTTCCCCTTTGCAGTCCTTGAGTCAGACGCTTGGGAGATCAGCAGAATCCCATGGACATCATTTCTGGGGCCAACTAGAGAAGAGAAAGAGAAGCCTTAATTGTAGAATGATGCTTTACTCCTCAAAAAAAAAAAAAAAAAAAAAAAAGGGAGGCAGTCCTGCAGATTCAAACCAGGGTGTGAAAATCAGGCAGACTGTAACTTGGATCTGGACCCTTGGGCAGCAAGGTGGGGCTGCTCGTATGGGACAGTGTTACAGGAAGAGAGAAGAAACCCCATGGATTCATGCAGTTTGCGTCTGGGGTCCTCGTCCAAAAGCCGTGACTTGTCACATCTCAAGGGACAACCCATTCATGGATGGCCTCTGATCATGGAAAGGTTTAAGATACTAACCTATGTATTGTGCTCACAAATAAGTTGAAATAACTGGGACAGCTTTATACATTTGTAACCTTGTACACCTGCTTCTAATTTTTAAGAAAACAAGTCCTATTCGAGATTAGTCTTAAGTTTTTTTTTTTTTTTAGATTTTATTTATTTATTTGAGAGAGAGGGACACAGAGTACAGGCAGGGGGATCAGCAGAGGGAGAGGGAGAAGCAGGCTCCCTGCTGAGCACGGAGCCTGGCTGGGACTCGATCCCAGGATCCTGGGATCATGACCTGAGCCTAAGGCAGATATTCAACCGACTGAGCCACCCAGGTGCCCCTAGTCTTGAGGTTTTATTTATTTTAGATTTTATTTACTTATTTCAGAGACAGTGGGCACATATGCAAGTTGGGGGTGAGGGGCAGAGGCAGAGAATCTCAAGTGGACTCCCCACTGAGCTGAGCTTGGAGCCCAGTTCAGGGCTCCATCTCTTTAAGCACCTGAGATCATGACCTGAGCCAAACCAAAGAGCTGGATGCTTAACTGACTCTGCCACTCAGGTGCTCCAGTCTTGAGGTTTTAAAATCTATAATGAAGAGATTTGCACTTAAGAAAAAAAATGTACTTAGGTCACCTGGGTGGCTCAGTCGGTTAAGTGTCTGCCTTCAGCTCAGGTCATGATCTTGGGGTGCTGGGATCGAGCCCCACGTCTGGCTCCCTGCTCAGCGGGGAGTCTGCTTCTCCCTCTCCCTGTGCCCCTCCCTCTGCTCGTGGGCATGCTCTCTCTCTCAAATAAGATCTTAAAAAAAAAAAGAAGAAAAAAAGAAAAAAGTGTACCCAAAAGAATTGGAAAGCAGGGACTCAGACACGCACACACCCCCATTCACAGAAGCATTATTCGCGGCAGCCCAAGTGCCCATCCACAGATGACTGGATAAACAAGTTGTGGTCTTTCCACACAAGGGAATATCACTCAGCTTTAGCCAGGAATGAAGTCCTGATAAATGTGGCATTATGGACGAAGACTGAAGACATGCTAATGAAAGTAGCCAGACACATACTGTGGGATTCCATTTCTACGGAATATCCAGAACAGGCAAATTCACAGAGACACAAAGTAGAGAAGTTACCAGGGGCTATGGGGAGTGAGCATGGGGAGTTAATGCTTAATGGTTATAGAGCCTCTGTTTGAGGTGATAAAGACATTTTGTAAAGAGACAGAAGGGATGGTTGCCCAATGCTGTTAGTGTAATTAATACCACTGAATTGTACATTTAAAAATGGATAAAATGGGGAGTGCCTGGCTGGCTCAGTTGGAAGAGAATTGATCTCAGCCTTGTGAATTCAAGCCCATGTTAGGTGTAGAGGTTACTTAAAAATAAAATCTTAAAAAATGGATAAAATGTTATATATGTTTTACTATAATTAAAAAAAAAAGAATAAAAGTATAAGGAATGTTTCTAAATCCATCCCTGTTAGAAGGCAGAGCAGAATCTGAGAATCTCTGTATTTTAAGTTTAACTCATTAGCTTGCCAGGGCTGGATGTAAGTACCTGAGTTTGCTTGCTTTATGCAGTTGGACTGTCTCATGTTATATTTTCTAAATGCATTTCCAAATTGTAAGACAATTTAACTCAGTTCCCAAAGGGCACTGATTAGTTAAGGGAGGTTTATCATGTTTATTTATTTTTTTTAAAGAATTTACTAAATGAACACTTATCTTGCTGAGCACTGAGTAATATATAGAACTGCTTAATCACTAGATCGCACACCCGAAACTCATATAACACTGTATGAGAACTGCACTGGGTTCAAAAAATTAAATAAAAAAATATAAAAACAACAAAAAGAATTTACTGGATGAGTCAGAAATAAACGAATTTGTGGTAAGCCACTGAGATGGTGGGATTTTACTATACTGAACTGAGCCATATGTTAACCAAGACCTTTCCAGTGCAATTTCAGTTTTACTTTAAAAATTTTTTAGCTTTATTGAGATCTCATTGACATAGAATGTTGTGTAAGTTTAAGGTGTACAAAGTGATGATTTGAGACACGTGTGTGTTGAGAAATGATTACCACAATAAGGTCACTCAACACCTCCATTACCTTACATAATTTCTGTGTTTTGTTGTTGTTGTTGTTTTTCTTTTTGTTTTGTTTTTGTGGTGAGAACATTCAGGATCTGCTCTTGGCAACTTTCAAGTATCCGATACAGTATTCACTGTTGTCACTGTGCTGTGCATTGGATCCCCAGAACTCATTCATCTTATAACTGGAGGTTTGTACCCTTTGACCAACATCTCTCCATTTCCCCCATGTTCTACTCTCTGTTTCCACTTTTTTAGCTCCACATATAAGTGATACCGTACAGCCCTTGTCTTTCTCTGTCTTATTTATCTGACTTAGCATCATGCCCTTAAGGTCCATCCATGTTGTTACAAAAAATGTCAGTCTCCTTCTTTATCATTGCTGAATAATATTCCCTTGTATACCGCATCTTTAAGATAATTTTTGAAGTACAGTTGACATTTAATATTGTATTGTTTCAGATGTACAACATAGTGATTCAATGTTTGTATACATTAGGAAATGATGACCACATTAAGGGTGGTCACCAACCATCGAAAGTTATTATAATATTATTGATTATATTATTATCATCAAAGTTATAATATTATTGACTATATTCCCTAGGCTGTACTTGATGTCCCTTGGAAGTTGGTACCTCTTAACCCTCTTCACTCATTTTGATCATCCCCCACCCCCTCCCCTCTGGCAACCACCAATTTGTTCTATTTATGAGTCTCTGTTTTGTTTTGTTTGTTCATTTGTTTTTTAGATTCCACATATAATGGAAGTCATATCTGCATTTGTCTCTGTCTGATTTACCTCACTTAGCACAGTATCCTCCAGGTCCATCCATGTTTTTGCAAATGGCAGGATTTCCTTCTTATTTATACAACACACCTTCTTTATCCAATCATCTGTAGACACCTAGGTTGTCTCCATGTCTTGGCTATTATGAATAGTGCTGCAGCGAATGTGGGGGTGCAGACATCTCTTCAATGTACCTGTTTGCATTTCCTTTGGATGCATACCCAGAGTGGGATTGCTGGATCACAGGGTAGTTTTATTTTTGAGGTTTTGAGGAAACTTTACACTGTCTTCCATAGAGGCTGCACCAGTTTACGTTCTTGCCAGCACTGTTACCTCTTGTCTTTTTGATAATTGCCACTCTAGCAGGTGTGAGGCGATATCTCACTGTGGTTTTGACTTGCATTTTCCTGATGATTAGTGATGTGGAGCATTATTTCATGAGTCTGTTGTCCCTTTGTATGTCTTTTTTGAAAAATGTCTATTCAGTTCCTCTGACATTTCTTTCTTTTATTTTTTTTAAGATTTTATTTATTTGAGAGGGGGGAGGGGCAGAGGGAGAGAGAGAATCTCAAGCCGACTCCATGCTGAGCTCGGAGTCTGATGTGGGGCTTGATCTCATGACCCTAAGATCATGACCTGAGCTGAAATCAAGAATTGGAAGCTTGGGATGCCTGGGTGGCTCAGTCAGTTAAGCATCTGCCATCGGCTCAGGTCAGGATCCCAGGGTCCTGGCATTGAGTCCATTGGGCTCCTTGCTCAGCAGGGAGCCTGCTTCTCCCTCTGCCTGCTGCTCCCCCTGCTTATGCTCTTTCCCTCTCTGACAAATAAACAAAATCTAAAAAAAAAGAATTGGAGGCTTGACTGAACCACCCAAATGCACCCCCTCTGACATTTCTTTTTTTTTTTATAATGTTCAGTTAGCCACTGTATAGTACATCATTAGTTTTTGATGTACTGTTCAACGATTCATTAGTTGGGAATAACACCCAGTACTCATCACAACACGTGCCCTCCTTAATACCCATCAACTGGTTATACTGTTCCCCACCCCCTCCCTTCTGCAACCCTCAATTTGTTTCCCAGAGTCCAGAGACTCTCATGGTTTGTCTCCCTCTCTGGTTTCTTCCCATTCAGTTTTCCCTCCCTTCCCCTGTGGTCCTCCATGCTATTTCTTATGTTTCACACAAAAGTGAAACCATATGTAATTGTCTTTCTCTGCTTGCTTATTTCACTTAGCATAATCCTATCTAGTTCCATCCATGTCGATGCAAATGGTGGGTATTCATCCTTTCTGACAGCTGAGTAATATTCCATTGTATATATGGACCACATCTTCTTTATCCATTCATCTGTTGAAGGGCATCTGGGCTCTTTCCACAGTTTGGCTATTGTGGACATTGCCGCTATGAACATTGGGGTGCATGTGCCTCTTCTTTTCACTACATCTGTATCTTTGGGTAAATACCTAGTAGTGCAATTGCTGGGTTGTAGGGTAGCTCTATTTTTAGAGCTTGAGGAACCTCCATACTGTTTTCCAGAGTGGCTGCACCAGCTTGCATTCCCACCAACACTGTAAGAGCGTTCCCCTTTCTCCACATTCTCGCCAAAACTTGTTGTTTCCTGTCTTGTTAATTTTTGCCATTCTAACTGATGTAAGGTGGTATCTCAGTGTGGTTTTGATTTGTAGTCCCCTGATGGCTTGTGATGTTGAACATTTTTTCATGTGTCTGTTAGCAATTTGTATGTCTTCTTTGGAGAATTATCTGTTCATGTGTCCTGCCCATTTCTTGACTGGATTATTTGTTTTTTGGGTGTTGAGTTTGAGAAGTTCTTTATAGATCTTGGATACCAGCCCTTTATCTGAAATCCTCCTCTGACATTTCTTAATCAGATTTTTATTTTTTTGTTGAGTTGTGTGAGTTCCTTATATATTTTGGATATTAACCCCAATCAGGTATATGCTTTGCAAAGATCTTCTTCCATTCTGTTAGTTTACTTGTTATTTTGTTGATCATTTCTTTTGCTGTGCAGAAGCCTTTTAGTTTGATGTAGTCCCACTTGTTGATTTTTGCTTTTGAGGCTTGTGATTTTGGTGTCATATCCAAAAAAATCATTGCCAAGACCAATGTCTAGGAGATTTTCCCCTATGTATTCTTCTAGGAGTTCTATGGTTTCAGGTCTACATTAAGTCTTTAATCAATTTTGGGTTAATTTTTGTGAGTGGTGTAAGATAGGGGTCCAATTTCATTCTTTTTTCTTTCTTTATTTTAATTTAAATTCAATTAGCCAACATATAGTATATCATTAGTTTTTGATGTAGTGTTCAATGATTTATTAGTTGCGTATAACACCCAGTGCTCATCTTTATTTATTTTAGAGAGAGAGAGCAGGCAGAGGGAGAGGGAGAGAGAAAGTCTTTTTTTTTTAAAAAGATTTTATTTATTTATTTTGAGAGAGAGAGAATGAGAGAGAGAGCACAGGAGAGGGGGGAAGGTCAGAGGGAGAAGCAGACTCCCCACCGAGCAGGGAGCCTGATGCGGGACTCGATCCAGGGACTCCAGGATCATGGCCTGAGCTGAAGGCAGTCGCCTAACCAACTGAGCCACCCAGGCACCCTAGAGAAAGTCTTGAGCAGACTCCCCGCTGAGTGCAGAACCTGAAGCATGGCTCAATCTATGACCCTCAGACCATAACCTGAGATGAAATCGAGAGTCTGATACTTAACCAAATGAACCACCCAGGTGCCCCAATACCATACTGTTTTGATTACTATAGCTTTGTAGTATAATTCAAAATCAGAATGTGTGATGCCCCCAGCTTTGTACTTCTTTCTCAGGATTGCTTTGACTATTTGGTGTCTTGTGGTTCTATATAAATTTCAAGATTGTTTGTTCTTTTGGAATTTTGAGAGGGATTGCACTGACTTGCACTGTTTTTGAGTAGTGTTCCATGATTCATCAGTTGGCTTTGGGTAGTATGAACATTTTAACAATACTAATTCTTCTGATCCATGAACATGGGATACCTTCCTATTTGTTGGTATCTTCTTCACTTTCTTTTTCTTTCTTCTTTTCTTTTCTTTTCTTTTCTTTTCTTTTCTTTTCTTTTCTTTTCTTTCTTTCTTTCTTTCTTTCTTTCTTTCTTTCTTTCTTTCTTTCTTTCTTTCTTTCTTTCTTTCTTTCTTTCTTTCTTTCTTTCTTTCTTTCTTTCAAGATTTTATTTATTTGACAGAGAGAGACAGCACAAACAGGGGGAGCAGCAGGCAGAGGGAGAGGGAGAAGTGGACTCCCCACCAAGCAGGGGCTCAATCCCAGGATCCTGGGATCATGACCTAAGCCGAAGGCAGCCGCTTAACCAACTAAGCCACCCAGGCACCCCTCTTCTTCACTTTCAACAAAGTCTTCGATGCATGGTTGTTCAGAGTGTGTTGTTTAATTTTCACATACTTGTGATTTCACAAATCCCACATTGTTGGGATTTGCTTTGTTTCCCAACTCATCCCTGGGGAATGGCTTTGTGTGCACTTGAGAAGAATGTGTATTCTCCTGCTCTTTGATGGAATGTTCTGTACATGTCTGTTAGGTTCATTGGTGTAAAGTGTAGGTCAAGTCCATTGTTTCCTGATTGATTTTCTGTCTGAATAATCTATCAGTTGTTGAAAGTGGGGCATTGAGGGGTGCCTGAGTGGCTCAGTCAGTTAAGTGTCCAACTCTTGGTTTTGGCTTAAGACATGATCTCAAGGTCGTGAGATTGAGCCCTGCATCAGGCTCCATGCTCAGAGGGGAGTCTGCTTGAGATTCTCTCTCTCCCTCTCCCTCTGCCCCCCAAGTAAATAAATAAATCTTTTAAAAAATATTTTATTTATCTGACAGTGAGAGAGACAGTGAGAGAGGGAACACAAGCAAGGGGGAGAGGGAGAGGGAGAGGCAGGCTACCCACTGAGCAGGAAGCCTAATGTGGGGCTCAATCCCAGGACCCTGGGATAATGACCTGAGCCAAAGGCAGATGCTTAATGACTGAGCCACCAAGGTGCCCCCAATAAATAAATCTTAAAAAAAAGTGGGGCATTGAAATGACCTAATATTATTGCATTGTTATTTATTTTTTCCTTCAGATCTGTTAATAATTGCTTAATATATTTAAGTGTTCCAATGTTGGTTGTGTATATAGTTACAGTTGTTAGATCCTCTTGATTAATGGACCCCCTTTATTATTAGATAATGGCCTCCTTTGTCTCTCTTTACAGTTGACTTAAAGCCTATTTAGGCTGATATAATTATAGCTACCTCTGTTCTTTTGATTTTCTCTTGCTTGTGAGGAATATCTTCTTCTAGTCTGTCACTTTCAGTCTGTGAGTGTCCTTAAAGCTGAAGTGAGCTGAAGTGAGTCTGTTGTAGGCAGCATGTGGTTGAGTCATTTTTTTTTTTTAAATCTATCCAGTCATGGTGTGCTTTTTGATTGGAGAATTTAATCTATTTACATTCAGAGCAATTATTGATAGTTAAAAACTTACTGTCACTATTTTGTTAATTGCTTTCCGTTTTGGGGTTTCTTCATTCATTTTTCTTCTATTGCTGTCTTTCTTTGTAGATTATTGATTTTTATATTAGTATGCTCTGATTCTTTTCTCTTTCTCATTTGTGTATGGGTTATAGGTTTTTGCTTTAAGTTGCCAAGAGGCTTGCATAAAATATCTTATAAGTTTATTTCTTTCTTGTTTTCCCTTTTTTAAAAAATTTAAATTCAATTAGCCATCATATAGTACATCATTAGTTTTTGATGTAGTGTTCCGTGATTCATTAGTTGCGTATAATACCCAGTGCTCATCACATCATGTGCTCTTCTTAATATCCCATCCCCCATCCTACCTCCCTTTCTGCAACCCACAGTTTGTTTCCCGGAGTCAAACCTACGGAATGGGAGAAGATATTTGCAAATGACGTAACAGATAAAGGGCTGGTATCCAAGATCTATAAAGAAGTTCTCAAACTCAACACCCAAAAAACAAATAATCCAGTCAAGAAATGGGCAGAAGACATGAACAGACGCTTCTCCAAAGAAGATATACAAATGGCTAACAGACAAATGAAAAAATGCTCCACATCACTTGGCATCAGGGAAATACAAATCAAAACCACATGAGTTATAAGTCTATTTAAAGCTGATATCCACTTAGCTTCAATTGAATAAAAAAATTTCTACACATTTACTTCCCTTCCTCACGTTTTATATTGTTGATGTTCCAAATTACATTTTTTAAAAGATTTTGTTTATTTGTTTGACAGAGAGACAGCAAGAGAGGGAACACAAGGAAGGGGAGTGGGAGAGGGAGAATCAGGCTTCCCGCAGAGCAGGGAGCCCAATGCGGGGCTTGATTCCAGGACCCTGGGATCATGACCTGAGCCGAAGGCAGACGCCCAACGACTGAGCCACCCAGGCACCACATCAAATTACATTTCTTAAAAAGTAAGCTCTAATGCCCAACATGGGGCTTTAACTCGTGACCCTGAGATCAAGGGTCACATGCTACTGACTGAGCCAGTCAGGTGCCCCACCAAGTTACATCTTTTAATATTGTGTATCCATTTCTTCATTTCTAAAAGATGGATAATAACATAACCTTCAGATTTACACTACAGAGGACCTGATAAGAAACTGAAATCATGTTTAAAGATTGAATATTAAAATATTTTTACGGGGCACCTTGGTGGCTCAGTCAGTTGGGTGTCTGCCTTCAGCTCAGGTCATGATCTCAGGGTGCTGGGATGGAGCCTTGCAGCGCAGTGGGCTCCCTGCTCAGTGGGGAGTCTCCCCTCTGTGCCCCCCCCGATTATTCTCTCTCAAATGAATAAATGAAATCTTAAAAAAATATTTTTAGGACTTCTACTTCCGGATGAAGTAAGCATCACCTATCTTGCCAGTTCATCAAAACAATAGGGAAAGTGGGAAAATGCACAAAATAACTCTGAGGTATTGAATAACATGCAATATAGCACTGTGGTGTCCAAAAGACTGAAACAAACAAGTCTGGCCATATGATTGCTCAAGCATTGTGCATAGCAGTATCCTCTGGACATCTATCCAGGAAGTACAAACCCCAGCAGAACACAACAACTTCAACGAGTTGAATACACAGATACAGGAATTCAGGAAGCTGGGTTCATGGCCTCTACAATCAGGGTGGGACTGAGGACTACAGGGAGCTATGCAGACAAGAGCTCCAGAATTGCAGAAATCATGATGCGAGATTTGTGAAATTTATGAAATATATATGCAAGAAACTCTGTAAACCTCATTCAAGACAAACACAGAGAAAAAAACACACTGTACTGGAAATGGATATTAGAGAGTGATAAAGAATCCCTACTTTCTTAGTCATCCCCAGCAAGCTGAAATTGTCAGTTCATCTTCATTGAGATAACTGGACCAAGTGATGAGTATTATTTTTCAGAATGTTTTTTTTTTAAAGATTTTATTTATTTATTTGACAGAGAGAGACACAGCGAGAGAGGGAACACAGGCAGGGGGAGAGGGAGAGGGAGAAGCAGGCTTCCCGCTGAGCAGGGAGCCTGATGCGGGGCTCGATCCCAGGACCCTGGGATCATGACCTGAGCCGAAGGCAGACGCTTAACAACTGAGCCACCCAGGTGCCCCCAGAATGTTTCTTATTAGTCAGGACATAAGTTTTGGAATTCAATAATTCTGGGAATTTTTTTTTCTTTACTTATGTTGAGTCTTTCCATATCTACTATTACTACAGAGCATACATATTTTACAAAGGAATTGGTCTTCCACATATATTCCCTGAGTCTATGTTATCTTCAACCAATCAAGTGTGATCTTTGTCTACTGCACCAGGTTGTTGACTGCTTCAGTGGATTATACATATTTGATTAATTATTTTCTGACTGCATTTAACCTCTTTTTGTCAAAGCCTCTCTCAACTCTCCTCTGGTACACATGCAGACCATTCTGGCTGGTATTAACCTCATTCAGTAAAAAAACATCTTCTTATAGATGAAGAGACCGAGCCTCCCTTTTTAGCCAGAGATGTGGGGTTGAGGTGGGGTACACGTGGATTCATGGGCTGGATTCTAACCCACACCCACATGGTGTGTTGTTCCAGTGCCTCTCAAGGAAGTGGGAAGGTGGGTTTCTTGACATCAGGTTGATCTGTAATCTCAGACTGTTTCTCCCACAGTGTCCTCTTCCCAGTCCTACATCTGGGCAGTGCCCAGTTCTGTGATTCCCTGGGGCAGTTCCATGACCATCTTCTTCAGGATTCCTCCAGGAGCGAGTATTTCATGTCTGCAGAGAAAAAGATCCTCTGCTCTGTGGTATGACAGAGAACCACACAGAGCCCTGCAGGTGGTTGAGTTCTTCATCCAGAATGTGACATACATCAATGCAGGGGTATGTGCTGTGTGTACCAGAAGCAAGGAGTCTGGTCAGGACTGAGTGACACACTGGACCTATGGTGACAGGTGAGGGACACACCAAAGGATGTTGTCCCCCAGCTTTGGTCTTGGCTGCCCCCCACACTGGAGCAGCTGTGTCCCTATCATAGACCCCTGTACTTCCAACTTATCTATCAGAGTCTCACTCTCTGTGTTCTGATATGGTCCCATATCCCTTCAGGGAGGCAGCTGGAGTCCCAAAGGGACTGCACCTCATGGGGACAGGCAGTCATCTTTTCCTATGTACATACGGCCACTCTCTGGTCTTGGGTCATGGGAAAATAAGAAAAGTGGGTGTTTTGTCCTGGTGATTTCTGTAAATTGGCAAGGAGTTAATTTCCCCTTGACTTCATCCTTCCTTCTCTCAGGTCAGACCAAGAGAATGATAGCATTGGGTGTGGCTCCCCTTTAATAACGGGCTCACTGTGTTCCAGGAGTATACATGAAAGCACCCTCCCTGACCCCTTATCCAGGCACCAATGTGACCTCCGGAGAGAAGGTGACCCTCCTTTGTCACGTACCTTACCACTATGACATCTACTTTCTGTGCAAAGATCGAAGAACTGTCTTCCCCCAGGACTACTTACATCAGGATCATAACACATTCCTCATCTCCCCTGTGACCTCAGCCCATCGGGTGACCTACAGATGCTATGGTTCTTTTATTTTTATTTATTTTTATTTTTTATTTTTTTTGGCAGTAACACAGTCTTTAATAAGGTAGTCAAGTTTAAATTGTTACCATATGATATTTTGTATTTGTCTCTCTCCACAGTAAATTGTGTCCTAATGGAATACAGAGAATGTGACGAATTGATCTCTTGACATCTCAAAGTGATCTCTACATAAAATAACTACTTTTTTTTAAGTGATGGCCTTTACTTAAAGGACAAGACTTTTAGAAGTGTAAATATTATGGGGAAAAATTAAACTTCCAAATCTCTTAAGTTGACATAGCTTTAACAAGGAAAAATGAATGTTGTACAATATCTGCGGGGCTGTTGATTGTGGCATTTTTATAGTAAAGTATTACACCCTTAGTATTCTGGCTCTGATTTACTTCCTGATTCTTAAAAATCATTTGTTTAATTTGCCTGTATTTGAAGGAGCTATGGTTCTTTTAGATACAATCGGTTCCAGTGGTCACTGCCCAGTGATCCCCTTGAGCTTTCAGTCACAGGTGAGAAATGTCCTAGGCCGGTCACTTCCATCTTTGTGTCCTAGGATGTCCCACAAGGTGGTTGGGGAGGGAGGTCCAAGGCCAAGTGTGTGAGGTGCTTCTAGAGTTGCAGAGCATGTGGGGTCGTATGTAATGCAGCTCTGCCCATGTCAGGGTTGTCATGAAATTGTCATTAATCATGGGAATCTCTGGGTGATGTTGACAAAAAGATCTCAGGGCACTTGTGCCTTTTCTTGACTCATGCAAAGGTGTTATGTGCAAGGGGTTATCCTGGGAACTCTGAGCACAAAGAGATTGGATGCCTTTCATAATCCTCCTCAAACCATTTCCCAGATGTCAGTGCCTCCAGGTTTCATGACACAGAAGTCAGGAGAGGTCATAGTGTTAGAGTCTTCACTCAGGACTCATTTTGTCCAGCTCTCCATTTGTCTGACTGCCAGCTGGTCAGGCTGGATTGTGAAAATGACCTCAAGTAAACCGAGACCAGTGGGAAGGACTGCAGAAATCAAGAAAACAGTGCCTGTTGATGGGTGATCTCCTGGACCCCACATGAAGAGTCAGGAGAGCCGAGCCCACTTTTCTGTGGGGGGCTTGGTGTTCTGAGGCAAGTATTCCATTTGAGTGGAATCTTGAAAGACAGGCAGGAGTGTTGCAATTGACAAGCAAATGGATCTATATATAGGAAACCAAGGAGACCTGCATCAAGTGTGAACATGACAGGAAGCAGCAGGCTGAGGATGGAATGAGTGACAGGGGAGACAAGGTGACACGGACTGAGATTGGTGAATGCACTCAGAAGACTGGCAAGGGTGTTGGGAATATGAGAGATCAAGTGTGCAAGCCTTCCAGTGTCTGCTGGTGAATGTTGAATATATTTATGAAGCCCAAAAAGCTCCCTGAATTCCTGAATAGTGTATGTGACTCTCTCTCTCTCTATATATAAATTATGTCCAACACAAAGTTATATATAAAAATATAATACAGGGACGCCTAGGTGGCTCAGTCAGTTAAGCGGCTGCCTTCGGCCCAGGTCATGATCCCAGGGTCCTGGGATCAAGTCCCACATCAGGCTCCTTGCTCAGCAGGGAGCCTGCTTCTCCCTCTCTCTCCCTCTGCTTGTGCTCTCTCTGTCAAATAAATAAAATCTTTAAAAAAATATATAATACATAACATATTATATATTGTATTTATCCTGTGTATTTTATGTATTTAGCAAATATAATATACATAAGAAACATATACATATTTATATCCTGAGATGCATATTTTCCACATTTTTTGATTTTATTTATTTATCTGACAGAGAGAGACACAGTGAGAGAGGGAACACAAGCAGGGAGAGTGGGAGAGAGAGAAGCAGGCCTCCAGGGGAGCAGGGAACCCGATGCGGGGCTTGATCCCAGGACCCCGGGATCATGACCCAAGTGGAAGGCAGACGCTTAACAACTGAGCCACCCAGGCGCCCCTGTTTTCCACATTTATCGACTCTAAAATCGGAATGTGATTACATGGTTTAACTGTCTGACTTCATTCTTTTCATCTCCATGTAAAATAATGATGTATCTTACATCAGTGGTCCTCTGTATTGGTTGGATCTCAGCAAACGGTATCACAAATTCCATTTTTGCAGAGTGCTTTTTTAAAATTTTTTATTGTTATGTTAATCACCATATATTACATCATTAGTTTTTGATGTAGTGTTCCATGATTCATTGTTTGTTCATAACACCCAGTGCTCCATGCAGAATGTGCCCTCTTTAATACCCATCACCAGGCTAACCCATCCCCCTACCCTCCTCCCCTCTAGAACCCTCAGTTTGTTTTCAGAGTCCATCGTCTCTCATGGTTCCTCTCCCCCTCTGACTTACTCCCCTTCATTCTTCCTCTCCTGCTATCTTCTTCTTTTTCTTTTTTCTTAAAATATGTTGCGTTATTTGTTTCAGAAGTACAGATCTGTGATTCAACAGTCTTGCACAATTCACAGCGCTCACCGTAGCACATACCCTCCCCAATGTCTATCACCCAGCCACCCCATCCCTCCCACCCCCAACCACTCCAGTAACACTCAGTTTGTTTCCTGAGATTAAGAATTCCTCATATCAGTGAGGTCATATGATACATGTCTTTCTCTGATTGACTTATTTCACTCAGCATAACACCCTCCAGTTCCATCCACGTCGTTGCAAATGGTAAGATCTCATTCCTTTTGATGGCTGCATAATATTCCATTGTGTATATATACCACTTCTTCTTTATCCGTTCATCTGTCGATGGACATCTTGGCTCTCTCCACAGTTTGGCTACTGTGGACATTGCTGCTATAAACATTGGGGTGCACGTACCCCTTTGGGTCCCTACATTTGTATCTTTGTGGTAAATACCCAGTAGTGCAATTACTGGATCAAATGGTAGCTCTAATTTCAACTGTTTGAGGAACCTCCATACTGTTTTCCAGAGTGGCTGCACCAGCTTGCATTCCCACCAACAGTGTAGGAGGGTTCCCCTTTCTCCACATCCCTGCCAACATCTGTCATTTCCTGACTTGTTAATTTTAGCCATTCTGACAGGTGTGAGGTGGTATCTCATTGAGGTTTTGATTTGGATTTCCCTGATGCCGAGCGATGTTGAGCACTTTTTCATGTGCCTGTTGGCCATTTGGATGTCTTCTTTGGAAAAATGTCTGTTCATGTCTTCTGCCCATTCCTTGATTGGATTATTTGTTCTTTGGGTGTTGAGTTTGATAAGTTCTTTATAGATTTTGGATACTAGCCCTTTATCTGATATGTCATTTGCAAATATTTTCTCCCATTCTGTCGGTTGTCTTTTGGTTTTGTGGACTGTTTCTTTTGCTGTGCAAAAGCTTTTTATCTTGATGAAATCCCAATAGTTCATTTTTGCCCTGGCTTCCCGTGCCTTTGGCGATGTTTCTAGGAAGAAGTTGCTGCGGCTGAGGTCGAAGAGGTTGCTACCTGTGTTCTCCTTTAGGATTTTGATGGACTCCTGTCTCACGTTCAGGTCTTTCAACCATTTGGAGTCTATTTTTGTGTGTGGTGTAAGGAAATGGTCCAGTTTCATTCTTCTGCATGTGGCTGTCCAATTTTCCCAACACCATTTGTTGAAGAGACTGTCTTTTTTCCATTGGACATTCTTTCCTGCTTTGTCAAAGATAAGTTGACCATAGAGTTGAGGGTCCATTTCTGGGCTCTCGATTCTGTTCCATTGATCTATGTGTCTGTTTTTGTGCCAGTACCATACTGTCTTGATGATGACAGCTTTGTAATAGAGCTGGAAGTCCGGAATTGTGATGCCGCCAGCTTTGCTTTGCTTTTTCAATATTCCTCTGGCTATTCGGGGTCTCTTCTGGTTCCATACAAATTTTAGGATTCTTTGTTCCATTTCTTTGAAAAAAGTGGATGGTATTTTGATGGGGATTGTATTGAATGTGTAGACTGCTCTAGGTAGCATTGACATCTTCACAATGTTCGTTCTCCCAATCCATGAGCATGGAACGTTTTTCCATTTCTTTGTGTCTTCTTCAATTTCTTTCATGAGTATTTTATAGTTTTCTGAGTACAGATCCTTTGCCTCTTTGGTTAAATTTATTCCTAGGTATCTTATGGTTTTGGGTGCAATTGTAAATGGGATCGACTCCTTGATTTGTCCCTCTTCTGTCTTGTTGTTGGTGTATAGGAATGCCACTGATTTCTGTACATTGATTTTATATCCTGCTACTTTACTGAATTCCTGTATGAGTTCTAGCAGTTTTGGGGTGGAGTCTTTTGGGTTTTCTACATACAGTATCATATCATCTGCAAAGAGTGAGAGTTTGACTTCCTCTTTGTCGATTTGGATGCCTTTGATTTCTTTTTGTTGTCTGATTGCTATGGCTAGGACTTCTAATACTCTGTTGAATAGCAGTGGTGAGAGTGGACATCCCTGCCGCGTTCCTGACCTTAGGGGAAAAGCTCTCAGCCTTTCCCCATTGAGAATGATATTCGCTGTAGGTTTTTCATAGATGGCTTTTATGATATTGAGGTATGTACCCTCTAACCCTATACTCTGAAGAGTTTTGATCAAGAAAGGATGCTGTACTTTGTCAAATGCTTTTTCTGCTTCTATTGAGAGGATCATATGATTCTTGTTCTTTCTTTTGTTAATGTATTGTATCACGTTGATTGATTTGCGGATGTTGAACCAGCCTTGCAGCCCAGGGATAAATCCCACTTGGTCGTGGTGAATAATCCTTTTAATGTACTGTTGGATCCTATTGGCTAGTATTTTGGTGAGAATTTTTGCATCCATGTTCATCAAGGATATTGGTCTGTAATTCTCCTTTTTGATGGGGTCTTTATCTAGTTTTGGGATCAAGGTAATGCTGGCCTCATAAAATGAGTTCGGAAGTTTTCCTTCCATTTCTATTTTTTGGAACAGTTTCAGGAGAATAGGTATTAATTCTTCTTTAAATGTCTGATAGAATTCCCCTGGGAAGCCATCTGACCCTGGGCTTTTGTTTCTTGGGAGATTTTTGATGACTGCTTCAATTTCCTTAGTGGTTATAGGTCGGTTCAGGTTTTCTATTTCTTCCTGGTTCAATTTTGGTAGTTGATACATCTCTAGGAATGCACCCATTTCTTCTAGGTTATCTAATTTGCTGGCATAGAGTTGCTCATAATATGTTCTTATAATTGTTTGTATTTCTTTGGCGTTGGTTGTGATCTCTCCTCTTTCATTCATGATTTTGTTGATTTGGGTCATTTCTCTTTTCTTTTTGATCAGTCTGGCCAGGGGTTTATCAATCTTGTTAATTCTTTCAAAGAACAAGCTCCTAGTTTCGTTGATCTGTTCTACTGTTCTTTTGGTTTCTAGTTCATTGATTTCTGCTCTGATCTTCATTATTTCTCTTCTCCTGCTGGGTTTAGGCTTTCTTTGCTGGTCTTTCTCCAGCTCCTTTAGGTGTAGGGTTAGGTTGTGTATTTGAGACCTTTCTTGTTTCTTGAGAAAGGCTTGTATTGCTACTTTCCTCTCAGGACTGCCTTTGCTGTATCCCAAAGATTTTGGACAGTTGTGTTTTCATTTTCATTGGTTTCCATGAATTTTTTTAATTCTTCTTTAATTTCCTGGTTGACCCATTCATTCCTTAGTAGGATGCTCTTTAGCCTCCATGTATTTGAGTTCTTTCCGACTTTCCTCTTGTGATTGCGTTCTAGTTTCAAAGCATTGTGGTCTGAAAATATGCAGGGAATGATCCCAATCTTTTGGTACTGGTTGAGACCTGATTTGTGACCTAGGATGTGATCAATTCTGGAGAATGTTCCATGGGCACTAGAGAAGAATGTGTATTCCGTTGCTTTGGGATGGAATGTTCTGAATATGTCTGTGAAGTCCATTTGGTCCAGTGTGTCATTTAAAGTCTTTATTTCCTTGTTGATCTTTTGCTTAGATGATCTGTCCATTTCAGTCAGGGGGGTGTTAAAGTCCCCCACTATTATTGTGTTGTTGTCAGTGTGTTTCTTTGCTTTTGTTATTAATTGCCTTATATAATTGGCTGCTCCCATGTTCGGGGCATAGATATTTACAATTGTTAGATCTTCTTGTTGGATAGACCCTTTAAGTAGGATATAGTGTCCTTCCTCATCTCTTATTACAGTCTTTGTTTTAAAATCTAGTTTGTCTGATATAAGGATTGCCACCCCAGCTTTCTTTTGGTGTCCATTAGCATGGTAAATGGTTTTCCACACCCTCACTTTCAATCTGGGGGTGTCTTTGGGTCTAAAATGAGTCTCTGGCAGACAGCATATTGATGGGTCTTGTTTTTTAATGCAATCTGATAGTCTGTGTCTTTTGATTGGGGCATTTAGCCCATTTACATTCAGGGTCACTATTGAAAGGTATGAATTTAGTGCCATTGTATTGCCTGTAAGGTGACTGTTACTGTATGTTGTCTGTGTTCCTTTCTGATCTTTGCTGCTTTTAGGCTCTCTCTTTGCTTAGAGGACCCCTTTCAATATTTCTTGGAGGGCTGGTTTCGTGTTTGCAAATTCCTTTAGTTTTTGTTTGTTCTGGAAGCTTTTTATCTCTCCTTCTATTTTCAATGACAGCCTAGCTGGATATAATATTCTTGGCTGCATATTTTTCTCGTTTAGTGCTCTGAAGATATCTTGCCAGTCCTTTCTGGCCTGCCAGGTCTCTGTGGATAGGTCTGTTGCCAATCTAATGTTTCTACCATTGTAGGTTACATATCTCTTCTCCCGAGCTGCTTTCAAGATTTTCTCTTTGTCTCTGAGACTCATAAGTTTTACTATTAGATGTCAGGGTGTTGACCTATTATTATTGATTTTGAGAGGGGTTCTCTGTGCCTCCTGGATTTTGATGCCTGTTTCCTTCCTCACATTAGGGAAGTTCTCTGCTATTATTTGCTCCAATATACCTTCTGCCCCCCACCTCTTCTTCTTCTGGGATCCCAATTATTCTAATGTTGTTTCGTCTTATCGTGTCACTTATCTCTCGAATTCTGCCCTCGTGATCCTGTAGTTGTTTCTCTCTCTTTTCTCAGCCTCTTTATTTTCCATCATTTGGTCTTCTATATCACTGATTCTCTCTTCTGCCTCATTTATCCTAGCATTTAGTGCCCCCATTTTTGATTGCACCTCATCAATAGCCTTTTTGATTTCGACTTGGTTAGATTTTAGTTCTTTTATTTCTCCAGAAAGGGTTTCTCTAATAACTTCCACGCTTTTTTCAAGCCCAGCTAGTATCTTTAAAGTCATGATTCTGAACTCTAGGTCCGACATCGTACTAATGTCCATATTGAGTAGGTCCCTGGCTGACGGTACTACCTCTCGTTCTTTTTGCTGAGGTGATTTTTTTCGTCTTGTCATTTTGTCCAGAGGAGAATAGATGAATGAGAGAACAAAATGCTAACAGGTTTACAACGTCCCCAGCAAATATGCTGTATACAAATCAGAAAAGACCTGAAACTAGGGGAAAAGAAAGGGAAAGAAAGAAAAAAGAAAGAAAAAAAAAAGAAAAAAGATAAAAACAAAAACAGAACAATACAAAAAAAGCAGAATATGATCAAATATGATCAGGCTAGTGCATAGATCAGTGCCACACACTGGATTTTGGGCGTATTTTGGTCTGTTAGAAAAAAGTGCCTCCTAAAATTTTAAAGGAAGAAAGACATATATGTACAAAATAAGGGTTGATACAATGAAGGGATGGAAGATGACTGTAAAGATGAAAATTATAAAAGATTTTATAAAAGGACTTGATAAGATAAGAAGTTGTTTGAAAAAAGAAAGAAGAACATTTAAGAAAAAAAAAAAGGAAAAAGGGAGAGAATGTGATCAGGCAGGAGACTAGAACAAAGCCATACACTAGTGATTTAGGGTATATTTTGATCTGTTAGAAGAAACTGTATCTCAAAATTTTTAAAAGAGAACAACTTATATATATATATGCCAAAAATAAGGGTAACTACTATGATAGAGATAAAATATGACTCTAAAAATGATAAATAAAAAAAATTTTTTTTTAAAAAGGGATTGATAAGATGTTGGTTGAAAAAGGGAAAAAGAAAAAAAAACAGTTAACAAAAATTAACTTTGATGAACTAATGAATCATGGTAAAAAAAAGCCATGAATTCTATGTGCAGTATTCCCCTAGCGCTGGAGTTCTCCTGTTCTCCTTGATCGGTAAACTTGGTCTTGGCTTGCTGGCTGTTCGTGCTGATCTTCTGGGGGAGGGGCCTGTTGCTGTGGTTTCCAAATGTCTTTGCCGGAGGCGGAATTGCCCCGCCCTTGTCGGTCCGGGTTAAGCAAGGTGCTCGGGTTTGATCTCAGGAGTTTTGTTCCCTGCGAGCTCTCGGTACAGCCTTGGAGGACCAGGGCAAAAATGGTGGCCTCCCAATCTCCACCCGGAGGAGCTGAGAACTTGGGGCCCCGCTCCTCAGTGTGCCCCCAGAGAAAAGCAGTCACTCCCATCTCCCCGGTCTCTGGCCGCACTCCGTGCTCACCCGGCCTGTGACCGAGCGTTTCTATCTCTGGCACCCGACCCCGTGTGGAGTCTCCAAACCCAGCAGATCCCTGCGGTGTGCTCCTGCGCCGCTCCTCCCCGGAGAGGAAGGGGAGTCTCCCCAGCTCTGCCGCTTGTTGGGTCCCTGCTGGAGGAGCAGTGGCCCGACTGGGCCGCGGATCACAGTTTATGGCCACCCCGAGCTGAGAGCCCACGCCTCGGCTCCATCTCTGCAGCCGGCTTCCTCGCTCCGACACCTGGGAGCTCTGCCACACTCAGGCACCCCCGGTCTTTCTGTGACCCCAAGGGTCCTGAGACCACACTGTCCCGGGAGGATTCCACCCCCTGCTTAGCCACTGCAGCGATGTCCCTCAGCGGAGCCAACTTCTAAAAGGTCCGATTTTGTGCTCCGCGGCTCTAGCACTTGCCAGAAGCGGCCACCAGAGGCCCCTCCCCCGCCGTCTATCCTCCCGAATATCGCCTCGGATTCACTTCTCCGCACGTCCTACCTTCCAGTAAGTGGTCGCTTCTCTGTTCAGAGAGTTGTTGCTACTCTCCTCTTCGATCTCCTGTTGAGTTCGTAGGTGTTCAGAATGGTTTGATCCCTATCCAGCTGAATTCCTGAGACCAGATGAAATCTAGGTCTCCTACTCCTGCTCCGCCCCCTGCAGAGTGCTCTTGATCAACACAATCTGCAACCTAAAAATCCTGCCCTCAAACTGTTTCCCTAGCATTGACACTTGGGTCTCCATCTTTCCTTTCTTTCCAATGAAATATTTTTGTGCCAGTCTCAATTCCTTTCTTTCCCATAAAATCCACACCTAGTGGGTGAATACTTTTTTTTTTTTTTTTTAAAGATTTTATTTATTTGACAGAGAGAGACATAGCAAGAGAGGGAACACAAGCAGGGGGAGTGGGAGAGGGAGAAGCAGGCTTCCCATGGAGCAGGGAGCCCGATGCAGGACTCGATCCCAGGACCCTGGGATCATGACCTGAGCTGAAGGCAGATGCTTCACAGCTGAGCTACCCAGGCACCCCATGGGTGAATACTTTTTAAAAAAGATTTATTTATTCATTTATTTTATTTTTTAATTTTTTTAAAGATTTTACTTATTTATTTGAGAGAGAGGAGAATGAGAGACAGAGAGCACGAGAGGGAAGAGGGTCAGAGGGAGAAGCAGACTCCCTGCTGAGCAGGAAGCCCGATGTGGGACTCGATCGCGGGACTCCAGGATCATGACCTGAGCCGAAGGCAGTCGCTTAACCAACTGAGCCACCCAGGCGCCCCTATTCATTTATTTTAGAGTGAAAGAGCGAGTAAGCGTGAGCTGGTGGGGGGACTGATCAGGAAAGACGCAGACTCCCCGCTAAGCTTGGAGCCCAACACAGGGCTCATCTCAGACCCTGAGATCATGACCTGAGCCAAAATCAAGAGTTGGATGCTTAACCGACTGAGCCAGCCTGGAGTCCTGGGTGGACTATTATTTCTATGATTTCTATCTTGGAAGATGATTATGAGTTTGCAGATTTCTCTCCATGCCCTTAGGTGTTCTCAGGCACCTTCATATGTCACTGGAGTCTAGTTACATCCTCCCTACATGTCTTTATCTTCCACCACTGCCCGAAGCTGTGCTCCCTCCACATTGCAACTAAAGTGATCATTTCATTCTCAAACTCAACACCCAAAAAACAAATAATGAAGTCAAAAAATGGGCAGAAGACATGAACAGACACTTATCTAAAGAAGACAGACAAATGGCTAACAGACACATGAAAAAATGTTCATCATCTTTAGACGTCAGGGAAATTCAAATCAAAACCACATTGAGATACCACCTTACACCAGTTAGAATGGCAAAAATGGACAAGGTAAGAAACAACAAATGTTGGAGAGGTTGTGGAGAAAGGGGAACCCTCTTACACTGTTGGTGGGAATGCAAGTTGGTACAGCCACTTTGGAAAACAGTGTGGAGGTGCCTCAAGATGTTAAAAATAGAGCTACCCTATGACCCAGCAATTGCACTCCTGGGTATTTACCCCAAACACACAGATGTAGTGAAAAGAAGGGCCCTATGCATCCCAATGTTCATAGCAGCAATGTCCTCAATAGCCAAACTGTGGAAAGAGCCGTTCAACAGATGAATGGATAAAGAAGATGTGGTCCATATATACAATGGAATATTACTCAACCATCAGAAAGGATGAATACCCAACTTTTACCTCCACATGGATGGGACTGGAGGAGATGATGCTAAGTGAAATAAGTCAAGGGGAGAAAGTCAATTATCACATGGTTTCACTTATTTGTGGAACATAAGGAATAGCAAGGAGGACATTAGGAGAAGGAAGGGAAAAATGAGGGGGGGGAATTGGAGGGAGAGATGAACCATGAGAGACGATGGACTCTGAGAAACAAACTGAGGGTTTTAGAGGGGAGGGGGGAGGGGGGATGGGTTAGCCCGGTGATGGGTATTAAGGAGGGCACATACTGCATGGAGCACTGGGTGTTATATGAAAACAATGAATCGTGGGTCACCACATCAAAAACTAATGATGCATTGTATGGTGACTAACATAACATAATAAAATTAAAAAAAAAAAAGAAGACATCCAAATGGCCAACAGACACATGAAAAAGTGCTCAACATCACTCAGGGTCAGGGATATACAAATCAAAACCTCAATGAGATACCACCTCACACCAGTCAGAATGGCTAAAATTAACAAGTCAGGAAATGACAGATGTAGGCGAGGATGCAGAGAAAGGGGAACCCTCCTACACTGTTGGTGGGAATGCAAACTGGTGCAGCCACTCTTGAAAAATAAAAACAAGCAAACAAACAAACAAACAAAAAAAAGAAAACAGTATGGAGGTTCCTCAAAAAGTTGAAAATAGAGCAACCCTACGACCCAACAATTGCACTACTGGGTATTTACCCCAACGATACAAATGTAGTGATCCAAAGGGGCACATGCACCCAAATGTTGATAGCAGCAATGTCCACAATAGCCAAACTATAGAAAGAGCCTAGATGTCCATCAATAGATGAATGGATAAAGAAGATGTGGTGTATATACACACACTGGAATATTATGCAGCCATCAAAAAATGAAATCTTGCCATTTGCAAAGACGTGGATGGAACTAGAGGGTATTATGCTTAGTGAAATAAGTCAATCAGATTAAGACAACTATCATATGATCTCACTGAAATGAGGAATTTGAGAGACAAGACAGAGGATCATAGGGGAAGGGAGGGAAAAATGAAACAGGACGAAACCAGAGACGGAGACAAACCATAAGAGACTCTAATTTCAGGAAACTGAGGGTTGCTGGAGTGGAGGGGGGTGGGAGGGATGGGGTGGCTGGGTGATGGACATTGGCGAGGGTATGTGAGTGCTGTGAATTGTGTAAGATTGAAGAATCACAGACCTGTACCTCTGAAACAAATAATACATTATATGTTAAAAAAAAAAAGAAATAGGGGCGCCTGGGTGGCTCAGTCGGTTAAGCGTCTGCCTTTGGCTCAGGTCGTGATCCCAGGGTCCTGGGATTGAGCCCCACATCGGGCTCCCTGCTCGGCGGGGAGTCTGCTTCTCCCTCTCCCTCTCCCTGCCGCTCTGCCTACTTGTGCTATCTATCTCTCTATCAAATAAATAAATAAAATCTTAAAAAGAATAAAAGAAAGAAATAACTGAGGGGAGGAAATAATGTGGATGATGGTGGGGAATGAGAGATGGTTGACCCTTGGTGGGATAGCATATCAGGTAAGACTGTAGACTCTGGAGTAGATGAGCTAACCTGGGTTCAAATTCTCCTTCTGCAACCACTGGCTGCATGATCACGTACACATTTAAAAATGATTCTCTAAGCCAGAAAGACATAAGTAATTTACAAGCTCAGGAAAGGGTGTGATGAGATGCTCAACTTCATGAGGAATTAGAGAAAAGAAGATGACAACAATGATGTGATATTACTCCATACCCATCTGCTGTGGGCTGAACTGTGTCCCCTCCAAATTCATACATTGAAGTCCTAACCTCCAGAACCTCAGAGTGGGACCTTATTTTTAGAAATAGGGTCACTGCAGATGCAGTTAGTTAAGATAAGATGAGGTCATATTGGAGTAGGGTGGGGCTCCTAATCCAATATAACTTGTGTCCTTATTTATAAGGAAGGAATTAAGGAATTAAGGAATTTCCTTAAAAAGGAAATTTGGGCACAGACATGCACAGTGTGTGTGTGTGGGGGAGAATACCATGTGAACCTGGAGGCAGAGATTGGAATTGATGCATCTATAAGCCAACGAGCACCAAAGATGGCTAGCAGCCCCCAGAATCTAGAAGAGAGGCATGGACTAGGTTCTCCCTCATGGTTCTCAGAAGGAGCCATCCCAGCAGACACCTTCATCTTAGAACTATGAGGCAATAAACTTCTGTTGTGTAAGCTGCTCAGTTAGTGATACGTTGGCAGCCCTGGCAAATTAGTGCACCATCTGCCAAAGATTAGGAGGCTGGGCAACCCCGGGTTTTGGGTGTGTGGGGAGGTCTGGGGACCCTCTTGCCCTGCTGTGGGAGAAGGAACTGGTACGTTGAATATGGAATGCCATTTGGCAGTGAGTAAATTAAAGATACACCGAACTCAAGATCTGGCAATTTCCTGTTGGATACATATTTTAAAGATATTCTCACATACGTTCAGAGGGGTACATGTAGGGTGATATTTAGCTCAGTATTGTTTACAGTGGAGATATTTGGGCATAATGTGGCTGTCCATTATTGGGACAGCAGAAAGATTAATGTGTCGAAGCAAGTAACTGTTCTGCAGACATATGAATGGTCTGGAAACGCTGGGTGTGCTATGGAAAGACAAATGACTTCCACAGCATCACACAATTTACAACACAATATACGTTTGCAAGATACAAAACAAAGTTTTGCAGAGATGAACTAATTTGCATGGACCATTTCAGAGCTGCTCCTTGGAGGTGGATAATCGAAATGAGAACCACAGGGGAGAATGATGGCCCGGATGCGCGTGTGCTTGTGCTAAGCCAGAGGAAATCGATTACCCAGCTTCCAGCACCCAACTCTAACTAGAAAAATACATTTTCTTCTAAGTTCAGGTTTTCCCATTTGAATGGGACTGAAGCTTTTGATGTAGTGTTCCATGATTCATTGTTTGCGTGTAACACCCAGTGCTCCACGCACAACGTGCCCTCCTTAATGCCCATCACCGGGCTAACCCATCCCCCCACCCCCTCCCCTCTAGAACCCTCAGTTTGTTTCTCAGACTCCATGGTCTCTCAGGGTTCGTCTCCCCCTCCGATTTCCCCCCTTCATTAATGAATGGTGACTAACATAACAATATAAAATAAAATAAAATGTTAAGAAGAAACAAACTGAGGGTTGCTGGAGGGGAGGGGGGTAGGGGGATGGGGTAACTGGGTGATAGACATTAAGGAGGGCATTGGGTATTATATAAAATCGATGAATCACTGAACTCTACCTCTGAAACTAATAATATACTATATGTTAATTGAATTTAAATAAAAAATTAAAAAAAAATGAATGGGACTAAAGCTGCACCTGTTTCTCAGTCTTGTGTGAGGGTCAAACAAAATATGCCTGAAAAGTGAGTAGGATTACAAAGAGAGATCGTGTACCCAGGTTTATCTGGTCCATGGAGTCCCTGAATGATCCAACCCAGTGGTTCTTGGTTGGCCATGAGCCTCCCAGAAGCACAGGACAGCCTGCTCCCACTCCAACAGTCTCCCGGTTCCAAATGTCAACAGTGCCAAGGTTGGGACATCCTGATCTGACCTGTATAATCTCTTCAGTCTCAGCTTTATGGTCCTCGATTCCAGCCACACTAATCACTTACCGCTTATATGAAAATGCCAAGCTCTTTGCCTCGTCAAGGCTTTGGGGCGTGCTGAACATGCTGTTCTTCCATGAATATTTCTTACGACCAGGTATTATCTCAAATGTCACCCCTCCAAAGGAAAGCTCCATGAGACCGTTCTGTTAATGAGATCCATCAGATAATATTCCATCTCAGTGCCTCAAGAGGCAGATATAGTGTGATCCTGGGTTGGTGACAGAAGATAAATGAGCTTCTGGGAGCTTGTGTGCAAGTCATTCTACTGAGGGATGGCTCCAGCTTGATGAGCCTCACTTAGGAAAAGCCAGCCTGAGGGGGGAAGGGAGGAGAGGGTTCTGTATCCTCGTCACATCCTGCACCTCTGCTCCGGCCCCTGAAGCTTCCCTCCTGGGCTACAGAGCTCTGGACAGGCTGAAGAACCATGGCCCCATCCCTGTCTGCCCTTCTCTGTCTTGGTGAGTCCTGAGGATTGATCTGGGAAACGCTGAAGGATAGGCAGTGGGCTATGAGACTAAGAATGTTTTAAAAATTGCATCAGAACTGAATTTGAGGACAGCTGGTGACCTATGAGGGCCCCTTCCTTTGTTGGTTGGGAAAACCGGGACCCAGGGAGGTGGTGTTTGTCTGTTATTCTGTTCTCTTCTTGGCTGGGTCAGGAGAGAAACAGGTCTTCCAGTTTTGGGTGCAACTTTGTCTCTATACACTGTGTTTTAATTGTTTAATTATTAATTCATATTTTGTATGTGGACTTGGTGACATCAGGACTAGATTACAGATTTGTCAGCAAACCTCACGGCACGGGGACAAATAATCCCGCCATTTGCAACAATATGGATGGACCTTGAGGCCATTATGCTAAGTGCAATAAGCCAGACACAGAAGAAAATACCGCACAATCTCACTTACGTGTGAAATCTAAAAAAGTCGAACTCATTAAGGCAGAGAGTAGACTTGTGGTTGCCAGGGGCTGGGGAGTGGGAGGAAATGGGGAGATAGGTGGACAGAGTACAAGCTTCTAGTTATAAGATGAGTAAGTTCTGGAGATCTAATGCACAGCGTAGGGACTATAGGCAATAATACTATAGAAATTTACTGAAAGAGTAGATCTTAAGCATTTTCACCAAACCAAACCAAAAATCAAAACAACTTTGTGAGGTAGTGGACGGGTGGTGCTAATTTGACAGTGTGAATGTCCATCAGATCATCATGCTGTACACCCTAGAATACAGTGTTTCTTTGTCAACGATACCTCAATGAGGCTGGAGTAAGAGCCTCCCGTAGTGGGATTGGTGGTAGGATTATGTGTGTTTATTGCCTGCCCTGGCTAGGCAGGTTGTGTGCACAGTTCCCTTATTTATTCAGAAGAGCCTCATTGCTAAAAGGATGGAGGCTCCAAGGAGCCAAGCAGGAAGGAAGAGCTGTGTTAAGGGGATAAGAAAACACGCCATGAGCACAGACCACCTGTCAGTCATTCATTAACACACACTCACATGGCACTTACTATGGGCTAGATATTACTCCATGTTTTTTAGCAGACACTTACTTAATTCCCAGAATGGCCTGACGAGGTAGGGCCTTTTTCGTACCCCCATTTTACAGAGGAGAAAGCTGAGGCCCAGAGGGATTAAGGAACTTGTTTAAGGTCACACATCTAGGGCTCAAATAAACTCAAGAGTTTAGTGCCAAGTTCACATTCTTTATCACTAAAATATGCTGCTGGTGTTTGAATCTACCTCCTACCAGCTGCAGGATGGTGGACAAGATACGGTCTCCATAGTCTGATCTGTAAAATGGGGCTAATAATGGTCCCTAACCAGAAGGACTGTGGTGATTCAGGGTCCATCCAGGAAGTTCTCAGAAGGGCACTGGGAGTATTTTCAGTCACGCTAGAAGGTTGGATGGAAACCCACGAAAAGACCAAGGTGGGGTTGTGTTGGGCAGCAGACAAAGGTGTGGGTAGAACTTGGGTACAGGGAGCAGAACCTGGTGTGGATAGAGGTTCAGAGGGGGCTGGAGACAGGTGTGTCACCCCTGAGCTCTGGAGTCAGGGATGATCCAGGTTCTGCCACTTCTTAGCTGTGTCAGCTCAGAGAAACTGCTTAGCCTCTCTGTCCAGTTTCCTTATGTTTATCATGGAGACAGTAACTGCCCCTTCTCGTGTGTGTGCACACCTGAGCGTGTGTGTGTGTGTGTGTGTGTAAGGATAAGAGTTACCAGGTAAAATACAACATGCTCAGTGAAATTTAATTTCAGGTAAACAACAAATAATATTTTAAGCCTAAGTATATCCGATTATATTTTGTGGGTCACACTATGAAAAGAATTTTCATTGTTTATCTGAAATTTATATTTAAATGGGAGTCCTATGTTTTTATTTGCTAAATCTGTGAGACTACTGTAACCCTAGTGAGACTAAAACAGGTTATGCTACCAACCCAGCAAAAAGGTTAAGAAAACTAATGATGTACTGTATGTTGGCTAACTGAACATTAAAAAAAAAAAAAAAAAGCCAGCTTGAGAGAAAAAGGCAGTTGTTCAACCTAGAGAAGGTAGAAGGCAGATGGAGGAAAAGCACCTCCACCAGAGAAAGTGGAATTGATTGATTATGCAGTTTGACAGGTGTGTAAAATTACACGGGGAGGCTATTTGGAACCGTGGAAAGAATCAGACACAGGGTCAAGGAAAACTATGCAGACGGCACTAAGCCAGACAAATATTGATTCCAGGTTCAATAAATAGGAAAAATATACAGGTACAATACTACACTCCTCAGGTGTGAATAATATTTGCACAGTCATAATGTAATTACAGAATATTGATTTAAACAAAAAGTTAGAACAGTGGGAAATCCATGATTAACACAGCCGGTGATCTCTAGACATGATAGAATGCAATAGATCCCATCTGGATCTAATGTACAGCATCGTGATTTCTTTTTTTAAAGATTTTATTTATTTGAGAGAGAGAGAGAGAGAGAGGAGAGAGAGCATGAACAGGGGGAGGGGCAGAGGGAGAAGGGAGAAGCAGACTAACCACTGAGCAGGAGCCCGATGCGGGCTCAATCCCAGGACCCTAGGATCATGATCTGAGCTGAGGCAGACACTTAACTGACTGAGCCACCTAGGTGCCCCTACAGCATGGTGCTTATAGCCAATAACACCTTGTTGCCGAATATCCTGAATGTTCTCACCACAAAAAAAGAAATGGTAATTATGTGACGGGATACAGGTGTTAGCTAATGCTGTGGTGGAAATCATTTTGTGATAAATCAACACATACCTTAAATTTACACAATGTTGTACATCAGTACTCTCGATAAAGCTGGGGGGGGAATAGACCACATCCTGCACACAGCCCCCTTTTCAGAGAGGAGACAGTTCTCTTCACAGTTGTCAAAAGTGTGTGCATGGGGAGGGGGGGCGAGGAATCCCGGGCTGGCTTTTTAAAAACTGTGGTAAAATAACAAACTTGACATAAAATGTATCATTAATGACATTTAGTACATTTGCAAGGCGTGCAAACATCACCTCTGCCTTGTTCCAAGACACTGTCTCCCC
This sequence comes from Zalophus californianus, assembly GCF_009762305.2. Taxonomy (NCBI): domain Eukaryota; kingdom Metazoa; phylum Chordata; class Mammalia; order Carnivora; family Otariidae; genus Zalophus; species Zalophus californianus. Next base: position 57,052,154 of record NC_045611.1, on the reverse strand, counting down.
TCCAAAAAGACACCATAACCCATGACAGTCAACCCGCAACCCTCCTTCCCCAGCCCCTGGCAACCACGGATCTACTCTGTGTGTTTCCAGGCAGACTGACCTAGTGAGCACGTTTCAGATAAATGGAATCATACGATACGTGGCCTTTCATGGCCGGCTGCTTCTGGCACTTAAATTATGTGAGTGTGTGTGTCCTTAAAAAAAAAAAAAATGAGGACAAGAGAAAGTTACTGCCTGCAAATGTCTAAAATCACCTGCTTTGCATGCAGAAGTGTGGGCTCCGGGAGGTCCTAGCCTTCGGTGCTTTTCTTCTCTGCTCAGGGCTGTGTCTGGGGCAGGTGGTGCAAGCTCAGCACGGTGAGTCCTTCCCCACCCCGGAGTCCCGGAGTCCCGGGTCTCTCCTCTGGGCTCGGGAGGGTGGGGGCGATGGGAGCCCCGGGAGGGGAAGTCTGTTTGGAAGCTGCCCTCCACCAGGCTCCACTTCCCTTCTAGGCCCGCTGCCCAAGCCCTCCCTCCAGGCCGTGCCTAGCTCCCTAGCGCCCCTGAAGACGCAGGTGACCATCCGCTGCCAGGGGCCCCCGGGGGTGGACTTGTACCGCCTGGAGAAGCTGAGGTCCGGGAATTACCAGGATCAGCCCATTCTTTTCATCCCGGCCATGGAGGAACGTTTCGCCGGGTGCTACCGCTGTTCCTATCAGAATGGGAGCCGCTGGTCTCCCCCCAGCGACCGGCTGGAGCTGGTTGCTACAGGTACCTGGTGGGGCTCGGGGCTGTACCCGTGGCCTGGGGGCTCCAGGAGGGTGAGGAGGGGGATGGCGATGACGGCGAACCCCGAGACCCAGGGGGCTGGGATTGGGGTGGGAAGTGAAGCGCTAGCTACGTTTAGGAGAGATGCCCCAAACCGCAGGGATCCACGTAAGTGATACATCAATGCACAATCTTTCTAAAACAACAAAAACCAATGCGAAAACATCCACGCTGAACAAAACACCACACTTTTAAGACAGAATCAGGCAGTGCCGTTTCAAACCATACCTGAGCCGGAGGCAAAAGGCGACATGCATACCCTCTCTCCACGTTCTAATGCCTTCTTTTTTAATTTTTTGATGAAAGAGAGAGTTCTCAGCTTGTCCTTTTATTTCTAATGCATTTTCAAATGGTTATTTTCTGAACAGATTTTGAAAATATCATTGATGAGTTTGTTTCCCTAAAGCCAGGAGAGGAAAAGGATAATGAATTCTTTAAAAATTTTTCTTGGTATAAATGAAAGAAACTTAAAACAATTTGTGAGTCCTAATAGCCTACTTTGAAGTTTTTCAATTTTTTTCAACTATGTTAATAGTGTGGAAAAAATTAACCATAAAAATACACAAAAGTGTTTTGAGCCTTTTGCCTCTCCACTAGGCACAGTTGGAGTCTGTTTTTGTTTAAAATCTTGGTTATTTTGTTCAGTATGAATTATTTACATTAATTCTGGTTTAAAAATTGCATTAAAATAGTAGGCTATTTTGTTACTACTGTCATAGTTTGGGAGCTCCCTATGCATTAGGCAACTATGCTAAGTTGCTTCATTCAGTCATTCCCATTTTCTTTTTTCTTTTTTTAAAATTTAAATTCAATTAGCCAACATATAGTACATCATTAGTTTTTTTTTTTCACCTTTACAACTATGGAATTATCTTTATTTTTTAAATTTTTAAATTTTTTGGGTTTTTTTATTTTATTATATTAGTCACCATACATCATTAGTTTTTTTAAATTTTATTATGTTATGTTAGTCACCATACATCATTAGTTTTTTTTTTAAGATTTTATTTATTTATTTGAGAGAGAGAGAGAGAGAATGAGAGGGCAGAGGGTCAGAAGGAGAAGCAGACTCTCTGCTGAGCAGGGAGCCCGATGCGGGACTCGATCCTGGGACTCCAGGATCATGACCTGAGCCGAAGGCAGTCGCTTAACCAACTGAGCCACCCAAGGAGCCCCATCATTAGTTTTTAATGTGGTGATCCACGATCCATTGTTTTTGTATAACACCCAGTGCTCCATGCAGTACATGCCCTCCTTAATACCCATCAATGGGCTAACCTTTTTTTTTTTTTTTTTTTAAGATTTTATTTATTTGACAGAGAGAGAGAGACAGCGAGAGAGGGAACACAAGCAGGGGGAGTGGGAGAGGGAGAAGCAGGCTTCCCGCTGAGCAGGGAGCCCGATGCGGGGCTCGATCCCAGGACCTGGGGATCATGACCTGAGCCGAAGGCAGACGCTTACCAACTGAGCCACCCAGGTGCCTCCCGGGCTAACCAATTTTAAATTTTTTTAAATTATGTTCAGTTAGCCAACATATAGTACCTCAATAGTTTTTGATATAGTGTTCAATGATTTATCAGTTGCCATTTAAAAGAACACTGAGGCACAATTTCTTTCATGAGTGTTCTGTAGTTCCTAGAGTATAGATCCTTTACCTCTTTGGTTAGGTTTATTCCGAGGTATCTTATGGTTTTTGGTGCTATTGTAAATGGAATTGTTTCTCTAATTTCTCTTTCTACAGTTGCATTGTTAGTGTATAAGAAAGCAACTGATTTCTGTGCATTGATTTTGTATCCTGCCACATTACTGAATTGTTAGATCTATAAAGAGCTTCTCAAATTCAACAGCCAAAAAACAATCAAGTCAAAAAGTGGGCAGAAGACATGAACAGACACTTCTCTGAAGAAGACATACAAATGGCTAACAGACACATGAAAAAATGTTCATCATCATTAGCCATCAGGGAAATTCAAATCAAAACCACATTGAGATACCACCTTACACCAGTTAGAATGGCAAAAATGGACAGGGCAAGAAACAACAAATGTTGGAGAGGCTGTGGAGAAAGGGGAACCCTCTTACACTCTTGGTGGGAATGCAAGTTGGTACAGCCACTTTGGAAGACAGTGTGGAGATGCCTCAAAAAATTAAAAATAGAGCTACCCTATGACCCAGCGATTGCACTCCTGGGTATTGACCCCAAACACACAGATGTAGTGAAAAGAAGGGCCCTATGCATCCCAATGTTCATAGCAGCAATGTCCACAATAGCCAAACTGTGGAAAGAGCCGAGATGCCCTTCAACAGATGAATGGATAAAGAAGATGTGGTCCATATATACAATGGAATATTACTCAGCCGTCAGAAAGGATGAATATCCATCATTTGCGTCAACATGGATGGGACTGGAGGAGATGATGCTAAGTGAAATAAGTCAAGCAGAGAAAGTCAATTATATGGTTTCACTTATTTGTGGAACATAAGGAATAGCAAGGAGGACATTAGGAGAAGGAAGGGAAAAATGAAGGGGGGGAAATCGGAGGGAGAGATGAACCATGAGAGACTATGGACTCTGAAAAACAAACTGAGGGTTCTAGAGGGGAGGGGGGAGGGGGGATGGGTTAGCCCAGTGATGGGTATTAAGGAGGGCACGTACTGCATGGAGCACTGGGTGTTATACGAAAACAATAAATCGTGGATCACTACATCAAAAACGAATGATGTATTGTATGCTAACATAAAAAAAAAAAAAGAACACTGAGGCACAGATAGAAGGGTAGATTGATCTCCAGGATCACACAGCCCCTAAGGGACAGAACCAGAATTTGAGCCTGGGCACTGCGATACGATCCTGGTTACGCTCCCTGAACCCTTTTGTGAGCTGGTGGCAGGGCCGGTGGCTTCTCTAGGATGGATATACCTGGAAAGTTCCCTAACTCTTAGGAGGTGGGGGGACCTTCCCACCCCCATGGCCACACACTGGCCACGGTCTTTAACACAAAAGCTCTTTTTTCTCCCAGGAGTTTATGCCAACAAGCCCTCGCTCTCAGCTCAGCCCAGCCCGGCTGTGTCCCCAGGAGGGGAAGTCACTCTCCAGTGTCGGAGCCAATACAATTTTGACCAATTTGCTCTGTACAAGGAAGGAGATGCTGGGCCCCAGAAGGGATCTGAGAAGCAGTACTGGGCTGATTTCCCCATCACCGCAGTGACTGTTGCCCACAGTGGGACCTACCGATGCTACAGCTTTTCCAGCAAGTTGCCGTACCTGTGGTCAGCCCCCAGCGACCCCCTGGAGCTTGTGGTCACAGGTGAGGGAGCTGCAGACCAAGCCTTTCTTCTTCAGCTCTTGCACACTCTGGTGGAAGTTCCAGGGGAGGGGCCAACAGGTGTGAAGAAGGTGGGAGGCCAGGAGAAACCTGAGGCTTTGGAGGGTGTATTTGTTTCTAGTAGTGCTGTCACAAATCACCACTAACACACTGGCTTAAAAAAACATAAATGTATTATTACATTTCCGGAGGTCAGGTACCGAATGGGTCTCATTGGGACAAAACAAAGGTGTCTGCTGGGTTATGTTCCTTCGGGAGGCCCCAGGGGAGAATCTGTCCTGTACCTTTTCCAGCTTTTAGAGGTGCCTGCATCCCTTGGCTCCCGTGGTCCTTTCGTCACGAAAGCCAGCAATGTAGCATCTTCAGTCTCTCTGTCTCAGACTCTTCTGCCTCCATGCCTCCTGCTTTCACATTGAAGGACCCTGTGATGATACTGGGCCACCTGGATAATCCAGGATACTCTCTCCACCCCGTCATCCTCCCACTTACCATGTAAGGTGCCATATTCACAGGGCCTGGGGATTAGGACTTGAGCATATTTGGGAGGCTGTTATCCTGTCTACTACAGAGTCTATACACTAGAAAAAATAATTCTCAATACCAGTGATAATGCCTTGAATCTTGTCTAGGTTTCAAACAAACAAACAGCAGCAAAAAGCTTATGGAAATTACTTAAAAAATGCCACTATAATAGGAAGGAAACTTTGCCTCCCTTTACACCACTAACACACACTCAGTCTTTCTTATTTGTAATAGTCTAAGCACAAGGTATCTGAATAACAAAGCTTGCTGCTAAATCCTTTACATCAACTGATGTAATTTAAAAACCATTATTGAAGTTTCCTGCTCATCATTGTTTTACAGTTATGTTCCGTCACAAGTATTGAAGCAACTGAAGTATTTAAAGTCTATTTTTTTTTTTTTAAAGATTTATTTATTTACGAGAGAGAGCGAGAGAGAGGAAGAGAGCAGGGAAGGGCAGAGGGAAATTTTAGCAGACTCCAAGCTGAGTGTGGAGCCCGATGTGGGGCTGATCCCACCATGACTTGAGCTGAAACCAAAAGCCAGATGCTCAACCCGCTGCACCACCTAGGGGCCCCAAAGTTTATTCATTTATTTTTTATAATCTCTACACCCATCGTGGGGCTCAAACTCATGACTCTGAGATCAAGAGTGGCATGCTCTTCCTACTGAGTCAGCAAGGTGCCCTAGCAACTGAATTATTGAAAACGCCTCAATAGGGGCACCTGGGTAGCTCAGTTGGTTAACCGTTGGACTCTTGGTTTTGGCTCAGGTCATGTTCTCGGGGTCATGAGACGGAGCCCTGCAGAGGGCTCTATGCTCAGCATGGAGGCTACTCAAGATTCTTTCCCTCATCCGCTCCCTCCCACTTTGCTCCTCCCCACCCTGCTCACGCACTCTCTAAAATTAAAAAAAAAAAAATCTTAAAAAAAAATGAAACGTCCCAATATACAAAAGACTAATGACTCTATTAGCAAAGGGAAAATTCTTATCCTTTTGGTCTCTAGTGGATTAATGCAGGGTAAAATGAAAATGTACTTGTATTCAGACTTATTTTCATTGAAATCTAGCTAGTGAGGTCATTATTCAGTAGAAATTGCCCTCCATTTTTTGTTTTATTCAGGTATGGTTTCTAGACCTACAAGGTTACCCACTTTAAGTGTCCATGGTCTTTAGTGAGCTCACAGAGTTGTGCAACCATCACCACAACCCAGTTAGCCCATCTCCATCACCTCCGAGGGATCTCTGGTGCCTGTTTGCAGTCATTTTCCATTCAACCACTAACTACTTTCTATTTCTATAAATTTGCCTCTTTGGGGGAATTTCATATATCTGGATTCCTAGAACATGTGGTCTTTTGTGACCGGCTTCTTTCAGTCAGCCTCGTGTTTTTGAGGTTTGCTCACACCGTAGCAGCTGTCAATCCTTCATTCTTAAAACGTGCCTCTTTCAAAGAGGACAGCACAGTTCATAAAGAAAATGCGCATAAACACAGTGGAATATTATACAGCCCTAAAAAGACATGTGCTACAGTATGGATGAACCTGCAGGACGTTACACTATGTAAAAGAAATCAGTCACAAAAGGCCATATACTGTCTGATTCCACTCACGGGAGGCATTGGAAAGTTGTCAAAATCAGAGGCAGAGAGTAGAAAGGCTGAGGGAGGGGAAAAGGGGAGTTAGTGTTTAATGGACCCAGAATTTCAGTTTTGAAGTTGAAAAAGTTCCGAGATTTTTTGCACAACAATGTGAATGCACTTAATACTATTGAACTGTACACTTAAAATAAATAAAATGGTACAGTTAATGCACATTTAAAAAGAACTTGAAAATTAAAAAAAAAGACACATTTTCCTGCTATAATACTCAGAGGCATTTTCTTGTAAATCTTGGTGTCTTGGCCCAACTCCTGCTTTCTACTACATCTCTGAAACCTGTCCCTAATGTGACAACTGAACACCTCCACGGCTCTACCATCCATCATGTAGAACTGGGTTATTCCATACTTGTCTGTGTCCACCTTTGTCCCCTTTAATTTTTTAATATTAATTGAGAGATAATTGACATACAACACTGCATAAATTTAAGATACAGCACATGTTGATTTGATACATTTATGTATCGCAACATGATTGCCACTGTGGCACTAGCTAACACCTCCAACCCATCACAAAATTGCCATTGCTTTTTTGTGGTGAGAACACTAAAGATCTGGTCTCTTAGCAACTTTCAAATCTGTAATATAGTGTGGTTGACAGTAGGCTATGCATTAATCTCCAGGACTTATTTATCTACTGGTTGCAAGTTTGTATACCTTTGCCCCTTTAGAATGTTTGCAAAACTATGGCAAGAGGAATCCTTTTAGAACAGGTTGTTAAAATCAGATGATTTTGCTCAAAGCCCATAGTGCTCCCTGATGCTCTGCCCTCATCCACTCTGCCTCAGAGACACTGGCATCTTGCTTCCCCCCACCCCACTTTTAAATTGAAGACTAATTGACATACAATGTTGTCTTAGTTTCAGGTGTACAACATAGTGATTTGATATTTATATACATTATGGAATGGTCACCACGGATAAGTCTAGTTACCACCTGTGATGGTTATATTACTGACTACATCCCATCTTGCTTTTCCTTGAATATGCAGGCTCACTATGTCCTCAGGGACCTTGCACTTGCTGGGATGCTTTCTCCAGATCTCATGGCTCAATCCATTGCTTCCTTCAGGCCTTCTATCAAAGGTCACATTCTTGCCTCTCTGATGCTATCTGCCTCCTTCCCTGCCTAATTTTTCTCCATAGCACCTATACCTGTTCATACATTGTACTGATTTATGGTGTTTATCACCTGTCTGCCCCCTGCATCCTGGAATGTAAGCTCCAGAAAGACAGACGTTTGTGGCTGTTTTCTTTTTTCTTTTCTTTTTTTGAAAATAAACATATTAGGGCTTTAACCCTCTAAAATAAAATTTAAAAATTCAACATTAACATTTAAAGTGTACCAAGCGTGCAATTCTTGGATTTTGAGCAAGTCCATCTTACTGGGGATACATTCAGGTCATCAGTAACTAAGAGAGATCTGAACATTTCTACAAACAAATGAACAACAGTTCCTGGCACATAATAGGAACTTAAGTCACCTGTTTTAATTGTACAATGCAGTGGTTTTTAGTAAATTTAGAGTTGTGTGGTCACCACCACAATCCAGTTATAGAACATTTCCACCACCCTATCATATCCCTCATGTCCACATGCAGCCCCTCCCTCCTCCTCCCTCCAGCCCAAGGAAACCGCTAATCTTCCTGCCTTTATAGATTTGTCTTTTTTTGGATCCCTGCTCATTTATTGCTTCTTTCATTGAACGTATTTCAAAAGTACCTATGCTTTTTGTGGCTGTTCTTTGCTGGGGACCTGAAGCTCTCTCTCTATTGTATCTTTTCCTTTACGCACACCTGTTACACACACACACGTAATACATACATATAGTAATTAGGATAAAGTCTTAAAGGGTATCCGATACCTGCATAGCTGTCGCTGTGACATGCATTATGAATTAGAAGTACATAGTGCTGTTAGAACCTAGAAGGGGAGGCAGTTCGGGAACACTTCTCTGAGCAGTCGCTGTTCGACCTGGATCTTAGGGCAGAGCAAGAGGTAAACAGGTGGATGGAGCAGTGGGATGGGCTGCAGGTGTGCAGGATTGTATGAGCAAATGTCCTGGGGTGAAAGGAGGTGGGCAGGTTGGTGCAGCTACAAAGCTAGGGTGGTGGGGGTGGAAAGGGGTTGTGTTTTGCTACATGGCCATCACCCCTTCTCCCTACACGTATCCCACGGCTTCTGCCTCCTCATCTGCTTTCCAGGACTTGAGAGCTGGTTTTGCTCCTAGGGATAAAGTAAGGTGCAGGTCACAGAGATCCAGAAAAAGGGACAGAACTGAAGTTCAAAAAGCAGGGAGGGCAGCTACAGAGACTGTCATTTTTAATTAGTCTCAGAATGCGCTAGATGTGCTATTTAACACCCATGACAGTCCAGTGATGTGAGCTTCTTTGTATTCATTTTCTAGGTGAGGAAACTGGGTCGCAGAAATGCTTTATTATTTGTTCAGGATCCATAGCTAACAGAGCACAGAACTCTCTTTTTCTGATTTCCCAGGGACCTCTGTGACCCCCGGCTGGTTATCCGCAGAACCACCATCCTCTGTGACAGGTAAATTCTGGAGGATTCATCCTGGTGTCTGGGGTATAGACCAATAGACCCCTTCTTTTCTTTCTCCCCTTTATCTAGATTTCTCAATTTAATTCACTTGTCTCTTTCACAAATTTGATTTAAAAAATCACTTATTTCCGCCTGTAAAGAAGATTGGTATAATAATATTAGATAGACATTACTATGCTGCCCTACACCCCCACTTCTATCCAGCCTTAGGTTGATGGTTTATAATGTCTAATGTGAAGAAGAATAATCTGAGTGGCTTATAAAATCATAGATCCCTCGACTCTAGTTTTGAGTCTCTGATTCCATTGTCCAGTGGTTCTCAAACATTAGGGGGCCTGAGAATCACCTGGAGGTGATCCAGGTTTCTGGACCCCACCAGTTCCTGATTCAGAAGGTCTGGGATGGGGTCCAGTTATGTTCATTTCTTTCTTTCTTTTTTTTTTTTTTAAGATTTTATTTATTTACTTGAGAGAGAGAGAGAGCGAGTGAGCACAAGCAGGAGGAGCGGCAGGCAGAGGGAGAAACAGACTCCCCGCTGAGCAGGGAGTCCAATGTGGGGCTTGATCCCAGGACCCTGAGATCATGACCTGAGCTGAAGGCAGATGCTTAACCGATTGAGCCACCCAGGAGCCCCCAGTTATGTTCATTTCTAACAAGTTTCCAGGTGACACTGATGCTTCTGATCTGGGGATGTCACTTTGAGAGGGACTGCACTAAATTTTGAGTGAGCCATCATATTCTCCCATCTTCAAAGTATCTTAGTTGATTCTGGTGTGTTGCATACCACCCTGTGCCTTAAGAGACTGTGCATTAGTCTGTGGCATTTCTAACATTCCCTGTGTCTCAGGGTAGACCCAAATTCTGAGGAACAGAAGCATGTTGAAAAGAGCCAAGTTGGACAAGAACGTGCTGACTTGTGTGGTTGAGGGTGGTATGGAGGCTGTCATGCTAAACGAGGCACACTGCGTGTGCGCATGTGTGTGCATGTATTTCTCATTGGAATTGTAAAACTTTTATTTCTGAGATGTAGGTTCACAAGAAGTTGCAAAGACAATACAGAAGAATTCCCTGTACAGGTAGCACCTGTACCGTTTGCCTAAATTTCTCCAATGGCTATGCCTTGCATAATTAGAGTACAACATAAAACCAGGAACCTGACGTTGATACAATATTTGTATCTAGTTCTATGGCAATTTATCACATGTGTAGATCCATGTAACTACCACTGCACTCAAGATACAGAACTCTTCCATCCCCACAAAGATATCCCCCTCAGACTACCCCTTTATGGTTATATCCACCCACTCCCCTCCCACCGTTCCTACCCCCTGGTAAGTACTAATTTGTTCTTCTATTTAACTTTGTCATTTTGACAATGTTATATATAAAGGGAAAGGTTCGCCTATCATGGACTGTTTTGGGATTGACTTTTCTCATTCAGCGCAATGCCCTTGAGATCCATCCAAGTTATTGTGTTATCAATAGTGTGTTCCTTTTTATGGCAGAGTGGTATTCCATGGTATACATGTACTTCATGTTCAATCTAAATTCAAACAAAAATTTATTTATTTTTTTGAGAGACAGAGTGCATGCATGTGAGATGGGGAGTGGCAGAGGGAGAGAGAGAATCTTAAGCAGGCTCCACCGTCAGTGCAGAGCCCCACATAGGGCTCCATCTCAGAACCCTGAGATCATCACCTGAGCAGAAATCAAGAGTTGGATGCTTAATGGCCTGAGCCATCCAGGTGCCCCTCAAACAAAAATTTATTAATGAGGCTCACAGGAAGAGAAATAACAGAGAACAAATAATATCCAAGGTCTTACTATACCACAGATAGGTGAGCATAAGCTAGGCTTTGATGAGCTGGTTCCACCATACAAAGATTGTCCCCAGCCTTAATAGGAGCTACATATTTATAGGTTGTAGGGTTTTAGGAGATATTTTGGTGCCCATGTAACTGGGGAGGTCCCTGGTTAAGAAAATGGCCTTAATAGGGAGGGGAGCCTCTTGTGTTCAGAGGCTGGCACCAACCACTGAGCTTGCACAGATCTACCGGTCCACTTCTTACTTTTTAAATTGAGATATAAGTCACATACCATGAAACTCATCATACCCACCAGAATGGCAATAGTAATTAATAATAATAATAATAAAGCACAACAACAGGTGTTGCTGAGGATGTGGAGAAATTGGAACTCTCATACATTGCTGGTGGGAATGAAACATGGTGTCACTGCTGTGGAAAACATTTCAGCATTTCCTCAAAATAATCATCATATGACAACATCATAAAAGTACCACAGGACCCAGCTATTCCACTTGTAGCTATATGCTCTCCCCCCAAATAAAAAAATGTATGGCCATTCAAAAATGTGGACCTAAGTGTCCATAGCAACATTATTGATAGTAGCCCAAAAGAGGAAATAATGTAAGTCCATCAGTGGATGAATGGATCCATTTCTTATTCAGCCACTGAGGGATAGAAGATAATATGTCTTATAGCAGCTCTACATTTGTCTCTCCTCAGTGTCTATGCAGTGTGTGTCAGAGAAAGGGGTTCTGGGAAGCCCAGATATCTCAGAAGGGCTATGCAGAGTAGGGACTCCCTGGGCAGACTGACATTATCCACTTTCTTATTACCCTCTTGCCTTCCCAGAATTCCCAGAAGCCTCCAGGAAACTGAGCATCGCACTCATCAACAAGAGCTCTACAATTGGTGAGTAACCAGGCGCTCAGAGCCCAGCAGAGAGGATTATGAGGATAGGTTTTTCTCTCATCATCTAAGGCTTTAAGTCTGCTTCAGGAGATCACCTGACTCTCCCAAGGAAAGTCCTTGGCTTGAGGATCAAGGATGGGATAGAGGTGGGCTCTGAGCATGGGGACAGATATGCATTCTGGGTAATGTGGCCATTTCAAAGATGGCGGAGCCAAGGCTATGATGGGAAGACCATCACTCATTCCTACACACTGCTCTTCTGGCTTTGCTCTGGTCCATGTGTGTAACTTTTGTCCCCTATTTTTCACTGCCTCCTCTTATCATTGCAGTCCCGTGCAACATACCTCCCTCACGCTGTAATTCTCTTTCCCCTCACTTTTCCTGGAAAAAGTATCCACTTCCCTCAAGACAGAAACCTTGACAGATCCCCTGAGGATAGGTCCAATATCTCCACTGGGTCCACCAGACTTGAGCTCTGTTAGACTCCTGATGCCAGTAAGTTCTTTCTAAGACCCTGATGAGATTCTTTATCACCCTCTGTTCAAAATCCTTCTGGGTTCCCAGTCACCCTTAGGATATAGCCTGGGGTTCTCAGCTTGATGTTCAATGCTTTTAGATGCAATGCCCTTAGATCAGCCACTGTCTGATCCCTCCAGGGGAGGGACAAGATCCCTCCATTCTTGTCTTCATTCCTCATGCAAATCTCAGCCACACAGAGTCAGATGAAGCTCTCCTGGATCCCTGGCACCTCCTCCTCACTCTGCATCCAAGCCACTTGCTCTGCTTTTCCTTCCATTTCCTCCTGGCTTCAGTCCCTCAGGAGAGCCTTTTCTGACACTGGGTTGTATAGTTTCCTCTGTCCTATGGACTATTATAGCGATTTACACAGTATATTAAAACACACACCTGTCTGATGTGTATGGCTGAGCACCTGGAAAGCCTCTGGAGATATTTGTGGAATTAGACAAGAGCTACCATGTGTGGGGTGCTTAACATATACCAACCACTGTGCCTTATGCTGTTATTGTTATTGGTTTAAATTTCACATTAACCTGTGATGTATTATAATTATTTTCACTGGACAGATGGAAAAACTGGCCCATAGATATTAAGTCTATTGACAGAGGCCCCACATCTAATTAGTGATGAATCTAGGGTTCAAATCTAGACAGTCTGACTCTGTAGTTCATGTTTGTTTTTTTTTTTAAGATTTTATTTATTTATTTGACAGAGAGAGACACAGCGAGAGAGGGAATACAAGCAGGGGGAGTGGGAGAGGGAGAAGCAGGCTCCCCACGGAGCAGGGAGCCTGATGTGGGGCTTGATCCCAGGACCCTGGGATCATGACCTGAGCCGAAGGCAGACGCTTAACGACTGAGCCACCCAGGCGCCCAGTTCATGCTCTTCTTATGGTCATGGGATTCTTCCTCAGAAGTGTGTGCATTCAGGATAGGAGCAGGAACAGGGCTAGGGGAGATGACCTTATCCCTTTATACTTTCCCTTTTTGATTCCCAGAGCCTTCTAGGACTATCACCATCTCTCCAAAGGGGCCAGAGTCTCCAACTGGTAAGTGGTTTTCTCTGGACCTCTTCATTTCCACCCCTGTATTTTCCCCTAAAGCTGACTGCTTTCCCTGTACAGAGGCTACAGATCTATGGTCTTGGGTCCTGGTGTATAAAATACTAAGGGGAGGGTAAGTATCCATACTTGGAACTCAGAATTGGGCAATAAGATCAGGGGGGAAGGTTGAGGTAAATCTAGACAGCCTGACTCTGTAGTTCATGCTCTTCTTATAGTCATGGTATTCTGTCTCAAAAGTGCATGCATTCAGGATAGGGGCAGGAACAGGGCTAGAGGAGACGATCTTATCCCTTTATACTTTCCCTTTTTGATTCCCAGAGACTTCTAGGACTATCACCATCTCTCCAAAGGGGCCAGAGTCTCCACCAGGTGAGTAAGTGGTCCTCTCTGGACCCTCTTCATTCCCACCCCTGTGTCTTCCCCTAAAGCTGACTGCTTTCCCTGTACAGCACTATGATCTTGGGTCCTGGTTTATAAAATATTAAGGGGAGGGTAAATATCAATAGTTGGAACTCAGAATTGGGCAATAAGATCAGGTGGGAAAGTTGAGATTTTCTAAAGGATCAGGGAAAGATAAATTCCATCTCTTTCCACTCCTTGTAACAGTCTTTTCTGCTGCAATTAGCCAATGGCCAGGTAGTGTCTGTGTGTGTGTGGAGGGGTTGTATCAGAGGCCTATGAGGGGGTTGTATGGAAGAAATGATATTTAGAGAATTGGGCTTATCTAGCCCTAACCTTGGTGAGGAGGGGAGGAGCCCTCTAGGAAGGAGACTGACATTCTAGATAGCAGAGAATAGGGTCTCGGATGAGGGATATGGCTATGAGAAACCCAAGATGTACCTTGAAGTGGGTCCTAGAGATAGGCTTTCATCACCTGCTCCTGTCTCTCTTTGTTCCTCCAGATCTTGCCCAGCAGCACTACACCAAGGGCAATCTGGTCCGGATATGCATTGGGGCTGTGATTCTAATACTCCTGGTGGGGCTTCTGGCAGAAGATTGGCACAGCAGAAAGAAATCCCTGCCACGCCGGGTCAGACCTATCCGCAGGCCACTCCCACCCCTCCCGCAGACCCAGAAACCACACAGTCAGCAGGATGGGGGTCGACCAGATGGCCATAACCATGGGCACCACCATTAGAACTCCAAGGCTTGGTTGTATCTATGAGACAGGGGATGTAAAACCATGTGTGGAGTGTATGGAATGTATGAGCAGGAGGATAGTGGTTATAACTGTGGAGGAGGAGGACCTTGGGGCCTCTCCTTGGTGCCCCATCAAGGAGCTATTGAGCCAGTGTCTATTTGGCTTTCCATCCAAGGACTCCCTTCATTTGGGATTGGAGGTATCTAGTGGATGCCAGTATCTTCTCACTCATATCTTGCACCTTGTGGATCTTATGGCACCCTAACTGGACCGTCACACTGACCTCTTCAACCTTTCCTAATACATATTCCAGATTGACTTCTGTATCCCCAAGCCTCATAGCTGACCCTGTTCTATCCTCTGTACAAAACTCTCCCATGCTTCCTGTTGGCTCCTGTGTTTTCTCTGGGTATCCATGGTTTAGCTGATTAATTCAGACTAGTACTCATTTCCTGAGCCTCTCAGCCCAGGCTCTCCCCTAACCAGAAACATTTGGTTATATGTGTGAATACTCAGGGCTTGCCCCACCACACCTCCCCACCCTGAGGATGCCCTTCTCCTACTCCTTGATCTCAAATGCCATTTCCTCAGACATGGGCTTTGGGTTCATCAATTTATGGCCACATCCTCCTCCTATCTTGCTCCATAGTTAATACTACACTCACAGAATCTCTAAGTCACAGGTGAAATTGGCAGAGTATCTGTCCCTAAACTGATGCACACAGGCTTCTCAATTTCTTTTCCCCTAAAGGGGGCAACTATGGGGCATTTTGCACCCAAGGGATATTTGTCAGTGCCTGGAGATATTTTGGGAGGGAGGTGCTGGTATTTAGTGGGTAGAGGGTAGAGATCCTAACACTCTAAGAATGCACAGGACAGTGTCTCTCTCCTCAAGTATCTCTCCATTTTGAGATACACTTAAGATAACAAAGAATTATCTGGCTCCAAGTGTCAATAGCACAGAAATTGAGAAACCCTCAGCTAGAAGACATTGAGATTCCTTCCTAGCTTTAAAAAATTGTGTGCCTCTTTCTTCTTTTAACAACCCCACCCACTCCCACTGAAGGCAGCTACCACACCTCAGACCCTGAGAATGAAGATGCTCTAGGAAAGACCTATATCCAGCTGAACAAGAGCCCTTGAGAGAGAAACAGAAGGAAACTTGTAGGAAAATCCAGGAGCCCACACCATATGCAGGGACATCACTGAGATGATGACACACAAGCACATTAAATGGAGGTTTGAAGGGGATGTCTGGGAATGTGGCGTATTTGGTGAGAATGATGAACGAATGGACCCCACTGAAGAAATAGGGGAAAGTAGGATGATTGGAAGAAAAATTTAAATATTAGTGCTTAATAAAAAAAAATTGATTCTTACAGTTGTTGCTTTAAGGACTTTTGGGATTCTGTCTGTCACAAGGAAATAAGGGGGACTCTATGGGAAAGAGCATACCAGGAAGTACATACCATGAAGTTATGTCTTCTGTAAGTAAGGTTGGAATTATTAAAAAGCTAATCAGAGCAAGGACATGATCATATAAGGGCTTCACTGAAGTACTTAAGAATGCTACAAAATATTGTAGGATTGGTGGAGAAATACTCTACAAGGAAGACCTACTAGGCAGCTATGCAGGCAGGTCAAGGAATGCCAGAACTGGGCAGTGACTGGCAAGGTGAACAGACCAGTATGATCACAAACATTTCTGTCCCCCTTTTCTTTCTGGGTTAGGTTCTCCCCAAACAAAGAATCTTCTGTCTAAATTTGGTCAGAATCCATTAATAAAAACCTCCATGAATGCTTTCATGCCTTTATTTCTCTTGATAGACTCGAGATATAGGCATTCCATCCATAATGGGGTAAGCCACCCGTGTGTGTTTCATGGAAGCCAAAGCATAACCAAGGCTACCGTAACATCTGGCCAAGCACCTAACATCACTGAGAGGGCTCAGAGGAAGTTCACCATCACCTCGATGATTCTGGACTTTACTGGGGAATGAATAAGTCCAGGGGATTCAGAAAATAAAGTCATTTGAAGAAGGTTGGTTATTGGCTGGATCTGGATTATCACTCTCAATTGTCAGTTGTGGGTCATGTTCTTGGATTTCTTTCAGCAGCTTCTGGATTCGAGGATCAGATTCATCTATCTTCAACCTGGAGTTACAATGGAGCAAAAAGAATGTTTCTTGTTGCTTCAAGGAGATTCATTCCAAATGCCCAAGTGCCTGCAAGTCTCATGCTTTAGAGCAGGGGCAGGGGCAGTCTTTACTGATTATTGTATGCTCTAAAGTAGGGTTCCATATTGATTTGGTAGGGAAAGAGAGACAATACCAGGTTAACATTGTAATGCTTTTGCATGCTTAGATGTTCTCAGGCGATCCTCATATCATGCTTGGAGAGATGGAATTGATGGATACATCTGTGATGTAGTTCTAACACCTTCCTACTCCATAGCTCACTTTGGCAGCTTCTACTTGGTGGATCCAGGACAAAACACATACATTTGAACCAAGTTACTCAGACCAGACTTCAGTCCCCCTTGGCTACATATACTAGCTGACCAATACCTTTTATTTGACCTGTGATAGTGACAGCTTCATTTGTAGGATTCATCTTGTGGTAACCATATACATCTGTGTGATGTGGAAATGGGGAACAGGGTGAGGGGGGAGCAAGAGGGAATAAAGCAAAAATATGTATAGGGAGGAGGCAAGATGGTGAGTAGTAGGGGACCCCACTTCAACTAGTCCCCTGAATTTAGCTAGATATCTATCAAACCATTTTGAATACCCACAAAATCAGCCTGAGATGTAAGAATATATATCTGGATCTCTACAAGCAGAAAAGCAACTGCTTTTGACAAGGTGGAACATATGGAATCCTGAATCTGCAGGGAGATATCAGAAGCTACACAGAAGGGGAGGGAGCTGCCATAAGCTGGTGCCTGGAAAGTGACACAACACCAGGGCACAAAATTGGAACCCTTAGAAATCTGCTCTAGTAAGAGACACCCCTCCCTGAAGGGGCTTTGGAAATGAAAAGGCAGAATTCTAGGTAGGGCATTATGGTCTCAGATTATGAGGGACCACAGAGCAAAGGGAGATTCCTGAAATGGTAGAGGGCCCAAGCATTGGAGCCAGGAAGCAGGTTCTGGTCAGTGAGCCCAGGAAGGGACTCTCAGCTCGAACTGCCAGAAACCATGAACTGGGAGGGTTGATATCCACTCTTTTCCTGAACAGCCTGAAAAAATCTGGAACCTGCGCCTGCAACTGGGCAAAAACTCACAGAGCAGTAGTGGCTGGGAAAGGGCTTTAGGTCGGAACCCAGACCTGATTCTGGAGCTTTGGGTGCACATGGGAGCCCACAGCCCCTTGTGGTTTTAGGAGCACAAAGATACTTCTGGACCCCTGAAAACACTTCTCAGAGAGTAGCTGTGGGCATGCACCATGGGTGGCTGTGGCTTTCAGAGGTGCAAGCAGAAGTGGAGACTGTTTGTCCTGGACAGTTTATTAAAGATGGAAGACTGCAAATTTTCTGCTCTGGGCCAGAGGTTTGGCTGTGGCCATTTTTGCTCTGATCCCCTGAATAGGTGTTCCCCAGGGAACAAAAGAGGCACAGAAGACTGGTTTCCACTGAGCCCACCCCCTGAGAGGGGGTGGGGCAACTCTGCATATGCACCATGTCCCTCCCCCAGAATATAGGCTGGAAGAACAGGTGGATGACAATCCTTTGGATTCCATAAGACTGTAAAATCCCAACGCCAGGGGAAAATTGTATATTGAGCTCCAGGTTGTGGCCTAATGACTGTTTATTTTTCAGATATAATTCTCATTTTCTTTTTTTTTCTTTCTCCTTTTCTCATGCCATTTTCCCCTTCTGTATTTTTCTTTATACCTTCTCATTTTTAACTAGATGTCTATTATACCAACTCATTATTCATAGTTGCTTTTTGAACTTGTATTTTTACACACCCATATTTTTTATAGATATATGCTTTATTTTAGCCCATGTTTAAGTTAGTTTTACCTTTTTATATATACAAGTTTTACTTTCCCAATAATTTTAGGATGTAGTGTCCTCTAACACAGAGACCAAAATACACCCAGGAACAACTGAAACACCCTGCTCTGTCCACATTGAGAGATTATAGCTCCCTTTCCTCTCCCCCCTTTTTAAAAATTTATTTTAATTTATTTTTATTTTTTCAATTTTATTCTTGTGTTTCATTTTGGCTTTGTATTTTCAGTGGTGGTGTCTGACCACTCTGGATTTTGTTAGGGTGCATCTAGCTTGGGTTGTAGTTGACATTTTGGAATCCATCCATTCACTCAACCATCCCTTGACAGAATGACTAGGAGAAGGAAGTCCCAACAAAGAAAAGAACCAGAGACAATGTCCTCTGACACAGAACTAATGGATATGGATATAAGAAAGATGTCAGAGATAGACTTCGGGAAATCATGAAGTCAATATCTAGGCTTGAAAAAAGCATTAGTGACAATATAGAATCTCTAAGGGTGGAAATGGGATCGAATCAGGCCAAACTTAAAAAATGCTATGAATGAGATGTAGTTTAAACTGGATACTCTAACAGCCAGGGTAAATGAGGCAGAAGAAGGAATTAGTGATCTAGAAGATAAGCTGATAGAAAGGAAGGAAGTTGAAGAAGACAGGGATGGGCAGCTAGTAGCAGATGAAAATAGACTTAGAGAGATCAACTACGCCATGAAATGTTCCAATGTCAGAATTATTGGGATCCTCGAGGGGAGAGAGATAGAGAGAGAGAGGACTAGAAAGTATATTTGAGTAAATCATAGCTGAGAACTTCTTAATCTGGGGAAGGAAACAAGCACTTGTGTCCAAGAGGCAGAGAGGACCCCTCCCAAAAACAATAAAAATAGATCAACACCCCAACACGTGAGAGTGAAACTTGCAAATCTTAGAGCCAAGGAAGCTATCATGAGAGCAGCTAGTGGGAAGAGATCTCTTATGTACGGAGGGAGGAACATCAGAATAACATCAGACCTGTCCACAGAGACCTGGCAAGCCAGAAAGGGCTGGCAAGACATATTCAGGGTACTAAATGAAAAGAACAGGCAGCCAAGAATACTTTATCCAGCAAGGCTGTCATTCAGAATGGAAAGAGAGAGAAATAGCTTTCAGAACAGGCAGAAACTGAAAGAATATGTGACCACCAAGCCAGCCCTGCAAGAAATATTAAGGGGGACTCTGTAAGTGAAGAGAAACCCCAAGAGTCACATAGTCCAGAAAGAAACAGAAAACCTACAGAAACAGGGACTTTATAGGCAGTACAATGGTACTAATTCATGTCTTTCAATAGTTACTCTCAATGTGAATGGGCTGAATGCTCCCATCAAGAGACACAGGGTTTCAGATTGGATAAAAAGCAGGACTCATCAATATGCTGTCTACAAGAGACTCATTTTGAACCTAAAGATACCTCCAGATTGAAAGTGAGGGGATGGAGAACCATTTACCATGCCAATGGACCTCAAAAGAAAGCTGGGGTAGCAATGCTCATATCAAACAAATTATATTTTAAACCAGAGACTGTATTAAGAGATGTAGAGGGACACTATTTCATACTTAAAGTGTCTATGCAACAAGAAGATCTAACAATTGTAAATATCTATGCCCCCAACATGGGAATAGCCAATTATATAAACCAATTAATAACCAAAATAAAGAAACATATGGATAATAATACATTAATAGTAGGAGACCTCAACACTCCACTCACAGCAATGGACAGATCATCTAAGCAGACAATCAACAAACAAGAGCTTTGAATGACACATTGGACCAGATGGACCTCATAAATATTTACAGAACATTCCACCCTGAAACAACAGAATACTCATTCTTCTCAAATGCACATGGAATTTTCTCCAGAATAGACCACATACTGGGTCACAAATCAGGTCTCAACTGATACAAAAAGATTGAGATTATCCCATGCATATTTTCAGACCACAATGCTGTGAAACTGGAACTCAATCACAAGAAGCAACTTGGAAGGAACTCAAACACTTGGAAGTTAAAAAGCATCCTGCTAAAGAATGATTGGGTCAGGGGTGCCTGGATGGCTCAGTTGGTTAAGTGTCTGCCTTTGGCTCAGGTCATGATCTCAGGGTCCTGGGATCAAGTCCCACATATGGCTCCCTGATCAGCAGGGAGTCTGCTTCTCCCTTTCTCACTCTCCCTTTGCTCTCCCTCTCTCTCTCTCTCTCTCTCTCTCAAATAAATAAATAAAAATCTAAAAGAAAAATAAAGAATGATCGGGTCAACCAGGAAATTAAAGAAGAACTTAAACAATTCATGGAAACTAATGAGAATGAAAACACATTGGTCCAAAACTTATGGGACACTGCAAACGCAGTCCTAAGGAGGAAATACATAGCCATCCAAGCCTCTCTCAAAAAATTAGAAAAATCCCAAATGCACAAGCTAACCTTACACCTAAAGGAACTGGAGAAAGAACAGCAAATAAAACCTAAACCAAGCAGGAGAAGAGAAATAATAAAGATTAGAGCAGAATCAATGAAATAGAAACCAGAAAAACAGTAGAGCAGATCAACGAAACTAGAAGCTGGTTCTTTGAAAGAATTAATAAGATCGATCAAACCTCTGGCCAGACGTATCCAAAAGAAAAGAGAAAGGACCCGAATTAATAAAATCATGAATGAAAGGGGAGAGATCACGACTAACACCAAGGAAATAGAAACAATTATTAGAAATTATTACCAGCAACTACATGCCAACAAATTAAGCAATCTAGAAGGAACGGACGCATTCCTGGGAACTTACAGACTACCAAGACTGAAACAGGAAGAAATAGACAATCTGAACAGACCAACCAGCAAGGAAATTGAAGCAGTAATCAAAAACCTCCCAAAAAACAAGAGTCCAGGGCCACATGGCTTCCCAGGGGAATTCTACCAAACATTTAAAGAAGAAATAATACCTATTCTCCTGAAGCTGTTTCAAAAATAGAAATGGAAGGAAAACTGCCAGACTCCTTCTATGAGGCCAGTTTTACCTT
Source organism: Zalophus californianus (assembly GCF_009762305.2). NCBI lineage: Eukaryota > Metazoa > Chordata > Mammalia > Carnivora > Otariidae > Zalophus > Zalophus californianus. The sequence continues at coordinate 57,030,779 of NC_045611.1, read as the reverse complement.
GATCCTAAACCCAGACAAAGACTCCATCAAAAAGGAGAATTAGAGACTAATATCCCTGATGAACATGGATGCCAAAATACTCAATAAGATTCTAGCCAATAGGATCCAACAGTACATTAAAAGGATTATTCACCACGACCAGGTGGGATTTATTCCTGGATGCAAGTGTGGTTCAACATTCACAAATCAATCAACATGATGGAGCACATTAATAAAAGAAAAGACAAGAACCAGATGATCCTCTCAATTGATGCAGAAAAAGCATTTGACAAAATACAGCATCCTTTCCTGATTAAAACTCTTCAACGTATAGGGATAGAGGGAACATACCTCAATATCATAAAATCCATCTATGAAAAGCCCACAGTGAATATCATCCTCAATGGGGAAAAACTAAGAGATTTTCCCTTAAGGTCAGGAACATGACAAGGATGTCCACTTTCACCATTATTGTTCAACATAGTAACAGAGGTCCTAGCCTCAGCAATCAGACAACAAAAGAAATAAAAGGCATTCAAATTGGCAAAGAAGTCAAACTCTCTTCGCAGATGACATGATACTTTATGTGGAAAACCCAAAAGACTCCTCCCCAAAATTACTAGAACTCATACAGCAATTCAGCAATGTGGCAGGATACAAAATCAATGCACAGAAGTCTGTTGCATTTCTGTGCACCAATAATGAAGCAGCAGAAAGAGAAATTAAGGAATTGATCACATTTACAAGTTCACCAAAAACTATAAGATACCTAGGAATAAACCTAACCAAAGAGGTAAAGGATCTATACTCTAGAAACTATAGAACACTTATGAAAGAAATTGAGAAAGACACAAAGAGATGGAAAGACATTCCATGCTTATGGAGTGGAAAAATAAACATCATTAAAATGTCTATGCTGCCCAGAGCAATTTACACTTTCAATGCCATCCTTATCAAAATACCACTGACATTTTTCACAGAGCTGGAACAAACAATCTTAAAATTTATATGGAATCAGAAAAGACACCGAATCACCAGGGGAATGTTGAAAAAGAAAACCAGAGCTGGGGGCATCACAATGCCTGACTTCAAGCTACATTACAAAGCCATCGTCATCAAGACAGTATGGTATTGGCACAAAAACAGACCCATAGACCAAAGGAACAGATTAGAGATCCCAGAAGTGGATCCTCAACTCTATGGTAAACTAATTTTCGACAAAGCAGGAAAGAATATCCAATGGAAAAAGACAGTATCTTCAATAAATGGTGCTGGGAAAACTGGACATCCACATGCAGAAGACCATTCTCTTACACCATACACAAAGATAAACTAAAAATTTATGAAAGACCTCAATGTGAGACAGGAATCCATCAAAATCCTAGAGAAGAACATAGGAAGTAACCTCTTTGACATTAGTCTCAGCAACTTCTTTCAAGACATGTCTCCAAAGACAAGGGAAACAAAAACAAAAAGGAACTTTTGGGCCTTCATCAAGATAAAAAGCTGCACAGCAAAGGAAAGAGTCAACAAAACTAAGAGGCAATCCACAGAACGGGAGAAGATATTTGCAAATGACATTTCAGATAAAGGGCTGGTATCCAAGATCTACACAGAACTTCTCAAACTCAACACCCAAAGAACAAATAATCCAGTCAAGAAATGGGCAGAAGACATGAACAGACACTTCTCTGAAGAAGACATACAAATGGCTAACAGACACATGAAAAAATGCTCCACATCACTTGTCATCAGGGAAATACAAATCAAAATCACAATGAGATACCACCTTACACAAATTAGAACGGCAAACATTAACAAGACAGGAAATAAGTGTTGTCGAGGTTGTGGAGAAAGGGGAACCCTCATACACTGTTGGTGGGAATGCAAGCTGGTACAGCCACTCTGGAAAACAGTATGGAGGTTCCTCAAGATGTTAAAAATAGAGTTACCCTATGACCCAGCAATTGCACTACTAGGTATTTACCCAAAGATACAGATGTAGTGAAAAGAAGGGGCCCATGCACCCCAATGTTCATAGCAGCAATGTCCACAATAGCCAAACTGTGGAAGGAGCTAAGTTGCCCTTCAACAGATGAATGGATAAAGAAGTGTGGTCCATATATACAATGGAATATTACTCAGCCATCAGAAAGGATGAATACCCACCATTTGCATCGACATGGATGGAACTGGAGGGGATTATGCTAAGTGAAATATGTCAGTCAGAGAAAGACAATTATCATACAGTTTCACTCATATGTGGAACATAAGAAATATCGTGAAGGACCATGGGGAAGGGAAGGAAAAACTTAATGGGAAGAAATCAGAGAGGGAGACAAATCACGAGAGACTCTGGGAACCAAACTGAGGGTTACAGAAGGGAGGGGGGGTGGGGGAATGGGGTAACCGGGAAATGGGTATTAAGGAGGGCACATGTTGGGATGAGCACTGGGTGTTATACGCAACTAATGAATCATTGAACACTACACCAAACACTAATAATGTACTATATGTAGGCTAACTGAACCTAATAAAAATTATGTATAAAAGTAAGAGACTGAAGATATTAGCTGCCATGTTTCTTGTTGGCATTGTAGTCCTGGTTTTGCTAACACACACACATACATTTTTGCCCCTACTATTACATTTTACTTATTTTTTTTAAATTTTATTTTATTATGTTATGTTAATCACCATACATCATTAGTTTTTGATGTGGTGATCCACGATTCATTGTTTTCGTAGCATATATATTTTTTAAAGTAATTTACACACCCAATATAGGGCTTGAGATCATGACCTTGAGATCAAGAGTCACACATTCTATTGACTGAGCCAGTCAGGTGCTGTGGGAAACAGAACACCACAACGACCACTGGTGCATGTTCATTCAGACTGAGATCTCTGAGAAAACTCGAGATTGCAGGGTTAAAAATAAGCCGAAAGGATCAGAGTGAAATGCCCTTGGGACATGTGTGGTCTGTTCTAAAGTACGCAGCAGAAGATGTTTTGTAGATAGGAAGCCAGCTGTAAACAGCACACTATGCATTCCCTTCTTTGTTCTCTTAACCTGTGTTAAGGGCCGAGTACAATGGTGTTTACAATTAATTGATCACAGCCAGTTACAGATTTCTTTATCCCTTCTCACTCCCATTGCTTCACTTGACTAAGCCTGTGTATGTGGAAGAATGTGCCTTATTAAGCCCCTGTTGTAAATCATTATAGATCTATATCACTGTAGAAGGTATATTAGATTATGGAAAATAAACCTCGGCACCTCGGGCTGTTTGCTCAGGGTCCCCTGTGCCTCGCTATACTGTCGTCTCTTTTTTTCAGTTCCTTTGCCACCCCAGGTCCTCGACTCTCTGAGGTTGACAAGGTGCCCCTGGCTTTGCTAGCATATTAATCTATTTTTGTTTTGTGGTTTAAGATTCACAATACATCCATGCAATAAGGCTTCAGTTACAAGTTCTGGAGGTCTAATATACAGCATGGTGACAATTAATAATTCTGTACCATATATCTGAAATTTGCTAGGATAGTAGATCTTAAGCGTTCTCACGACACACGTATACACAAAAGGTAACTATATGAGGTGATGGATGTGTTAATTAGCTTGATTATGATGATTATGTCACAATATTTACATACATCAAAATCACAATAAAATAACTTTGGTTAAAGTAAGGGCCAAGGAGCTTCAAAATATTTTCAACATGACCCTCCAAGGTCAAATTTAATTTTGTCTATTCATGATTGTTGGAGGTTAGTCATGGTCTGCAGTAGAAGCACAAAATTAGTTCCCACAGTCAAGCTGTGTCTGGCCAAGTGATGAAGGAATCAGAAACAGTGTCACCATGCAAGAGAAAATGACTCTAGTTAACTTAAAAGAGCATATCAGAAGGATATGGGGTAGCTGATAAAATCAAAGAACTAAAAACCACATTCTGAATCCAGGGTTTCTGTGCCTGTCTAGGATCTGTGATTCAGGAAGAAGACACCCCTGCCCCCAATTGCTCATCTTGAGATTCAAAGACTCAGGAAAGAACATCTAAAGAAACAGCTCAAATGTTGTCTCTGTGTGGGCTTTACGCCTGGAATAAAACTCACTGATATTATGTAAAGTAAGAGGGCTAGCTCACCAGAATGGGGCTAAAAACAGAAACAAACACCAGAGTCTACACATTCCTTTCGACTAGCAAGCTACCTTGTTAAGTATACATATAATCTGTTTCTTCTACATAATTACCATTTCAAGCCATCAGTTGTCTACATTGCATCTGAGAATTTAAACAAGTCTGTGCAAGACAAAGAAGAGTTGTAGGGTTCTCTGTTGCCATGGTAGCAAGTAGACAACACAGCTCAGTGGCAGCTTGCTTTGATGACCAACAGAGGACACAGACTCCTTTCATTCCAAGTCAGACTCACTCCAGAGAACATGCTTCTAAGGCAGACCTACTGCCAGACCTCTGTTACCAATACGGCCCCAACACAAACTTTTTCAGGACACCACAGGAGAGCTGCAGCTTGATTTTCCTAACACAACAATGGCCGGCTGCCATAACTCTCCCTCACTTAGAAGAAGTCTAGCTTCTTGGCTTCAGACAGGGTTTGGGTCTCATCCTTTGACTCAGTTTCTCAGCATTAGCAACAGAAGGGACCAACGGGAGAATTATCAGACAATCAAACATCAATGGATGAAAACTAAATGTTAGCTGTAGTTGCCTACAACAAATTCCTATGGTTCGTGCTCCCCCCACAAACCTACCATTCCTGGAGGCAACACCGTGAGCCGCAGGAGGATCATACCTGAGTGTCCGGAGGAAGGAACGCTGAAGTTTCAAGGTGTCACACAGCATCTTTATTCCACTATACCCCAAGGAATTCTGGCCCAGGTCCAGAGTGACCAGGCTCTGATTGCTGCCTAGGGCAGATGAGAGGATTTCAGAGCTGAAAGGGGTGATGGCACATTCCTACAACCTACAGGGGAGACACAAAATTATTTAGTTCATTCAACCAATGTGTACTGATATGGTCCTATACCCCAGGCACACTCTTGGGTGTTGGGGATCCAACAGGGAACAACAGAAGTCTCTTCCCTCTGAGCTCATGTACTAATAGGAAACAGATGTCTGTAGTGTGTCATATCCAATAAGGTTATGAAGGGCAAAGGGAGAACCTGGGGGGTGCCCACTACAATGGTTGAAAAAGACCTGAGGGGTGAACCATATGAACCATAGAGAGATCTGGAGTAGGAGCTCCCAGGCAGAGACATAGCTTGTGCAAAGGCCCTGAGGTTGTGTAGGATTATCATGTAAAGCAATACTGAGGTAGCCAGCTTAAGCGTGAACCAGGGAGGGTTGAAAGAGATGCGGTCACAGATAAGAGGGAGCCATCTCACAGAAGGTTCTTAAGACATTGTAAACTTTGGATTTTACTTGGAATGAGATGGGGAACTATCGAGGGTTTTGAGCAGAAACATGACAAGAACTATAATTTAGAAGTTATTCTTAGTACTTGGTTGGAAAACTGTAGGGAACAGAGAAGGCAGAATACAGACTAGGCTGAAGGCTATACAACCACCTGGATGTTACCAGGAGGTATTGGGGGTATGAGAACAGATTCTAGATATCTGGAAGACGGCAGCAGTAGGCTTGGATTTGATATTTGAAAGAAAAAAGGAATAAAGGAGTTTGTTTTGAGCAAATAATATTGTACAAATGTTCAAGGGGTTTGCATATATATGTGTACACACACAGACACACACATGAGATTAGGTCATACATTTAAGTATTTCCCAGGATTTAGAAGAGGCTAAACTTAACACCAAACATTTAGCATACTTCCTGGCACACTGAATAACATGCAAACATATTTCATGATCATAGCCAACTCTTCTGGTGAATACAACCAACTCCATTTCCTAGAACACGTAACTGAGATGATACCATCAGGAAGTCAAGGCTTACTAGATACATCCCTACACCAGTAGTGCATGTGGTTAAGAGAGCCCCCTCCTCATCATTATTAACATCACCAGCCTCCTGCAAACAAGCACCTGCCATGAATTGTAACAACCAGAGGTTTCCCCACCTGCAAGCTCGAGGATTTGTTCAGTTGGCATCCTCACCAGTGCTGGGAGCTTTACAAATACTGTTGTCTGGGTCTTGTGGAGATCCCGATTTGAGTGGTCTGAGGTACAGCCTGGGTGTTGGGATCCTCAGAGCTGCAAGCATTTCTACTACACAGTAGAGGTTGGACACCACAACTCTGCCTTATCTTCTTGCGCTGTAGAGGCCAGAAAACTAGCTACCATCTGAGAGTCCCTCACAAGTAAGGTTCCAGATTCAAGTACGTTTGAGTGATGGTACCTAACTCACACAGGATTGTGAGACAGAACTGAGTTGAAGCCATTTATCTGCTCATGGAGGTGACATTTTCTGCAGTATCGAATTCCTAGCTCTCTGGAGGCTGGGAGCTGGGGCAGCGACTCCTTCTCGATGACTTAAGTGTTGCAGCTTAACATGGTCCACAGGTGGCCTTTGGATGACCTAGACTAGAAGCTATTCCTTTAACCGTTCTAGTGAATTTTCTCCCCCAGCTTTACTGATGTATAATTGACAAATAAAAATTTTATGTATTTAAGTTGTACAATGATTTAATATATGTACATACTGTGAAATGATCACCACAATCAAGTTAATTAACACATCTATCAGCTCACAGAGTTACCATTTTTTTGTGTGAGAACAATTTATTTGCTGAGAACTGTTTTATTGTTGAAAAGTAGAAGTTTTGGAGATTTTCTTAAATCTTTATGGAGATATAATTGACATAAAACATTGTGTAAGTTTAAGGTGTGAAATGTGTTGATTTGGCACATTTATATATATTGCAAGATGATTGCCACTGTACTGTTAGCTAACACTTCCATCCCAACACATAATTTCTTCTTTTGGTGAGAAAATTTAAGATCTATTTTTTTTAAACAGGCTCTTAACTATTAACTACAAGGGAACAAACCAATGGTCACCAGAGTGGAGGTGTATGGGGGAATTGGAAAAATAGGGGATGGGGATGAAGGAGTGCACTTGTCCTGATGAGCACTGGGTGCTGTATGGAAGTGTTGAATCATTATATTGTGCACCTGAAACTAATATAATACTGTGTTAATTGCACTGGAATGAAAAAAATCTATTCTTTTAGCAACTTTCAAGTATATAACAGTATTATTAGCTATAATCGCCATGCTATATGTTAGATATCCAGAACTTATTCATTTTTTTAAAAAATTTTACTTATTTGACAGAGAGAGACAGAGAGAGAGGGAACACAAGCAGGGGGAGTGGGAGAGGGAGAAGCAGGCTTCCTGCTGAGCAGGGATCCTGATGCAGGGCTTAATCCCAGGACCCTGGGATCATGACCTGAGCCAAAGGCTGATGCACAATGACTGAGCCACCCAGGCGCCCCTGGAACTTATTCACCTTTTAACTGGAAGTCTGCTTTTTTTTTTTTTTTAAGATTTATTTTTTTTGACAGAGAGAGAGAGACAGTGAGAGAGGGAACACAAGCAGGGGGAAGTGGGAGAGGGAGTAGCAGGCTTCCCGCTGAGCAGGGAGCCTGATGCGCAGCTCGATTCCAGGACCCTGGGATCATGACCTGAGCTGAAGGCAGACGCTTAACGACTGAGCCACCTAGGCACCCCTGGAAGTCAGCAACCTTTGATCAACACCCCTCCCCATTTCCTCCCACCCCTTGGCCCCTGGCAATCACCACTCTACTTTGTCTCTATGAGCTCAGCTCCTTTAGATTCCACATGTAAGTGGTATCATACAGTATTTGTCTTTGTCTTATTTTACTTAGCATAATACCCTCAAGTATCATCCACGTTATCTCAAATGGCAGGATTTCCTTCCTTCTCATGGCTAATATTCCATTGTGTGTGTATATATTTCACATCTTCTTTATCCAATCATCTGTTGGTGGACACTTAGATTGTTTCCTATCTTGGCCATTGTGAAAAATGCTGCAATAAACATGAGAATGCAGATATCTTTTCAAGATCCCGTTTCATTTCCTTTGGATATATATCCAGAAGTGGGATTGCTGGATCATAAGATAATTCTATCTTTAGCTTTTTGAGGAACCCCCATATAGCTTCCAGAGTGGCTGCACCAGCTTGCATTCCCATCAACAGTACACAAGGATTCCCTGTTCTCCATGTCCTCACCAACACTTGTTATCTCTGTTCATTTAATAACAACCATCCTGAAAGGTATGAAGTGATAGTTCATGTGGTTTTGATTTTCATTTCCCCAGTGATTAGTGATGCTGAATATTTTTTCATGTCCCTGTTGGCCATTTGTCTGTCTGATTTGGAAAAAAAAATCTCTTCATGTTCTTTGCTCATCATTTTTATTTATTTTTTGCTATTGAGTTGTATAAGTTCCTTATCTATTTTGGATATTAACCCCTTATCAGATATATGGTTTCCAAATATTTTTCTGTAGGTTGCCTTTTCATTTTGTTGACTGTTTCCTTTAGTAGACAGAAGCTTTTTCATTTGATGAAGTCCCCCTTATTTATTTTTGCTTTTGTTGCCAGTGCTTTGACCATCATATACAAAAAATCATTGCCAAGACAAACGCTGAAGAGCTCATGTCCCATGTTTTCTTCGAGGAATTTTACAGTTTCATGTCCTAAGTCTTTAATCCATTTTGAGGTAATTTTTGTGTATGGTGTAAGCGTTCAATTTCATTCTTTTGCATGTGGATATCCAGTTTTTTTCAAACCTATTTATTGAAGAGACCATCCCTTCCCCACTGAGTATTCTTGGTGCCCTTGTCAAAGATTAGTTGACTGTGTATGTGGGGGGTTTATTTCTGGGCTCTCTATTCTGTTGTTTTGGCTTATGTATCTGTTTTCATGCCAGCACCATGCTATTTTGATACTATGATTTCATAATATAGTTTGAAATCAGGAAGTGTGATGCCTTCAGCTTTGTTCTTTGTCAGAACTAATTTGGCTATTTGGAGTCTTTTGTGGTTGCCCACAAATCTGGGGATTTAAAAAAATTGTGAAAACTGCTATCCTACTGGATTTTAAAAATAATCAGGTTTGTTCCAATCTCTTGTATTTGCGCTGGGGGATTTGCTGCACCAATATTTTATTTCAGATAGAGAATAAAGTAAAAAAACCTAACTTACCATAGACATTTGAGGTTACACGTTGGCTTCTTCAAAGCCTCACACAGAAATTTCAGTCCAGCAATTCCTATGTGACTCAGCCCCAGATCCAAGTGTGTAAGGCTTGAATTTTGCTGGAGAAGTGTTGACAGATAACTGCAGCCACTGCTGGTTATGCTGGAGTACCAAAGCCTAGAAATCAATCACATGAAGAAAATAAACTGAGTCCTTCCTGAGGAGATGTACCAAAACCAAGCTCGTTGACCTCAAGCCACAGGTTTTACAGAAGCTTGCAGACAATGAGACATGGAAATGAAATCATGGGTGGAGTTATAATTACTATATAAGTGATTATATAGGCCCCACCCACCCCCTCTACTCCACACGTGCAAAGATGTCTACATCCTAATCCCTGGTCCCTGTGAATATTTGATGTTATGTGTAAAGAGGACTCTGCAGGTGTGGTTAAGGATCTGGAGGTGGGGAGATTATCCAGGTGAGCCAATGTAATCACAAGGATCCTTACAAGAAGGAGCATGAGAGTCAAAGCCAGCAAGGGGGAGAGGTAATGAGACAGACAGAAGGACACTGAAGACACTACACTGCTGGCTTTGGACATGGGGGAAGGGGCCATGAGCCAAGGGATGCAGGCACCTCTAGAAGCTGGAAAAGGCCAGGAAATGGATTCTTCCCTGGAGATATCAGAAGGAACACAGCCCTGTGGACACCTTGATTTTAGCCCAGGGAAACCCATTTTGGACTTCTGGCCTCCGGAACTTTAAGACAATGAGTTTGTGTTGTTTTAAGCCTCCGAGTTTGTGACAATTTGTTATAGAAACAGGAAAGTAATACAAATGGTATTTATTATTTCTACCCTAACTATGGGACAGAGAATATCCATCTTGCCTTGACTTGCAACTTCTATTAGGGAAGGGGCCAATTATACTTCCTAAATCCAGTTATTAGACAGGTAGTATCTAGAGGTAGAGGGCACCAGTTCTCATCTGGACAAGTCTGGCACTAGATCTTAGATATCCATTAATCAGCTACACAGGATATCAGTGGTACTTCTTCTTAAGCATTGAAAAAAAATTTTTTTTTGCCTTTCCCTGGTTTACTATTAGTGTTCTGAACTTGATATTAGCAGAAAACCAGAGATGATTGAACTTATCATTGGCTACTTTCATAGGCAGAATAATGTCCCTCAGAGACGTCTGTGCTCCAATCCCCAGATCTTACATGGCAGTTGAGATTGAGACTAGGGATCCTGACATGGTGAGTTACCCTGGACTATACAGAGGGGCTGAATCTAATCATAGGAGTCCTTTCTTACTGAAGTGGAGAGAGACTCAATATGTGGGCTTGACCCACTGCAGCTGGCTTTTTTTTTTTAAGATTTTATTTATTTATTTGACAGAGAGAGACACAGCGAGAGAGGGAACACAAGCAGGGGGAGTGGGAGAGGGAGAAGCAGGCTTCCCGCCGAGCAGGGAGCCGGACGTGGGGCTCGATCCCAGGACCCTGGGATCATGACCTGAGCCAAAGGCAGACACTTAATGACTGAGCCACCCAGGCATCCCCCCCAGCTGGCTTTGAACCAAGGAGCACAGCAGCTGTTAGGGGACAAGGCCAGCTCTCAGCTTGCAGGGACACCCATCCCACAGCCACAAAGAGGCAAATTCTGCCAACAGCCTGAATGAGCAAGGGAATGAATCCCTTCCTAGAACCTCCAGAAAGGAACATGGCCCTGTGCCTACTGGTCTTCTGGCCTATGGAAGTATACAAACCATGTTAAGCTGATAAGCTCATGGTAATTTGTTATAGCAGTAATAGAATACTACCATGGCTGCCTTTTAGTTTCAGTGAACTTTACTAAGTGATTGTATCGGCCTTGGCTCCTACAAGGGCCCCCTGTCACATTGCCAGACCCCAGGGAATAGCAGTCATGTGATATATCCAGGGATGTGGGGCCAGAGGCAGCCTTTCAGAGGAACTAACACACACCCCCGTGGCTTGGAAATTTGTAAATTTATAGAAACTTCCAGGACTATGGGGTAACAGAGGAAGGCCCAAGCAAGTTCTGACAACTTAGTAAAGTGGGGACATAGCTCACAAACAGAATTGAGGTCCAGAAAGAAGAGGTCTTGACCTGTAGTTCCTTAGAGTCCTACCTCCACAGGGGTGCAAACACGATGACATTTAACGTCTGAGTCTTAGCTTTCGCACTGCAAACTGGAGAGAAGATATTTATTTTATAAGGCTGGCTGAGTAAATGAAAAAAATCTCTGGCAAGACCTTAGGAAAATGCCTGGCACATATTAATTAATTCAGGTGCTTGATAAGTGTTGGCCATCACTATTTTTTCTGTTTAGATGCTTTGGGTGGCAGTAACATGTAACATAACTTGAAGACAAGAGCTAGTGGGTTGGTAGCATCTTAATTCATATGGAACTTTATATTATTTTAGAGTTTGGGGGCTGAGACAGAGGGGTAAAATCCTTTCCTTCTACCTCTCTCCAGCCATGAACTGAATGCTTCATGGAATTTTAAGTGAGTGAGTAGTTGTTGGATATTGGGTGCCTTAAGGAATATCCTAGATTAAAACTGGTTTATAGGAAATGCTGACAGTTACTGTCAGAGGTGATTTTGTAGATGGCAAGAACACTGGAGATGTTAACACTGAATAGAATCTCTGAGTAGAAACAGTCGATGCAGCTCCATTCCTTTCTCAAAATTTGTCCTATGATTTTAGTGTTAACAAGAGGATTTTACATAAAGTATCATGTCATCTGTGAAAAGAGAGTTTGACTTCTTTGCCAATCTGAATACCTTTTATTTCTTTTTGTTGTCTGATTGCTGTTGCTAGGACTTCTAGTACTATGTTGAATAACAGTGGTGAGAGTGGGCATCCTTGATGTGTTCCTGATCTTAAGGGAAATGCTCTCAGCTTTTCCCCATTGAGGATGATAAAAGACTTCACCCCCAAATTACTAGAGCTCATACAGCAATTCAGTAATGTGTCAGGATACAAAATCAATGCACAGAAATCAGTTGCTTTCTTATTCACTAACAATGCAACTGTAGAAAGAGTATTAGAGAAATAACACCAAAAACCATAAGATAACTCAGAATAAATCTAACCAAAGAGGTAAAGGATCTATACTCTAGGAACTACAGAACACTCATGAAAGAAAATGAAGAAGACACAAAGAGATGCAAAAACATTCCATGCTCATGGATTGAAAGAATGAACATTGTTAAAATGTCTACACTACCGAGAGCAATCTATACCTTCAATGCCATCCCGATCAAAATTCCAATGACATTTTTCAAAGTGCTGGAACAAACAATCCTAAAATTGTATGGAATCAGAAAAGACCCCAAATCACCAAGGAAATGTTAAAAAAGAAAAACAAAGCTGGGGGCATCACATTGCCCGATTTCAAGCTATATTACAAAGCTGTGATCACCAAGACTGCACGGTACTGGCACAAAAACAGACATATAGACCAATGGAACAGAATAGAGAGCCCAGATGCGGACCCTCAACTCCATGGACAAATAATCTTTGACAAAGCAGGAAAAAATACGCAATGGAAAAAAGACAGTCTCTTCAATAAATGGTGTTGGGAAAATTGGACAGCCACATGCAGAAGAATGAAACTGGACCATTCTCTAACACCATACACAAAGATAAACTCAAAATGGATGAAAGACCTCGATGTGAGACAGGAATCCATCAAAATCCTAGAGGAGAACATAGGCAGTAACCTCTTCGACATTGGCCACAGCAACTTCTTTCAAGATTCATCTCCAAACGCTAGTGAAACAAAAGCAAAAATGACCTTTTGGGACTTCATCAAGATAAAAAGCTTCTGCACAGCAAAGGAAACAGTCCACAAAACAAAGACGCAACCCACAGAATGGGAGAAGATATTTGCAAATGACACTACAGACAAAGGGCTGGTATCCAAGATCTATAAAGAACTTCTCAAACTCAACACCCAAAAAAACAAATAATCAAGTCAAAAAATGGGCAGAAGACATGAACAGACACTTCTCTGAAGAAGATATGCAAATGGGTAACAGACACATGAAATTCATTAGCCATCAGGGAAATTCAAATCAAAACCACATTGAGGGGGCACCTGGGTGGCTCAGATGGTTAAACGTCTGCCTTCGGCTCAGGTCGTGATCCCAGGGTCCTGGGATCGAGTCCCGCATTGGGCTCCCTGCTCCTTGGGAGCCTGCTTCTCCCTCTGCTTCTCTCTCTCTCTCTCTCCCTCTGTCTCTCATGAATAAATAAATAAAATCTTTAAAAAAAAAAACCACATTGAGGGGGCACCTGGGTGGCTCAGTTGGTTAAGCAACTGCCTTCGGCTCAGGTCATGATCCTGGAGAGTCCCGGGATTGAGTCCCACATCAGGCTCCCTGCTCAGCAGGGAGTCTGCTTCTCCCTCTGACCCTCTTCCCTCTCATGCTCTCTGTCTCTCATTCTCTCTCTCGCAAATAAATAAAATCTTAAAAACCACATTGAGATACCAACTTACACCAGTTAGAATGGCAAAAATGGACAAGGCAAGAAATAACAAATGTTGGAGAGGTTGTGGGGAAAGGGGAACCCTCTTACACTGTTGGTGGGAATGCAGGTTGGTACAGCCACTTTGGAAAACAGTGTGGAGGTGCCTCAAGATGTTAAAAATAGAGTTACCCTATGACCCAGCAATTGCACTCCTGGGTATTTACCCCAAAGACACAGATGTAGTGAAAAGAAGGGCCAAATGCATCCCAATGTTCCTAGCAGCAATGTCCGCAATAGCCAAACTGTGGAAAGAGCCGAGATACACTTCAACAGATGAATGGATAAAGATGTGGTCCATATATACAATGGAATATTACTCAGCCTTCAGAAAGTATGAATAGCCACTATTTGCATCGACATGGATGGGACTGGAGATGATGCTAAGTGAAATAAGTCAAGCAGAGAAAGTCAATTATCATATGGTTTCACTTATTTGTGGAACATAAGGAATAGCAAGGAGGACATTAGGAGAAGGAAGGGAAAAATGAAGGGAGGGGAGTCGGAGGGAGAGATGAACCATAAGAGACTATGGACTTTGAGAAACAAACTGAGGGTTTTAGAGGGGATGGGGTGGGGGGATGGGCTAGCCCGGTGATGGGTATTAAGGAGGGCACATACTGCAGGGAGCACTGGGTGTTATATGAAAACCATGAATCATGGATCACTACCCCAAAAACTAATGATGTATTGTATGGTGACTAATATAATAAAATTAAATTAAAAAAACAAGAGGATTTTAATGAGCTTGTTGGCAAATAACTCCACGTACACTCAGTTGCAGGTAGAGCTTACGTTACATGGTACTAAGAACATGCATAGGGGATGCCTGGTGGCTCAGTCAGTTAAGTGTCTGCCTTTGGCTCAGGTCACGATCCCAGGGTCCTGGGATCCTCCTTCTCCCTATGCCTGCTGCTCCCCCTGCTTGTGCACACTCTCTCTGACAAATAAATAAAATCTTTAAAGGGGGCATGCATTAAAAACCCCCAAACCTGGAAACCAGCTACATCCCCAAATCCCTATGAAATATTGACACTATGTTTTGTATTTTTTTTTTCTAACACCCTCCTGTCAGGTCTCACCAGATTTAAATGCCAGCATTATAATTGGGGTATTCAAAGGAACTATTAAATGCTTGCACCTGTCCTCTTTGAATCCAGCATGCACACATGCACACACACAGCAGCACAGACTTACACCAGCATCTGTAGTTGACAGTCAGGGTAACTCAAGCCTTCACACAAAAGCTTTACGCCACCATCTCCCAGGACATTCTTTGCCAAGCACAGGTGCGTCAGCCTCTGGTTGATGATCAAAGCAGAGGAGAGCTCCTTGCAACAGGCTTCTGTAAGGCGACAGTTTTCCAACCTGCCAAAGTGTCACACAAGTGGTAAGAGGGTGAGAACATTTCCAAAGCCCAATTTTCTTGGCTGTCGCCAAAGGCTAGAGTCTCCAGCTACAGCTCTTCTTGTTAGCCCCCTTCTTCTCTCATCATGTGTTTAATGCTCAATCATGAAGGACCAAGAGTGAGAGAAGGGTAAGATGCATGAGCCACCTGCCTGGGACCAGAAATGGGAACCAGGTGTCCACATCAGTAGGAGGTCCCATAGGGGTTTCCCTGTATGTCCCGTAGTACTATTGCTCTTCCCTCTGTGGCCCCAGACTTAAAACAGAGATGCTCCATGGGAAGAGAGGCAGTACTTATGATAGCCTCTGCAGGAAGCATCTTGGGCGTCTCAGAGTTGTGCACAACAACTTGGCACTCTCCTCCGGGAGCTCATTTGCTGTGAGGTTCAGGCAAGTGAGGGACTGGTTCATCTTGAGGGAGGAGGAGAAATGGGCCCATTGCTGGATGGTGGCAGAACAAGTCACCAACCTGCCAGAGAAATGGGAACAAGTCATTCTTAAGAATCAACCACTGGATAACTGTCTCCAGTTTTACCCCTCATTCCACATTATGTCATGTCCTGGACTAAATGATGTGGAGCAGTGGCTAAGTGTGGTCCCTGGACCAGCTGCATCAGCATCACCTGGGAAGCAGTTAGAAATGCAAATCCTCAGAAACTCTGGATGCAGAACCCACTGATTTCTGTTTTAGGGTGTCCTGTATCACCTGGAAGATTCCTGGGCCACATCCTCAGAAGTTGATTCAGAGGATCTGAGTGAGACCCAAGAATTTGGGTTTTAACAAGTTCCCAGGTGATGCAGCTGCTGCTAGTCTGGAGACCACATGTTGAGAACTACTTATTTAGAAATCAGTCAATCAAGCATATCAGGCAACAAGGTGCCCATATTCTATCCCTGGAGAGAATATTCTTACCATGGAGAATGGAATTTCATTGGGACATTATGTGTATCATGGCCTTTGGAATGAGGTTTCTAAAAAAAAAAAAAAAAAGTTCTGCCATTTATTGTATTCGAAAATGTGGCCAAGTTACTTAACTTCATCAAACCTCATTTCCATCTTTAAATTGGAAACAAGTCATACACTCATGTTGAGTGTTTATTAAAGTTGATAATTCACATGAAGTGCTAAGTGGACTATGTACCATATAACTAAACTTAAGTAAAATTCAATAACACTTTCTTCTCTTAGAGTCTAACCTATAATAGAGGAACCAAAGTTAACTTGGGCATTGGAACACAAAGTAGAGTATTTAATGGCTTCCCATAAAATAAAACAAATTTCTATGGAGTCTCCTCCTTCCATTTTGGGTATCCATTTACTCCTTGAGAAACAAGTTAATACCCCCAATCTTCAAATTTCACACTTGTCCTGGTGAATCCTCACAGGGAAAAGAAAAGAAGGTCATTGGTAACAGTCAATTATGACAGTGGCTACTATCAATAATGCAACAATGAATACATGTGTGCTTGGACTTGGTTTCATTCAGTCCTCAAATCCTTATGAGATGTGCATTACTCCATCCTATTGATGGGGATAAGACCTAGTTAAATAGCCCAAAATCATAGCAGTAGAGGCAGAACCACAATCTGAGACCAACAGATCACCTTAAACTATGTTCCTATTGCTACTCAAAAGTGGACAAGTGAGGATCAATGGAATCCCATGATGATTAATGAAAATCCTCACAGAGAAATCACAGGGAGTACATCCCAAGGTGAGATCTCTCAACCCAGAGGACTACCAAGAAAGGGAAAACCTGATGCTCTCAAAGCATCCTTACCTGGACAGATGAATCTGGACAGAATCTGGTATTCTGAATCATGACATAGGAGAAACATAAACCATGAACAAATTCTGAGAGAGGACTGTATCCAGTTTCTGAGCATTTCTTTGGACTTTTATGGATAGTTGTTCAGGTTGTTCAATGATCAATACAAGTGGAAACTAAACTCCAGCCCATTTTCTGTTCTGGGCCATGTGCCCTGAGTAGGACTGTTTCTAATCAGAATAAGGGATTTCTCCCCCTAATTTATAGAGTTGCTATATAGGCTTGTGGCAGCTCTGTGCACATGCTGGGAGTTTTCAGTGATGGTGGGATATACCTTAGGTATTGCAGATTACATTTTGGGTGTCTTAAGATCTCACACAATATGGGGAGCATATCATTCTGGTCATTTCCTTGAAGGGTCAAATGCGTGAGAGTCTCATGACCACCAAAAACAATGCAGAAGTTCTAATAAGCATCTGCTGGGAAAATATTTTTGAGGCTAGGGAAATGACAAGAGAGGTGAAATCTTGCATTTCTATATACATGGGAACAAAGGGCCACAACAGGTTTAAACATGGGAAACGGTTCATATTTTTCACCTCCACTGAGGTGTGGTAAAAAAACTATATATATTAAGGTATAAAACTTAATGTTTCAATATACTCCTACCTTGTGAAATCATCACCACAATCAAGCTAGTGAACATACCTATAATTCACATAATCACTATTTTTTTTTTTTTTTTTGTGGTGAGAACACTTGAGATCAAGTCTCTTAGCAAATTTCAAGTATACAACGCAGTATTGTTAACTGTTGTCACATTGGTGCACAGTTACATCTCCAGAACTCATTTTGCATTAACTGAAACTTTGTACAGCTTAACATCTAATTTTAGAAACTATCGGAAGCCCCAGTTTCTTTAGTCATCTCAGACTTTTGCAAAGGGGAAGTTGGTCATCAACAGTCGTTTCAGACAAAAGCTGTTCTGTGACTTTTTGAAAGAGATAAGGAAGGGTAGTAGCTTCTTCCCCTGAAGTGTTACCAATGGGCACATTTCAGGAGCACTATGTCCTGCTCAACATCTTGCATGTAGAATCAGGATCACATGGCTGGTATAACCCTAAGTGGCAGAAGAGCTCCTTCTTTCTTTACATTGAGAAAGAAACCTGTGAAAGAGGACACCTGCATCTGGAGAGGGTCTTGCTGGTACCAAAGCCCATTTTGCTGACTAAATCATGTTTGCTCTCCTTCCCTAAACCTCCCCCACAGTCTGCCCATGTGTAACCTTCCAGGACTTTTCCAGCACATGAGCAGCACAGGTGAGCCCCACAGGAAGACCCTGAGGTGCTGTCATAGGTGAACATGAGCACACTCTATTCTGATTACGAGTATTTAACTTGTGTAATTACCTTTTTCTGGTACTTCTGAGCCCCATCATTTCTTCCCAACTTCATTCAACTACATAGATTTTTGGATCATATTCAGACATACCCAGCCCAGGTCACAGGCCTGTCTCAGCACATCGACACCATCTCTTCAACAGTGCTCCCAGTCAGGGGTGATTTTGTACCCCCTGGGGACACCTGGCAATGTCTGGAGACATTTTAGGTTGTCACAACTGGGCATGTGTGGGTGCCACTGGCATCTGGAAGGTAGAGGCCAGGGCTAGGGCTAAAAATCCTATGATGCACAGGACAGGCCCCCACAACAAAGAATTATCTAGCCCAACCCCAGTGTCTGCAGAGGTCGAGAAATCCTGTTTACACACAGCCCTATGGTTGTCTTAATGGTATTAAAGCTGCCCCCAGGATCTGGATGTTCATCACAGTGTTTCATGGACAGCCAAATCATATTTCACATTGCATTAAAATTACTTTATAAGAAAAAGTGAAATGGTGGTTGCCAAGGGCTGGGGAGAAGGGATCATGGGGAATTATTGTTTAATGGGGGCAGTGTTTCAGTTTTGTAATATGAAGAGTTCTGGAGATGGATGGTGGTGGTGGTTGCATAATTATACATTTAAAAATGCATAATTGTGAACTTAAGAATGGTTAAGATGTTAAGTTTTAGGTTATACCACAATAAAAAATTGGAAAAAAGTGACTTCATATGATTCAGTAGACAAATGTAAGGTATGAACCATCTCAATTATGTCTTGAGTACCCAGTTGGACTTTGGGAAAGGAATTCAAATATTGCTCCAATATTAAAAATGTAAGGAACGTGGTTATGCCCTAGGGGTTTTAATCCTGGGATTAGCTTCTACTTACACCACTTTCCGAAGATTATGGGTAGCAGAGTCCATTTTTTCACAAAGAAGCTTCACTGATGAGGTACTAAGGAATGTCTAGAAATACTGGCTGATGTCTAGAAATACCAGATTCTTGTTTGAGTTGAACACGGAAAAAAGATCCATCCAGAAAGGAAACACATATTGATCATTCTGGAACCTACTGGGAAGAGGCAAAGGATGGAGGGTGCCTGGGTGGCTCAGTTGGTTAAGTGACTGCCTTTGGCTCAGGTCATGATCCTGGAGTCCCGGGATCGAGTCCCACATCAGGCTTCCTGCTCAGCAGGGAGTCTGCTTCTCCCTCTGACCCTCTTCCCTCTCGTGCTTTCTATCTCTCATTCTCTCTCTCTCTCAAATAAATAAATAAATAAAATCTTAAAAAAAAAAAGAGGCAAAGGAGGGAATTTACCAAATATTGCTGGAGAGAAAACTAACATTTGTCCATCACTGTGAAGATATTTGGGGGGAGGTTTCTCTGGGCATATAGCCCTAATAAATAAGTGTAGCTCTGAAAGTCAGATAATTTAATCACTTAGCATCACTATCAGACCACTCATCACAAGACATATCACTGGAGAAAGAACACAAACGTCTTTTTTTTAAAGATTTTTTTATGTATTTGAGGGACTTGGGAAAAGATGGTGGAGGAGTAGGCGACCCTATTCCAACTGGTCCCCTGAATTGAGCTGGATATTCACCAGACCACTATGACCACCCACGAAATCAGCCTGAGATGTAAGAAGATATATCTGGATCTCTACAAACAGAATATCGCAGATGGTTGGTTTTGAGGTATGAAGCAGGGAGCCGTGATTCCACAGGGAGATAATGGAAGATAAACAGAAGGGGGAGGGAGCCATTGGGATCCTGCACCACCGGTGTGTGAAAGCCTCCCACGCTGGGGACAGGGCACAGACTTGCAGACTGGTAGCAGTGGGGAAAGGACTTTAGGGCAGGCCCCTGGACTGAAACCTGGAGTGGCAGAGCTGCACGTGTGAACTGGGGGTGGCTGGTGGTTTTAGAAGCACAAAGGGCAGAGACGTGCCCTGACCTGGAGGTGAGGACTGGGAGTGCTGCTGAGGGGCGCACAACCCAGGATGCTGTTTTTTAGCAGCATAGACAGAAATGGAGATAGTGTGGCCTGGAGTGCTCACTGAAGAACTGTGATCTCTCTGTTCTGAGGCAGAGGGTTGGAAATGGTCTCTTCTGCTCTCTCAGAAGAGACGTGGAAAGCCACCAGGGAAAGCCACCAGAGAACAAAAGCCCCCCAAAACTGGTGTTTGCTGAGCCCATCTCCTGCCACAGGGGGCAGGGCAACTCTGCCCAAATAGGGTTGCCTGAGTAACAGTGTGGCAGGCCCCTCCCACAGACGACTGTGGCTGGGAGAACAAGAGGCTGACAACCCTAAGGTCCCTATAAGATAGGTGCATCTTGCTTGGGTTGTGGTCAATAATTTGGACTCTGTACATTCCCTCAACCACCCCTCAACAGAATGACTAAGAGGAGGAACCCCCAAGATCGAAAGACTCAGAGACTATGACTTCTGCCACTGATTTACAAAAGGATACAGATATAACCAGGATGTCGGAAATGGAATTCAAGGTAGCAGTTGTGAAGCTAGAATAGCTACAATAGCTAGAATGGAGAAATCGATTAATGGCAACATAGAGTCTCTAAGGGCAGAAATGAAAGCTGAACTGGCAGAACTTAAAAATGCTATCAATGAGATCCAATCTAATATTGATACTCTAACAGCTAGGGTAAATGAGACAGAAGAATGAATTAGTGATCTAGAAGACCAATTGATAGAGGCTTGGGAGAAACAGCTCAAAATCCATGAAAACAGAATTAGAGAAATAAGTGACACCACGAAATGCTTCAATATCAGAATTATTGGGATACATGATGGGGTGGAGAGAGAGAGAGAGACGACTAGAAGATATATCTGAGCAAACTGTAGCTGAGAATTTCCCTAATCTGGGGAATGAAACAAACATTTGTGTCCTAGAGGCAGAGAGGACCCCTCCCAAGATCAAGGAAAACAGACCAACACCCCAGCATGTAATAGTAGAGCTCTTAGAAATCTTAGAACCAAGAAAACCATCTTAAGGGCAGTTAGGGGGAAGCGATTCCTTCAGTACAGAGGGAGGAACATCAGAATAACGTCAGACCTATCCACAGAGACCTGGCAAGCCAGAAAGGCCTGGCAAGACATAACCAGGGTACTAAACGAAGAGAACATGCAGCCAAGAATACTTTATCCGGCAAGGCTGTCATTTAGAATGGATGGAGAGATGCAGAGCTTCCAAGACTGGCAGAAAATGAAAGGATATGTGAACACTAAGCCAGCCCTGCAAGAAATATTAAGGGGGGTTCTATAAAAGAGAAAGACCCCAAGAGTGATATACAACAGAAATTTACAGAGACAATCTATAGAAACAAGGACTTCACAGGCAACATGATGACAATAAATTCCTATCTTTCAATAATCACTCTCAACGTGAACGTCCTAAATGTTCCCATAAAATGGCACAGGGTTGCAGATTGGATAAAAAGACAGGATCCATCCACATGCTGTCAAGAGACTCATTTGGAACCTAAAGATACATCCAGACTGAAAGTGAAGGGATGGAGATCCATCTTCCATGCCAACGGACTTCAAAAGAAAGCTGGGATAGCAATTCTCATATCAGACAAATTAGATTTTAAGCTAAGACTGTAGTTAGAGACACAGAAGGACACTGTATCATTCTTAAAGGGTCTATCCAACAAGAAGATCTAACAATTGTAAATATCTATGCCCCCAACATGGGAACAGTCAACTACATAAGCCAACTATTAACCAAAATAAAGAATCATATTGATAATAATACGTTAACTCTAAGAGACCTCAGTACTCCACTCTCAGCAATAGACAGATCACCTAAGCAGAAAATCAACAAAGAAACAAGAGCTTTGAATGACATACTGGACCAGATGGACCTCATAGATATATACAGAACATTCCACCCTATAACAACAGAATACTCATTCTTCTCAAGCTCACATGGAACTTTCTCCAGAATAGACCACATACTGGGTCACAAATCAGGTCTCAACTGATACCAAAAGACTGAGATTATTCCCTGCATATTCTCAGACTATAATGCTTTAATGCTGGAACTCAATCACAGGAAAAAATTTGGCAGAAATTCAAACACCTGGAAGCTAAAGACGACTCTGCTAAAGAATGTTTGGGTCAACCAGGAAATCAAAGAAGAACTTAAACAATTCATGGAAACCAATGAGAACGAAAACACATCGGTCCAAAACCTATGGGATACTGCAAAGGCGGTCCTAAGGGGGAAATACATAGCCATCCAAGCCTCACTCAAAAAAAAAAAAAAAAATAGAAAAATTCCGAATTCACCAACTAACTCTACACCTTAAAGAACTAGAGAAAAAGCAACAAACGATGCCTAAGCCACGCATTAGAAGAGAAATAATTAAGATTAGAGCAGAGATCAATGAATTAGAAACCAGAAACACAGTAGATCAAATCAATGAAACTAGAAGCTGGTTCTTTGAAAGAATTAATAAGATCGATAAACTCCTGGCCAGGCTTATCCAAAAGAAAAGAGAAAGGACCCAAATTAATAAAATTATGAATAAAAGGGGAGCGATCACAACTAACACCAAGGACATAGAAACAATTATTAGAAATTATTATCAACAACTATATGCCAATAAACTGAGCAATCTGGATGAAATGGATGCCTTTCTGAAAACCTATAAAACGCCCAAGACTGAAACAGGAAGGAATTGACAACCTGAATAGGCCAATAATCAGTAACAAGATTGAAGCAGTGATCAAAAACCTTCCAAAAAACAAGAGTCCAGGGCCTGAAGGATTCCCTGGGGAATTCTACCAAACATTCAAAGAAGAAATAATACATATTCTACTGAAGCTGTTTCAAAAAATAAAAACAGAAGGAAAGCTTCCAGACTTATCCTATGAGGCCAGCATTACCTTAATCCCCAAACCAGGCAATGACTCCATCAAAAAGGAGGATTTCAAACTGATATCTCTAATGAATATGGATACCAAAATCATCAACAAAATCCTAGCTAATAGGATCCAATAATACATTAAAAGGATCATCCACCACGACCAAGTGAGATTTATTCCTGGGATGCAAGAGTGGTTCAACATTCACAAATCAATGTGAGAGAACACATTAATAAAAGAAAACACAAGAACGATATGATCCTCTCAAGTGATGCAGAAAAAGCATTTGACAAAATACAACATCCTTTCCTGATTAAAACTCTTCAGCATAGAGGGATAGAGGGAACATTCCTCAATTTCATAAAATCCATCTATGAAAATCCCAGAGTGAATATCATCCTCAATGGGGAAAAGCTGAGAGCCTTTCCCTTAAGATCAGGAACACGTCAAGAATGCCCACTCTCGCCACTATTGTTCAACATAGTACTAGAAGTCCTAGCAACAGCAGACAACAAAAAGAAATAAGAGGTATTCAAATTGGCAAAGAAGAAGTCAAACTCTCTCTTTTTGCAGACAACATGATACTTTATGTGGAAAGCCCAAAAGACTCCACCCCCAAATTACTAGAACTCACACAGCAATTCAGTAATGTGGCAGGATACAAAAATCAATGCACAGAAATCAGTTGCTTTCTTATACACTAACAATGCAACTGTAGAAAGAGAAATTAGAGAAATGATTCCATTTGCAATAGCAGTAAAAACCATAAGATACCGCAGAATAAACCTAACCAAAGAGGTAAAGGATCTATACTCTAGGAACTACAGAACACTTATGAAAGAAATTGAGGAAGACACAAAAAGAAGGACAAGTATTCCATGCTCATGGATTGGAAGAATAAAATTATTATAATGTCTATGCTACCCAGAGCAATCTATACCTTCAATGCCATCCTGATCAAAATTCCAATGACATTTTTCAAAGTGCTGGAACAAACAATCCTAAAATTTGTATGGAATCAGGAAAGACCCCAAATCACCAAGGAAATGTTGAAAAAGAAAAACAAAGCCGGAGGCATCATGTTGCCTGATTTCAAGCTACATTACAAAGCTGTGATCACCAAAACAGCATGGTACTGGCACAAAAACAGACATATAGACCAATGGAACAGAATAAAGAGCCCAGATATGGACCCTCAACTCTATGGTCAAATAATCTTTGACAAAGCAGGAGAAAATACGCAATGGAAAAAAGACAGTCTCTTCAATAAATGGTGCTGGGAAAATTGGACAGCCACATGGAGAAGAATGAAACTAGACCATTCTTTAACACCATACACAAAGATAAACTCAAAATGGATGAAAGACCTCAATGTGAGGCAGGAATCCATCAAAATCCTAGAGAGGAACATAGGCAGTAACCTCTTTGACATTGGCCACAGCAACTTCTTTCAAGATTCATCTCCAAAGGCTACCGAAACAAAAGCAAAAATGAACTTTTGGGACTTCATCAAGTTAAAAACTTCTGCACAGCAAAGGAAACAGTCAACAAAACAGGGAGGCAACCCACAGAATGGGAGGAGATATTTGCAAATGACACTACAGACAAAGGGCTGGTATCCAAGATCTATAAAGAACTTCTCAAATTCAACACCCAAAAAACAAATAATCAAGTCAAAAAATGGGCAGAAGACATGAACAGACACTTCTCCGAGGAAGACATACAAATGGCTGACACATGAAAAAATGTTCATCATCATTAGCCATCAGGGAAATTCAAATCAAAACCGCATTGAGATACCACCTTACACCAGTTAGAATGGCAAAAATTGACAAGGCAAGAAACAACAAATGTTGGAGAGTTTGTGGAGAAAGGGGGACCCTCTTACACTGTTGGTGGGAATGCAAGTTGGTACAGCCACTTTGGAAAACAGTGTGGAGATGCCTCAAAAAATTAAAAATAGAGCTACCCTATGACCCAGCAATTGCACTACTAGGTCTTTAGCCCAAAGATACGGATGTAGTAAAAAGAAGGGGTACATGCCCCCCAATGTTCATAGCAGCAATGTCCACAATAGCCAAACTGTGGAAGGAGCCGAGATGCCTTCAACAGAATGGATAAAGAAGATGTGGTTCATATATACAATGGAATATTAGCCATCAGAAAGGATGAATACCCACCATTTGCATCAACATGGATGGAAATGGAGGAGATGATGCTACGTGAAATAAGTCAAGCAGAGAAAGTCAAATATCACATGGTTTCACTTATTTGTGGAACATCAGGAATAGCAAGGAGGACATTAGGAGAAGGAAGGGAAAACTGAAGGGGGGAGAATCAGAGGGGGAGACGAACCATGAGAGACTATGGACTCTGGGAACAATCTGAGGGTTTCAGAGGAGGGGGGGTGGGGAATGGGGTAGCCCAGTGATGGGTATTAAGGAGGGCACATGTTGGGATGAGCACTGGGTGTTATACGCAAATATTGAATCAGGGAACACTCCATCAAAAACTAATGATAGACTGAATGGTGACTAATAAAAAAAAAACAAAACCCTACTACCCTGGATAGGTACTGTGGCTACTTGAGGGTAATGGAATGGAAGCACAGGAAAGTATCTAACTCACCGTACATCATCACATAGTAACAGAGTTCTAATACAGAACTCAAAGTGAGACAATAAGATCCCAGCACCTACGTTACCTCCTACCATCTTCCATCCCTCAGCCTATAACCGTGCTCAGCTGATTTGAAATCAAGGAATCCGGTTTCCAGATCATAAAAATTTATCTGAATAATTGACTTCTTATATTCCACTCTGCCTCTAAGTCTTGTGAGGCTGGTCATTCGTGTCACTCTGTCTTCTGAAGGATAATTGTCCTTTCTCCTACAGATGGGCAAGGCTACACAAGACCGTGTTTGGGGGTTGCTCTTCCAAAGGCACTAATGGAAGAGTAACTTTATTTGAGTCAATGTAAATATCTTCCTGTTTCAAAAGAGCCGGGAGAAGAAATAAGCAGTTTATAAAGGCAAGAAACTTCATTAGTAGATTTGACTCAACAGCAAGTCCTACACAAAGTAGACATTTTGTGGTTTGAAATAAGGGAAGGAAAAGAAGCCAGACAGAACTTAGATTCTGTCACCTCTAGTGCCCATGGCTGTTTTTTTTTTTTTTTAAGATTATTTATTTGACAGAGAGAGACAGCAAGAGAGGGAACACAAGCAGGGGGAGTGGGAGAGGGAGAAGGAGGCTTCCCGCTGAGCGGGGAGCCCGATGCAGGCCTCGATCCCAGGACCCTGGGATCATGACCTGAGCTGAAGGCAGACGGTTAACGACTGAGCCATGCAGGCGCCCCGCCCATGGCTGTTTTAAGACGAGGTTATACCTTTGGTTTTATTAGTGGTGCTTGCCTCAGTGAAAGACATATTTAAAATTAACAACCTCATTGTAGAACTTGAAGCAACATGAGGAGGACAAGCCATTATAAAGCTAGTTTGTGACTTTCAAAGAGCATGGTCTATATGCTCTGGGGAGAGAAATCTGAGGCTGTGTAGGGTTAGTGCAATGGTCTTATCAAGGTAAGATAATCAAGCCATTATGTAGACCGGGCTCCTTACCACCCTTCTACCTAAGGAAGTGACCTGACTGAAAGCATCTTGTGATTTAAGCATCCCAGGAGTTACAGACCAGCAACGCTATGGGCCTGCAGAAAGGAAAGTGGCAAAAAGCACCTGAAAGGAACGTTCATGAAAAGCATCAGTTTGTGTTTTGGATAAGAATGACCACAATCACACCTAAAGACATCCGTTGCCTTCTTCTCAGATGGGGGGCTCCGAGAACCAAGCAGCCCAACTGTGGTTAATTACCTGTCATTTCAACGTTGGCACCATTGCTGGTTTTAACCAAACCAAGGTTAAAAAAGAAAAAGTAAAAATGGAGACTATTTTGACTTGGGATCTTGGATGGGATAGGGAGAGGAGGCTATTCGTGCAATCTCATTTTCATTCAAAGCAGCTCTTTGATGCCCTCCTGCAGAAGAAAGATTTAGGTAAATCAGCATGTGGGCCTGTGTAAACGCTTGAATGAGAGAAGAAACAAAATCCGGACACAGACAAAGGGATAAGGTCTGTGGACTCCTGGTGATCTGCGAGGTGGAGAAATGTTTGTGCCCAGCTGTCATGGTCCTAACACCCCCTGGGGTGACTTGAGTTCATGGCTCTCTGCTAAATGGGGAAGGAATGTGAAGGAAAGTTAAGGGAATGTGTAAAACAGACACCTCCAACAGGAACGCCAGGAGGGCATTTTATTCTGGCTCCGTGAATATGCATGAGGATTTCAGATACTGAATTTGGATGATAATCTAGGGTTGAGGAAGAGGCAAGTTGATAAAATGAATGTCAGTATGTGTGTGTAGGGGGGAGGGCCCTACACAGGACCATGAGCAGTGGTCTTGGGTTGTGACAGGAGGACTTCATAAGCCAGCAGACTGGAGTTCTAATCCCACTCAAGCACGATTTTCTGAAACCAGGATCCTCAACATGGATTCCTCAACATGGAAGATTACACGTAGCCACCAGGTGATAAATAGTATTTGGAAAGTCTTTATGAGCTGAGCTGATGTTACTTGAGCCTACATCAAGAATAGAAAAGCCTCATGACTGACTGGGGTAATTTCACTGTGTCAGTTGTGTTAGGCAGGTACCCATGATCACCGATGGGGGCCAGCTTTCAGAAACCTTGTGGAATCAACCTCTGACTTCACATCTTTAATGCCTTTCCAACTGTCATGCAAAATGGGACAATCCCATACAAATGGGCAACCTAGACAACCAACATGAGGACTGAAATAAGGTAGAACCATCTGCAAAAATTGCTCAAAGAAAAAAGGAGACAGGTCTCAAAACAAGGTCTGGTTCCAAAGACCCCACTATTAATCTGAGCTTCGTGCTCCCCACCTTGAATGGCAAGCTGGCAGAAGAAATTCTGGCAAGAAGAAAATTCTGACCCTAAGCCACAGGGAGCAGGACACTCTGCCCTGTTCCTAATGCAGCAGGGGATGAGGCTGAAGAGGGCGACACTAACAGAGTGAACAGGGCAGGTCCTTACCGGTCAGCCTGAGCCTCTGATTCCCATGCAGCATCATTCTCCAGGAACATCCCCTTTTCTACCCGCAGCCACATTTTCTGCAAGTTTTCACAATGCTTGAGGCAGAATGCTGCGTGCACCATGTCCGAGGTATCTTGCAAATGCAGGGACACTTCCGTGACCTGGGCCATGGCCTCCTTCACAAGCAGCTCCTCTTGGGATTCAGAGACAGTACAAAATTTCCTTCGTGTCAGTCACCGAGAAGGGTCTGTTCTCGGCGGACCTTATTCTGCATTCCAGTAGCTCCTGCTTGACCTCCGTGGACACCGGGCAGCCAAACGTGGTCCCCAGCTCCCTGGCCCTCTTTTCATTGGCGAGGCCGAATAGGAAGCGCCCCACGGGGGCCAGGTGGGGGTTCTTGAGTCCTTCTTCCTTGGACAGCAGCCTCTGCACACCCCCAATGTTCCAGCCGGGGCTCCCCGCGTCTTGGTGGTCCTCGCTGCCCAGAACGTAGAGCGCAGCGGCCAGGAACTGCTGGACGCTCAGGTGGACGAAGCAGTAGCAGCCCTCACAGTCTCTGCCCTTCTGGAGGATACTTGTGTCCAGGAAAGGGCGCAGGTCAGACTCGTCCATGCCCAGCCTGCGCAGGTCGTGTCCATCGAACACCGAGGTCTGCGCCCACGTGCCCTCGGCGGCCAGCAGGCACAGGGCGCGCAGCGCAGCCGCGAGGTGTGGACCCGGGCAGCTGCCCTGCACCGGTGCGAACCGACTGCAGAGAAAGCACAGCAGCAGCGACGTGGCGGTCTGGCAGGTGGGGCGGGGGTCCTCGGCCTCGTCCATCTGCAGCCTCAGGCAGGTGCACACCATCCAGCACACCGCGGGCGCCGCGCCCATGCGGAACAGTGCCGCATTGCTCTTCATCAGGTGGAAAGCGCGCAGCGCCCGAGCCTCCTCTCCAAAGTGTCGCAGGAAATACGCCCTCCTGTCGCGTTCTGAGAGCCCTTCCATCTCCACCAAGAGTGGGCGCTCCACCAGGAACCGCAGCTCCCTCAGGGCCTCGGGCCGCGTGGTGACCAGTAGGGTGGCCGTGGGTAAGAGCTTTCTCTTCAGCAAGCTCCCCAGGAGGACAGGCGCAGGTCTCTGCGTCCTCCAGTCGCCACACAGGTCGTGCACCAGCGCCCCCACCCCCGAGGGCACGCGCAGCTCCTCAAAAGCATCAATGACGAACAGGAGTTTCTGCGCCTGGGCGAGGACCTGCGGAAGGGCATCCTGCAGGTCTGGGGCGCTCTCGGCCAGCACCTGTGCGAAGGAGCACGTCCCCTTGCGGCTGAGCACCTTGCAGCCGAGGTAGAAGGCGCGGGGGCAGGTCTGTGCGAGGTTGTCCTGCGTCCAGTCCAGCATGCACTTCTTGGCCAGAGTGGTCTTCCCGGCGCAGGTGGGGCCACCGTGTGTGGAAATGGCCCTGCAAGCATTTTCGGATTACAAAATGGGACCAGTGTCTCATATCTTTGGGTGACAGTGTGAATGTTTTCACTGGCTCCAGGCCAAAAGTTCTTCTTCCAGATTTGCTGGACCTTCTTTTTGAAAATACTTCTATATTTATCCTGTTTACCTTCAGTGATAGGAGGTAGGGGACAGGAAAGATATAGCTGATTATTCATTAGGAAAAAAAATACTTCGTGTTAAGTAGGAAAGAGACAATAGAGAAGTTTACAAAGAACTACCTGACACCAAGCTCACCCAGGAAGATAGGATACAGACCTGGCTTTTCTCCTTTCAAAACTTCCTTTGCTTCTTCTGGGTTTCTGACATCTTCTTCCTGTACATGTGTAAGTGCTACAAAAAACAAATTAAAAATGAGCTTGACACAAATACATGTGAATTTCTTTTACCAGAGATATGGTGTTAAAGCAGGCTCCAAGGAGTGCAGAATCTAATCTCTGTCTATATCGTGTGCTGGGAGGTGCAATGGCCGGGTTTATACAGATGAACAGAGTAAATGACCTTCTAAAGCAAGTCACCTGCCTCTCCTCTGTAGACCCATAGCAAGAAATATTTGTTCTAGTTGCTCTACCAAAACTCAACGTGATCTATTGAAACTACTTGTCTATCTTTCCCGCTGGACTAGACTGTGCACCAGGATATCAGGAGATAGATCTTCATACAGCCCAACCCATTATAGCTGCTCAAGTATCTGAGTAAATAAGTCATGTCATGCCTGTGTGGAATGCCAGACAATTCCTGAGTATCTGCCCAAGGTAAATGAAAATGTGTGTACGCCAAGACTAGCACATGAAGGTTCATAGCAGCGTTATACAAGGCAGTTACAAAGTAGAAAAAATTCAGACATCCACCAATGAACGGACAATCGAGTGTGGCATATCCACACAATAGAATATTATTCTGTAATAAAAAGGGATGAATCAGTGATACAAGCAATAATACGGACAAACCTCAAAAACATTATGCTAAGTGATGAAAGATGACAGGAAAGACCACATGTGTCCAGAAAAGGCAAGTCTAGAGAGACAAAATAAAGGGTTATGAACAATGAGAGATGATGGACTCTGAAAAACAAACTGAGGGTTCTAGAGGGGAAGGGGGTGGGGGGATGGGTTAGCCTGGTGATGGGTATTAAAGAGGGCACGTTCTGCGTGGAGCACTGGGTTTTATGCACAAACAATGAATCATGGAACACTACATCAAAAACTAATGATGTAATGTATGGTGATTAACACAGAGATAACAATAAAAAAATAAAAAAAAAAGTAAGGGTTACCTGGAACTGGGGGACAGAGACCAGGGAGTGACCACATGTGGACATGAGGGAACTTTTTGGGTTGATGTAAATGTTGTAAAATCAGATAGTGGTGATGGTTGCAAAACTCTGTACATTTATTGAAAGTTAGTAGTAGCACATTTAAAATGATTGAAAT
Organism: Zalophus californianus; assembly: GCF_009762305.2. Taxonomy (NCBI): domain Eukaryota; kingdom Metazoa; phylum Chordata; class Mammalia; order Carnivora; family Otariidae; genus Zalophus; species Zalophus californianus. The sequence goes on along the minus strand of NC_045611.1, from coordinate 56,999,557 downwards.
TTATGGATACATAGGTTGTACTTCACTAGGGTCATTAACAAAAAATACCAGCAGGCTGACTTGAGCAACTCACTGACATTAATCGGACCACAGTGCCTGTTGAGGCGAGTCACCCACCTACAGCACATCTCAACTTTCTCATCCAGGAGTTGAGATTACTAAAGTCTGAACATCTGAGATTGAAAAATCAAAGAAAAACTCCGTATGGTACACTAATTTTCTGTGAACTGAAAGAATTCCAGTTCTCTCCAATGGTCCTTTCCTTGCTTTGTTCTTAAGTGAGGGAGGAAGGCATTCTCTGTGAGACAACTGGTGATTATAAATAGTGGAGAAAATGAGGTTGGGGAGATGGAGCTCCCAAAGGGTGGGGGCAGAGAGGACACAACGGGGTGGGGTATGTGTCACTTGGCTTGCTCCAACCCTGGGTGTTCTAAGACCAACCTGGCTCCTTTTCTTCTGCACACTGTTGGGTTTCTTCTAAGTTTGCACATTTTGGTTCTGGAGTCCTGGTGATGCCTGAGGAAAGAGGGGGCATTATAGACTTGTCACTAGGTTAGTATTGAAACTTCTACCTGGGGAGAGAGTGGGACTTCAAGAAGACTTATGTTTGACAACTGGGTCTCATACTTAAGCCCCGATGACATAAAAAGGACCTTAACATGCTACTGGAGATAAAATTAAAGTGTGTCAGGCCACGATCTCAGGCTGCCATGCCTCTTCTGGCTTCCTGTGGTGGCTTCTTATGCAGTTGAGAACACACAGTGAGTGTTCCATGGGAGGGAGGTGTATGCACAATAATCTCCAAAGGCCCAATGAGCCATAAGACTGAAGAAAAAGGCTGACCAGTCCAGCTTGACGAGAAATGGTTTGTTTAAAAATTTTATTTATTTGACAGAGAGAGAGCACAAGCAGGGGGAGCAGCAGGCAGAGGGGGAGAGAAGCAGAATCCCCGCTGAGCAGGGAGCCTGATGAGGGGCTCTATCCCAGGACCCTGGGATCATGACTTGAGCTGAAGGAAGATGCTTAACGACTGAGCCACCCGGGTGCCCCCAAGAAATGGTTTATTAAGGGGATAGAAGTGTGTCTTGGGCAGCTCCAAGACCAGCCTATCTCCATGACCCTGCTTTCCTAGCCCTACAGGCTGGGAGTAGGAGCAGGGGTCCACCCAGGAGGGGGGTGAGAGTGGGTGTGTGCCACAGTCCCATCTCCAGAGCAGGTCAAGGACGACGTTATGCCCTGAGGGTGTACTTAAGGGTGTAAACAAAAGGAGAGACTGTGAAAGTGTGTGTGTGTGTGTTGGGGGTGTGGAGCTCAAGAAGGCTGCAGGTCACAGAGTGCTCATCATGGTGGATTTATCCTAGGTGGCGCCAGTCAAGTTCACACAGTGAGAGAAATGAGCACGTGTGCCCCATTACTCTGTCTTGAGGGCATCAGAAAGCTTTCATGGATTAATTTCCTGGTTTCTGATGAGGTAGATAAAACCACACTGTCCAGGGAGGGAATATAGGAACAGGGTGGAGTCCTGAAAGGAGAGGAAGTACTTTAAGCTCAACACTGGATAAAGAAGAGGTGAGTCTAGGAGAGTCTGGAAGAGATTCCCAGGAGGCAATGGGCTGTGGGCATCTAAAGTTCAGGGAAAATGCTGGTCTGAAGTTATCCTTTGGAAAGACTTCAGGCATAAATAGCCAGTAAGACTCCAAGGGATATCTACCAGGACCAGGATGCTGAGTGGTAAAATGGCCAGCCAGTCATCCATTTTGAAGATGAGGCAGAAGAACAAGAATTCTGAAAGAACGGAAGAAAAAATAATCCTTAACAAGCAACAAGGCAAAGGCAACAATGTCATAAAAGCCAAGAGGAGGATTCTGAACGAAGAATTCTGTGCTTTTAGCCCAAACACTTAATGGAATGAATACCAACTTTTTAAGCAGGCAGTATTCCTTTAAGTACTGCCAAATGTAAGATCTGATGGACCACCAGTCTACCTTTGATCTTTATTTAGGTCATCATTGTGGAACCTTTTAACACATCTGTGTATTGGTAGAAGTCAGGACATCCGGGGTTGAGATTATCAATGGTTGTGCCTTTGCTCTTCAAACCACCCTCCTGTTTACTGTTGCCTTGAGCCCAAGTCCTGTCATTAAGGATACTGGTGATTTGGGATGTTGAGAGGAGAGAATGTTGAAAATCACTAACTCAAAAATCCTTTTGGCTGGGGTTAGCAAACTTAATTTTCTTGCTCCTGCAAAAGGCCAGACAGTAAATATTTCCTGCTTTTCGGGCCACACCTCTCATCTCTGTCCTTGTAGGGCAAAAGCTGTCACAGACAACATATAAGCAAATAAGTAGGCCGTGTGCAAAGAAAACTTCGTTTATGAATAATGAAGTTTGAGTGAAAACCCTCACCTGTCCATTGAAGACAGGGAATATTAAACTAAAAACAGATCCCTTGCTGGAATAAAACTGGTCTTTTTTTTTTAAGGAAAAAGAAAATTGTAGGTAAGGCAGAGCCGTTTTGAATACCCTTGCCAAAGAGGAAGACAGAAAAGGTCCTCTAGAGCAGAGTGCTCTCCAAAACAAATATAACACCTGTCACAAAAGCAAGCTACCTATGTAATTTTGTATTTTCTAGTAGCCACATTATGAAAGGTATAAAGAGGTACAACTCATTTTCATAATTTTTATGTATCTAAAATGCTAACACTTAGATGTGTAGTCAGTGTAAGAGTTGCTCATGAGATGGTACATAAAAGCATGCAGTTAAAAGCCCATGTGTATTCTAGCCTTGTAGCATGCTTGAATCAAACCAGCCATGTGCCAAGGGTGTACTAACTGCATATGGCCACTCTGTGAGGCAGCAGAGCCCTGGACATTATAAAACCTTGGGTGCACACAGGCATCATCTGAGAAGCTTTCAAGAACCCCACACCTAGGGGAGACACAGATCATTTAGCTAAATCAGAGTCTCTGGTGACCAGTTCTGGACATCAGTGTATTTAAGCTTCTGAGGACATTGCCCAGAATGGTGAAAGTTGACAGCCACTGCCCTAAAACACTGTTCTCTACTCAGGGGCCATTTGGCAGTGCCTAGAGACATTTTTGGCTGTTGCAAGTGAGGGGACTGTGCTCCTAGCATCTCATGGGTAGAGGTGCTGGAATGCTAGCACTGGGGTCCCAGGGATGCTGCTAAATATCCTGCAATGCAAAATATGTCTCCTCACCCAGCCCCAAATGCTATTAGTGCGGCTGATCGAAGGGAAGGTAGGGGTTTCTGAGTGTGTGGAAGGAAACATGAGTGGGAGCTGAAAACCAAACAGAAGGTGTGTAATAATTTAACATCTTGGATGTATAAGAGAATGGGATCCAGAATATACTCCAGGAACAGTCTCAGAAAAGAGAAGGGATATAGACTGAGGAGACCAGGGAAGGTATACAATACCTGGACGGAGTAGAAATAGCTAGAATGAGAGATGCCACCAGACTTTATGAAGGTCTAGCATTTGAGTTCAGGACAGGTGGCCTCTCCAAGGCTCAATGTTATTCCTATACGTGTAAAAGCCTGGAGGCTACTCCTCCTTCCTCCTATGACACTGTGTGGGCTCGTTTCTACTTACCCCTGATCTCATCCTTTGCTCTCTCAGACAGATCTGTTCGGTTCATCTTGTCAAAGACCTGGATGGTCACCATCTCTACCCAGAGGCTGGGGCAGTGATTGGTGAGAATTTCTGCCAGTTGCTTCCCATCGGCCTCCTCTACCTCTGTCTCAGGGATGTGCTGTAACTCATCTTGCAGGGAAAGGGGCCTCAACAGAGACTTGAACTGGCTCAGCTCATCCTGGCTGAGCTGCTCCAGGAGGGGCTGCAGGCTGAAACCCAGCTGTGCAGAAGGTTCCATCTCACCCTGCATGAGAGATCCAAGCTTTGGGCATTAAAGAAGTAAGGAGAGAAATGAAAGAGACAGCAAATTGGTATTCCTGTCTTAAATACTGGTTGCTTCTGTGCCAGAAACTGGGCAATTCTCACTCCTGACCTGCTGCTTTAGGAACCAACTCTCCAAGATAGGAAAAATTCACACAAAACTCCCCTAGTTTTTGCCTTGACACAGCGGTTCCCATTTTGAGAGTCTGGGACTCTTTTGAGAGTGTGCAAATCCCTGACGATAGGTAGGAAGTCCATGCAGAGGCATCTTCTGAACCTAGCAGATCATGTTAATTTTTAGTAAATTTGGTGTACAAATGAGCTAATGAGAACTACTCACTTTAGCTCTCTAGAACAACCTGACATGTTGTTGTCTTAGTATGTTTATGGACCTTGACTACAAAACGGTCTCAAGTTGAAAATATCTCAACAGAGACTCACCAAGCAGTTGGATGGTACACTTTTTCAATTTGCCATTGCTTACAAAGAGTTATTTCCTAACCTCAACAGACATGGGTTTGAAATTCTATTCATTGAACAGATGAGCATTTGAGTCAAGGGTCCAATGGCCAGATTTCCAGTTGTAAAACAAGTATGCCATCACCCACCTCATTAAACGGCCATGGGCACTAGTTTATTCAAAAAAATTTCCCGTTGGGTGCCAGGAACAATTTTAGAACTAAAGGGACAGTTACAAAGATGGGTAAGAACCCTGCCCACTTGGGGTTTATACTCAATTTGGGTACACGTATAGGGTGCGAGAAGCAGACATTTCACAGATCAATTCAAACAGAAACAAGTGACATAAAAATATGAAGACAGTATGATACAGAAGCAGAATGAGGCAGATTTTACATCACATGAGCATGGACATTTTCTCAGAGGAAATAGGTCATTGAGAACATGAAGACAAGGAGCTACTAGCTGTGAGAGTTTTGTGGGGGGTAAAGTCTAAGCAGAGTGAATGAGTATTAAAGCTCGGGACTGAGTGGAGTTCAGCATGGGCACTCATTGAAACAGATGAACACAGGATGGGACTCATACCCTAGGGTCAGATCTCTGATCATGAAGGCAGTGGCTAGTTATATTTGGATTTTAAAAATTTGATTCCAGGTATAACAGGAAGCAGGTCTGAGGTTTCTAGCAGGGATGCCACATAATCTGACTTATACACAGAAGCACTTTCTCTTGCTGCATGCGGAAGATGGAGAGCCACACCAAGAAGCTGGTAAAGGAAACTTTTCACGACCCTTGAAGATGGTAAGGAAGGCTTTATTGGAGAGAGGGAGCTGCTGCTAGGGTTTGGAGGTAGGGGAGAGATGTGGAACTCAGCTCCCAGCACAGCAAGGACAAGTGGGGCAGATCCAAGGAGGTGGGGGTCAATGGGTGGGCAGTCACCAAGATTTGTGCTGAGGCCGACCAGGTCAGACCTCCACTGTGTTCCTGAGGTGCACGCCCACTCTACCTGCTTCTTCGTCACCAACTCCGTTCACAAAACCATGTTTCAGCCAAGAGCACTCAAGGAACATTGCTAGCCAGTGAAATCAGCTTAAGCCTTTTCGGTGGGGCTTTCTAGAATGTTATTTTTGTCCTGATAAAGAGAGGGCAGAAACAGCTGAGTGGCCTTTGACCTTTGTTCCTCCACCCTGCCAGGCACGTGGAGAGGGTACCTGCAATTGGGAAGTTGCAGTAGAGCTGCAAGAGGGAAGCTGGACCCTGGGGAATTAGCCTGCAGAACCTGCATCTGCTCCAGACCTTGGTGTGAGGGATGAACTCAAATGAAGCATCACAGGTGTCCACATCCTACTCTGTAGAGACATGTCCCCCCCTTCCACAGATACCAAGGCTGCTGGAACACACAGCTAATAATTCTGTTTGTATTGGGTTTGAAACCAATCTTCTTGACCATTCAACTTTCTTTGTCCATGTAAGCATAGATTTCTCTTTTCTTAAGGTAACATTCACGTAAAATTAACCATTAACCATTTTAAGTGAACAGTTCAATGGCATTTAGGACATTCACAGTGTTGTGTAACCACCACCTTGGATTAGTTCCAGACACTTTCATCCCCCCAAAAGGAAACCCCATACCCATTAAACACTTGCTCCCCATTCTCCCTTCCCCGCAGACCCTGGCCACCACCAGTCTGTTTCCCGTCTCCATGGATTTGCCTGTCCTGGAAGGTTCCCATAAATAGTCACACATTACAAAAACTAACTCAAAATGGACTAAAGAACTAAATACAAGGGAAAAAACCACCTAACATTTTGAGGTATTTATGAGCTGCCTGAAGTCTTATGCCAGTTTAAAAGGAAGGACATTTTTCTAGTGTTTCTTTTCATATTAATAAGCAACTATGATCCTCCCTGCCCAGCTCCCTTCCTCCCTCTGAAGGCAGAGAGCCACTGCTTGAGATCCTCAACATCTTGGTTCCCGCTCCCCCACCCCAGTCTGCAGAGTCCTTCCTGGCCCTATGGTCTCCTCAAATTTGACTTCAGGTCACATTTACCAACAGATTTCATAGGTCTTCCTTTTTTATTTTTATTTCTTTTTTTTTTAACGATTTTATTTATTTATTTGAGAGAGAGAGAGAGAATGAGAGATAGAAAGCACGAGAGGGAAGAAGGAAGAGGGTCAGAGGGAGAAGCAGACTCCCCGCCGAGCAGGGAGCCCGATGCGGGACTCGATCCCGGACTCCAGGATCATGACCTGAGCCGAAGGCAGTCGCTTAACCAACTGAGCCACCCAGGCGCCCAGGTCTTCCTTTTTTAAAAGGGATGATGTCAATGTCCCCCGCCCAAGTGCCATTTATAGGCCAATCAAGCCAGGTGTTCAGCATATAATTTAGCCCTGTTGAAAGAATTGGATGGGGTCATTGGGTAAAAATGATCCTTAAAAAGGCAGAGAAGAGGAATTTACAGAGGTTGCGTGCCAATTCTCACCCAGCTGTTAAGTGTTGAAGACAGTATTCTACTCAAAAGCAGTCTTATCCCAGAACCCATGATCTTGATTCCTCTAATTGATTCAAATAGATGCCACTCTAAAGGCTACAATAATTATACAGAAAAAATAAGGACAATTCAGAAGAGTAAAATCAACTAAAGACAGACTAAAGTATTCTGTTAAGCCAGCAGACAGATTCAGCAAATTGTGTCAAAACCTGACGGATTTTCACGGCTGGTGATCATTATACAATATTCACTGTATAATTACAGTGGAAAGAGAAAAGTTACACTTGCAATGTTGTTTAGAACTGCAGCAACGAAGAGAATCTTATATGGAAATAGTATATATATATACCCAAACATTCTGCAGTCGTATTAACAATGCAATGCAATGGAGGATTCTTATTGCCAGCCTTAGTCTTTAATTAGCATGCATTTTATTTGCAAAACATATTTAGTAGGAAAACAATTCGGCTACATTTTGGAGACTTGTCAGAGAAGGACCAAAAAATATCCTTCGCATTTCGCAGACAAAATCTTAAGAAGAGCAATTTCAGGAGAACAGTAGGACAAGCAACTAGATTGCAATGAATAAAAAATGCACAAAATTCTTGGGTATATGGGCATAGAATGCTGCTTCTAGAAACTCAACTCGAGAGAGAGAAACCTTTGCACAAAAAGGAGTTTCACTTGAAATCTCCCCAATAACCCTCAAAGGTGTGACACCCAAACATTCAAAGAAAGGGAGGAGAAATTTTTATTGTAGAGACTGAACAGTTGAAAAAAGAAATGGAGAAATGAAGTAAAGAAGCGGGAACGTTACTCACCTCCCCAGCCCTAGACCTCCTCTCTGACTGTGAGTGCTGCAGACACATAAAGCCTCCTATATAGGAGTTGCTCCAGACCCAAGCTCTGTGATTGGCTCTTAGGAGCCTTTGCAGAGAACGCCCTGCATCCACAGGTGGAGGCCATTTCCCGAGGGTGAGCCTCACCTTCTCCTAGACTAGAGGTTAACCTTGTCTGCCTATAGAACCCACCACCCTGGGGCATCATTTCAAAGTATCCGTTCCCAGAGATTCTGATTTATGAATCAGATTGGGGCTGCCCAGACATTGGGTTTCTTTAAAGATCCCCAGATGGTAATTGGGGGATGGGCATTAAGGAGGGCATGTGATGTGATGAGCACTGGGTGTTATATGCAACTGATAAATTGAACACTACATCTGAGACTAATGATGTATTATATGTTGGCTAATTGAATTTAAATTAAAAAATAAAGAACCCCAGATGATTGTTATTGCAGCCTATCTTGAAAAGCACTGCTCAAAGCCTTCAGCTGTGAATAGCTGCCCTGTTCTGTCATACCAGATATTTAAAAGTCCACCCACATTTCACGTTAAATATAAGTGACATGTAAATACAAAAGGTATATCAATAGCCAAGTTCATCAGTTTTACACTGACAATATTAATTTTTGTAGATACATAAATAACTTCAAAATTTTAGTGTTCAAAGTTTTTGAAAATTTTTTTAAATTTTATTATGTCACCATACAATACCTCATTAGTTTTTGATGTGGTGATCCACGATCTATTGTTTTTGTATAACACCCTGTGCTCCATGCAGTACGTGCCCTCCTTAATACCCATCACTGGGCTAACCCATCCCCCCACCCCCCTCCCCTCTAGAACCCTCAGTTTGTTCCTCAGAGTCCATAGTCTCTCATGGTTCATCTCCCCCTCCGATTCCCCCCCTTCATTTTTCCCTTCCTTCTCCTAATGTCCTCCCTGCTGTTCCTGATGTTCCACAAATAAGTGAAACCATATGATAATTGACTTTCTCTGCTTGACTTTTTTCACTTAGCATCATCTCCTCCAGTCCCATCCATGTTGATGTAAAAGTTGGGTATTTGTCCTTTCTGATGGCTGAGTAATATTCCATTGTATACATGGACCACATCTCCTTTATCCATTCATCTGTTGAAGGGCATCTTGGCTCCTTCCACAGTGTGGCTATTGCGGACATTGCTGCTATGAACATTGGGGTGCATATGGCCCTTCTTTTTACTACATCTGCGTCTTTGGGGTAAATACCTAGGAGTGCAATTGCTAGGTCATAGGGTAGCTCTATTTTTAAATTTTTGAGGAAACTCCACACTGTATTCCAAAGTGCCTGTAGCAACTTGCATTCCCCCCAAGAGTGTAAGAGGGTTCCCCCTTCTCCACAAACTCTCCAACATTTGTTGTTTCTTGTCCTGTCCATTTTTGCCATTCTAACTGGTGTAAGGTGGTATCTCAATGTGGTTTTGATTTGAATTTCCCTGATGGCTAATGATGATGAACATTTTTTCATGTGTCTGTTAGCCATTTGTATGTCCTCTTCAGAGAAGTGTCTTTTCATATCTTCTGCCCATTTTTTAAATTTTTTATTGTTATGTTAATCACCATATATTACATCATTAGTTTTTGATGTAGTGTTCCATGATTCATTGTTTGTTCATAACACCCAGTGCTCCATGCAGAATGTGCCCTCTTTAATACCCATCACCAGGCTAACCCATCCCCCTACCCTCCTCCCCTCTAGAACCCTCAGTTTGTTTTTCAGAGTCCATCATCTCTCATGGTTCGTCTCCCCCTCTGACTTACTCCCCTTCATTCTTCCTCTCCTGCTATCTTCTTCTTTTTCTCTTTTCTTAAAATATGTTGCGTTATTTGTTTCAGAAGTACAGATCTGTGATTCAACAGTGCACAATCTTCTGCCCATTTTTTAAAAATGATTTTATTTATTTATTTGACAGAGAGACAGAGATAGTGAGAGAGGGAACACAAGCAGGGGGAGTGGGAGAGGGAGAAGCAGGCTTCCCGTGGAGCAGGGAGCCCGATGCGGGGCTCGATCCCAGGACCCGGGGATCATGACCTGAGCCAAAGGCAGACGCTTAACGACTGAGTCACCCAGGCGCCCCTTTCTGCCCCTTTTTTGATTTGATTATTTGTTTTTTGGGTGTTGAGTTTGAGTTTTTTTTTTTAATTTTATTATGTTATGTTAGTCACCATACAATACATCATTAGTTTTTGATGTGGTGATCCATGATCCATTGTTTTTGTATAACACCCAGTGCTCCATGCAGTACGTGCCCTCCTTAATACCCATCACTGGGCTAACCCATCCCCCCCACCCCCCTCCCCTCTAAAACCCTGTTTGTTTCTCAGAGTCCATAGTCTCTCATGGTTCATCTCCCCCTCCGATTTCCCCCCCTTCATTTTTCCCTTCCTTCTCCTAATGTCCTCCTTGCTATTCCTTATGTTCCACAAATAAGTGAAACCATATGATAATTGACTTTCTCTGCTTGACTTATTTCACTTAGCATCATCTCCTCCAGTTCCATCCATGTTGATGTAAAAGTGGGGTATTCATCCTTTCTGATGGTTGAGTAATATTCCATTGTATATATGGACCACATCTTCTTTATCCATTCATCTGTTGAAGGGCATCTTGGCTCTTTCCACAGTTTGGCTATTGCAGACATTGCTGCTATGAACATTGGGATGCATAGGGCCCTTCTTTTCACTACATCTGTGTCTTTGGGGTAAATACCCAGAAGTGCAATTGCTGGGTCATAGGGTAGCTCTATTTTTAATTTTTTGAGGCACCTCCACACTGTTTTCCAAAGTGGCTGTACCAACTTGCATTCCCACCAACAGTGTAAGAGGGTTCCCCCTTCTCCACAACCTCTCCAACATTTGTTGTTTCTTGCCCTGTCCATTTTTGCCATTCTAATTGGTGTAAGGTGGTATCTCAATATGGTTTTGATTTGAGTTTCCTTGACGGCTAATGATGATGAACATTTTTTCATGTGTCTGTTAGCCATTTGTATGTCTTCTTCAGAGAAGTGTCTTTTCATATCTCCTGCCCATTTTTGGACTTGATTATTTGTTTTTTGGGTGTTGAGTTTGAGCAGTTCTTTATAGATCTTGGATACAAGCCCTTTGTAGTGTCATTTGCAAATATCTCCTCCCATTCTGTGGGTTGCCTCCCTGTTTTGTGGACTGTTTCCTTTGCTGTGCAGAAGCTTTTATCTTGATGAAGTCCCAAAAGTTCATTTTTGCTTTTGTTTCACTAGCTTTTGGAGATGTATCTTGAAAGAAGTTGCTGTGGCTGATGTCAAAGAGGTTATTGCCTATGTTCTCCTCTAGGATTTTGATGGATTCCTGTCTCACATCGAGGTCTTTCATCCATTTTGAGTTTATCTTTGTGTATGGTGTTAGAGAATGGTCGAGTTTCATTCTTCTGCATGTGGCTGTCCAATTTTCCCAACACCATTTATTGAAGAGACTGTCTTTTTTCCATTGCGTATTTTTTCCTGCTTTGTCGAAGATTATTTGACCATAGAGTTGAGGGTCCACATCTGGGCTCTCTATTCAGTTCCATTGGTCTATATGTCAGTTTTTGTGCCAGTACCATGCTGTCTTGGTGATCACTGCTTTGTAATATAGCTTGAAATTGGGCAACGTGATGCTCCCAGCTTTTTCTTTTTTTTTTAAAGATTTTTATTTATTTATTCATGAGAGAGAGAGAGAGAGAGAGAGAGAGAGAGAGAGAGGCAGAGGGAGAAGCAGGCTCCCAAGGAGCAGGGAGCCCGATGCGGGACTCGATCCCAGGACTCTGGGATCATGACCTGAGCCGAAGGCAGACGCTTAACCATCTGAGCCACCCAGGTGCCCCAGCTTTGTTTTTCTTCTTCAACATTTCCTTGGCAATTCGGGGTCTTTTCTGATTCCATACAAATTTTAGGATTGTTTGTTCCAGCACTTTGCAAAATGTCATTGGAATTTTGATCGGGATGGCATTGAAGGTATAGATTGCTCTCGGTAGCATAGACATTTTAACAATGTTTATTCTTCTGATCCCTGAGCATGGAATATTTTTCCTTCTTTTTGTGTCTTCCTCAATTTCTTTCATGAGTATTCTATAGTTCCTAGAGTATAGATCCTTTACCTCTTTGGTTAGGTTTATTCTGAGGTTTTTTGGTGTTATTGTAAATGGAATCATTTCTCTAATTTCTTTCTACAGTTGTGTTGTTCGTGTATAAGAAAGCAACTGATTTCTGTGCATTGATTTTGTATCCTGCCACATTACTGAATTGCTGTATGAGTTCTAGTAATTTGGGGGTGGAGTTTTTTGGGTTTTCCACATAAAGTATCACGTCGTCTGCGAAAAGAGAGAGTTTGATTTCTTCTTTGCCAATTTGAATACCTTTTATTTCTTTTTGTTGTCTGATTGCTGTTGCTAGGACTTCTAGTACTATGTTGAATAGTGGCGAGAGTGGGCATCCTTGATGTGTTCCTGATCTTAAGGGAAAGGCTCTCAGCTTTTCCCCATTGAGGATGATATTCGCTGTGGGTTTTTCATAGATGGATTTTATGAAATTGAGGAATGTTCCCTCCATCTCTATACTCTGAAGAGTTTTAATCAGGAAAGGATGTTGTATTTTGTCAAATGCTTTTTCTGCATCAATTTTGAGGACCATATGGTTCTTCTCCCTCCTCTTATTAATGTGTTTTATCACATTGATTGATTTGCGAATGTTGAACCACCCTTGCATCCCAGGAATATTCCCACTTGGTCGTGGTGGATGATCCTTTTAATGTATTGTTGGATCCTATTAGCTCGGATTTTGTTGAGGATTTTGGAATCCATATTCATCAGGGATATCAGTTTGAAATTCTCCTTTTTGATGGGGTCTTTGCCTGGTTTGGGGATTAAGGTAATGCTGGCCTCATAGAATGAGTTTGGAAGTTATCCTTCTGTTTCTATTTTTGAAACAGCTTCAGGAGAATAGGTATTATTTCTTCTTTGAATGTTTGGTAGAATTCTCCAGGGAATCCATCAGGCCCTAGACTCTTGTTTTTTGGGAGGTTTTTGATCACTGCTTCAATCTCGTTACTGGTTATTGGCCTATTCAGGTTGTCAATTTCTTCCTGTTTCAGTCTTGGCAGCTTATAGGTTTGCAGGAAGGCATCCATTTCATCCAGATTGCTCAGTTTATTGGCATATAGTTGTTGATAATAATTTCTAATAATTGTTTCTATGTCCTTGGTGTTAGTCGTGATCTCTCCCCTTTCATTCATAATTTTATTAATGTGGGTCCTTTCTCTTTTCTTTTGGATAAGTCTGGCCAGTGGTTTATTGATCTTATTAATTCTTTCAAAGAACCAACTTCTAGTTTCGTTGATCTGCTCTACTGTGTTTCTGGTTTCTAATTCATTGATCTCTGCTCTAATCTTAATTATTTCTCTTCTAATGTGTAGCTTAGGCATCATTTGTTGCTTTTTCTCTAGTTCTTTAAGATGTAGAGTTGGTGAATTCGGGATTTTTCTATTTTTTTGAGTGAGGCTTGGATGGCTATGTATCTTCCCCTTAGGACCGCCGTTGCAGTATCCCATAGGTTTTGGACCGATGTGTTTTTGTTCTCATTGGTTTCCATGAACTGTTTAAGTTCTTCTTTGATTTCCTGGTTGACCCAAACATTCTTTAGCAGGGTGGTCTTTAGCTTCCAAGTGTTTGAATTTCTGCCATATTTTTTATTGTGATCGAGTTCCAGTTTTAAAGCATTGTGGTCTGAGAATATGCAGGGAATAATCTCAATCTTTTGGTATCAGTTGAGACCTGATTTGTGACCCAGTATATGGTCTATTCTGGAGAAAGTTCCATGTGAGCTTGAGAAGAATGAGCATTCTGTTGTTTTAGGGTGGAATGTTTTGTATATATCTATGAGGTCCATCTGGTCCAATGTGTCATTCAAAGCTCTTGTTTCTTTGTTGATTTTCTGCTTAGATGATCTGTCTGTTGCTGAGAGTGGAGTATTGAGGTCTCCTACAATTAACGTGTTGTTATCAATATGACTATTTTGGTTAACTGTTGGCTTCTTATGTAGATGGCTGCTTCCATGTTGGGGGCATAGATATTTACAATTGTTAGGTCTTGTTGGATAGACCCTTTAAGAATGACATAGTGTCCTTCTGTGTCTCTAATTACAGACTTTAGTTTAAAATCTAATTTGTCTGCTATAAGAATTGCTATCCCAGCTTTCTTTTGAGGTCTGCTGGCATGGAAGATGGATCTCCATCCCTTCACTTTCAGTCTGGATGTATCTTTAGGTTCCAAATGAGTCTCTTGTAGACAGCATATGGATGGGTCCTGTCTTTTTATCCAATCTGCAACCCTATGCCATTTATGGGAGCATTTAGTCCATTCACGTTGAGAGTGATTATTGAAAAATATGAATTGTCATCATGTTGCCTGTGAAGACATTGTTTTTATAGATTGTCCCTGTAAATTTCTGTTGTATATCACTCTTGGGGTCTTTCTCCTTTTACAGAACCCCCCTTAATATTTCTTGCAGGGCTGGCTTAGTGTTCACATATCCTTTCATTTTCTGCCGGTCTTGGAAGCTCTGCATCTCTCCATCCATTCTAAATGACAGCCTTACCGGATAAAGTATTCTTGTCTGCATGTTCTTCTCATTTAGTACCCTGAATATGTCTTGCCAGGCCTTTCTGGCTTGTCAGGTCTCTGTGGATATGTGTGACGTTATTCTGATGTTCCTCCCTCTGTACTGAAGGAATCGCTTCCCCCTAACTGCCCTTAAGATGGTTTCCTTGGTTCTAAGATTTGCAAGTTTTACTATTACATGCTGGGGTGTTGGCCTGTTTTCCTTGATCTTGGGAGGGGTCCTCTCTGACTCTAGGACACGAATGTTTGTTTCATTCCCCAGATTAGGGAAGTTCTCAGCTACAGTTTGCTCAAATACATCTTCTAGTTGTCTCTCTCTCCCCTCCCTCTGGGATTCCAATTATTCTGACATTGGAACGCTTCATGGTGTCACTTATTTCTCTGATTCTTTTTTCATGGATTCTGAGTTGTTTTTCCCTGGCCTCCTCTTTTCCCTTTTTATCTATTAAATTGTCTTCCAGGTTGCTTATTCGTTCTGCCTCACTTACCCTAGCTATTAGATTATCTAGATTGGATTGGATCTCACTGATGGCATTTTTAAGTTCTGCCAGTTCAGCTTTCATTTCTGCCCTTGGAGACTCTATGTTGCCATTAATTGATTTCTCCATTCTAGTTATTGTCTTCACAATTGCTAGCCTGAATTCCATCTCTGACATCTTGGTTATATCTGCATCCGTTTGTAAATCTGCTGCATAAGTCATAATCTCTGAGTCTTTTCTATTTTGGGTGTTCCTCCTCCTAGTCATTCTGTTGATGGGTGGTTGAGGGAATGTACAGAGTTCAAATTATTGACCAGAACCCAAGCAAGATTCACCTGTTTTCTAGCGACCTTAGGGTTGATGGTCTCTTGTTTTCCCAGCCTGTCTTCTGGGGGAGGGGCTTGCTGGTCTGTTACTCAGGCAACCCTGTTTGGGCTTTCAGTGGGAACCAGTGTTTTGGGGCTTTTGTTCTCTGGCGGCTTTCCCTGGTGGCTTTCTGTGTCTCATCTGAGAGAGCAGAAGAGACCGTTTCCAACCCTCTGCCTCAGAGCAGAGAGATTGCAGTCTGTTCTTTAATGAGCTCTCCAGGCCACACTATCTCCGATTCTGTCTGTGATGCTATAAACTGCAGCATCCTGGGTTGTGCGCCCCTCTGCAGTGCTCCCAGTCCTGCATCCAGGTTGGGGCACATCTCTGCTCTTTGTGCTTCTAAAACTGCCAACTGCTCCCAGTTCTCATGGGAGACCCCGCCACTCTGGTTTCTGTCCTGGGGGCTGCCCTAAAGTCCTTTCCCCGCCGCTACTGGTCTGTGAGGCTGTGCCCCATCCCCAGCACAGGAGGCTATCGCTCACTGGCGGTGTAGGATCCCCACGTCCAGGCTCCCTCCCACTGCCGTTTATCCTCTGATATTTGCCCATGGAATCACGGCTCCTGCTTCGTACCTCAAAGCCGACCGCCTGCGATATTCTGTTTGTAGAGATCCAGATCTTCTTACATCTCAGGCTGATTTCATGGGTGCTCAGAGTGGCCTGGTAGATATCCAGCTCAATTCCGGGGACCAGTTGGAATAGGGTCCCCTACTCCTCTGCCATCTTTTCCTGATGGAAAAGTTCAAAGTTTTTAGAACAAATATATATCTACATCTCTATCTCTCATCTGTCTGCTCAAATTTGAAGAGTCTCCAGACCAATATGATATACAATAAATGGAATAAAATAAAATACTTTAATACAATAAAATAACAATATGCATGCACTCTGAACCACATGTGTAATTGTAAATTTTCAAACAGACATATTAAAAAGGGAAAAAGAACAAGGTAAAATTAATTTTTACAATACTTTACATCCAATATATCCAAAATATTATTTCAACAAATAGTCAATGTAAAAATAATTGGGGTATTTTACATTCAACATTTTGTACTAAGGCTTCAAAGTCTGGTCTGTACTTCATACTCATAGCACATTTCAATTTAGATGACCCACATTTCTGGTATTCAATAGCCATCTGTGGCTAGTGGCCACCATATGGGTTAGGTCTAGACCCAAGGACAGGAAAGTGACCACTGGTTTTAAAAAGGAGGGTCAAGAGATTGAAAGGGTTGGTCTCCTGGCATGAGTTTATTTCTACAAGGCTCTTGATGTATCTATCAAGAGTCCCTTATTCCACAACTTCTCGAACATTTGTGGTTTCTTGCCTTGTCAATTTTTGCCATTCTAACTGGTGTAAGATGGTATCTCAGTGTGGTTTTGATTTGAATTTCCCTGATGGCTAATGATAATGAACATTTTTTCATGTGTCTGTTAGCCATTTGTATGTCTTCTTTGGATAAGTATCTGTTCATGTCTTCTGCCCATTTTTTGACTTGATTATTTGTTTTTGGGTATTGAGTTTGAGAAGTTCTTTATAGATCTTGGATATCAGCCCTTTATCTATAATGTCATTTGCAAATATCTTCTATTCCATGACATTAGGAGAAGGAAGGGAAAAATGAAGGGGGGAAATCAGAGGGGGAGATGAACTGTGAGAGATTGTGGACTCTGGGAAACAAACTGAGGATTTCAGAGGGGAGGGAGGTGGGGGAATGTGTTAGCCCAGTGATGGGTATTAAGGAAGGCCTGTATTGCATGGAGCACTGGGTGTTATACTCAAACAATAAATCATGGAACACTACATCAAAGACTAATGATGTATTATATGGTGACTAACATAATAATAAAAAAAAGAGTCCCTTAAACAGACACATGAAAAAATGCTCAACATCACTAGCCATCAGGGAAATACAAATCAAAACCACAGTGAGATAACACCTTACACCAGTTAGAATTGCAAAAATTAACAAGACAGGAAACAACAAGTGTTGGCGAGGATGTGGAGAAAGGGGAACCCTCTTACACTGTTGGTGGGAATGCAAGTTGGTACAGCCACTCTGAAAAACAGTATGGAGGTTCCTCAAGATATTAAAAATAGAGCTACCCTATAACCTAGCAATTGCACTACTAGGTATTTACCCAAAGATACAGATGTAGTGAAAAGAAGGGCCACATGCACCCCAATGTTCATAGCAGCAATGTCCACAATAGCCAAAATGTGGAAGGAGCCCAGATGCCCTTCAACAGATGAATGGATAAAGAAGTGTGGTCCATATATACAACGGAATATTACTCAGCCATCAGAAAGGATGAATACCCACCATTTGCATCGACATGGATGGAACTGGAGGGGATGATGCTAAGTGAAGTAAGTCAAGCAGAGAAAGACAATTATCATATGGTTTCACTCATATGTGGGACATAAGGAACAGCATGGATGACCACAGGGGAAGGGAGGGAAATCTGAAGGGGGAGAAATCAGAGAGGGAGACGAACCATGAGAGACTATGGGCCCCAGGAAACAAACTGAGTGTTTCAGAGGGGAGTAGGGTGGGAGGAGGGGGTAACAGGGTGATGGGTATTGAGGAGCACACATGTTGTGATGAGCACTGGGTGTTATACATAACTAATGAATCACTGAACACTACACCAAAAACTAATGATATACTATACAGTGGCTAACTGAACATAATAAAAAAATAAAATAAAATCCTCTTCCCTTAAAAAGAAGACAGTCCTTTAGTAAGAGGAGGTGAAGAGGAGGTAAACTCTGTGCCTCAGTTTCCTCATTTGCAAGATGGGGATAACAACAGCACCTGCCTCATAGGAGAAGAGTATTTTCCCCACGTTCCTCAGAAAGATGAGATGTCAGCAAACATCCTCCTGACAGAAAACATAAGGGATTAAGTTAATTTCCCTTCACTCTTATAGACTTCTGTTTGTACCTTGACCCTTCTCTCCCAGACTCACCAAGATACAGCAAGGTGGGAAGAACCACGGACATGCTCATAGGTCCCAGAAACCCCTTGGCCTCAGTAATGCTGCTTTTATGAGGAACAGACTTCTCTGGCAAGTGACACAGACCCCCCAGGAAGTGTGAGAGGGACCCCACTCCCGACAGGGAGCAAAGGCAATTCTCATCCTCTTTCCTCCTCCCTCCTCGGTGGGGAGGAGCCTTGCAGAATTACCTGACATCACGAAGATGTTAATCATCTGAACTTCCTAATCTGATTCCTATTTCCTGTTCCCAAATTCCATACCAGCTTTTCAATCTTTCTATATAATGCAAGGGGTAAGAAAATCACAAGATAAAGAACAAGAAAGAAATAGTTTCCAGTCTGAGCCCTGCTCTGAAATACTGTGAACTCATGGCCTTTGCTTCTTAATTCTGAATTCCCTTCTTTATATACAAAGTAGAGGGAATGATAATGAGTTCCTGAAAAGCTACAATCACAAGGTGTGTAAATGGTCCCAAATAGACCTTGCTAGAGGCAGTAGTGTAATTATTATCCCCCTCACACTTGGCTTCCATCTCTATTCCCAACATAATGTCAGCATTGATTCTCTCCATGGGTGTCAATGTTGAACCTAAAGATGTTTACATTAGGTTAAGTCACATCTTTCTTCTTGAGTGTTCTCACTGGCTGAACCTCCCTGAATAGCTAGGCCATCTTTTCTCCTGGATAAACATGTAGTGATGACTTAAAGTCTTCCCCTGTTATACCCTCATGATGCTATCCTTGCAAAAAACCTAAAACAATGTATAACCAATCTTTTATGAGTTTTCATTTTGCTCCAGACAGGTACATTATGTGGAGCAGGTTTGCATTTAGTCTTCACAAAAAGGTTCGTAGCTTGGATTATTATGCCCAATTATGTAGTCATCCATGTAATCATACTGTGGATCTAAGCCTTTTCCAGTTGGATTCCATCAGGACATCGGGACTACCATGAGTGATGTGGTACACAAGCTTTATTACAGGGATTAGAATGTATGTGGTTGTGATTGCAGATGCATCTGGTAGTCATCCCGATGCCACTGAAGTTCAACCAGACTGGGTGTTGAGAGGAAAAGCTGGATGTGGTGTGGAGCAGACAAAAAGCATGCTAGAACTTTCAAGAGAAATCAGTGTCAGTCTATCACCACCTCCAACCTCAACGATGCATGGTGTTCTTCATCACAGACCTTCAGTAGTGCTGGTGCAGGTGCCAGTGGGCATGGTGGTGGGCTCACACCCATGGGGGTGAGCCAGCGGGTCCTGTGAAACATGTGTGGGCTGCAACACAAAGACACTGCACTTCCCACATGCACCACTTGAGGGCCAGCATACCTGTGGCTTCCCTTCCACCTTCTACGTATTGTGCCAATTTCTGTTGTCATCCCTGACCCAGAACCACAGAGGGAAGAAAAATTCTAGGAAACATAGTTCATGTTTAGCTAAATTGACATAGTGCAAAGCCACCAGTCTGCTCCTCATCACCTTGGTTTCCAAACACTTTTAAACCATACCTCCTTTCCAAATATGGCAACAGCAAAACCGTGGTTTCACTTGACATGTGCTCTTCATAAAACTAGACATGTGTGATCTCCTCTCAGGTAAAGGGGACAAAGGCTTCTTATCCATCCACTGATGTTCATTCCTTTCCTAGCTGAATCATGCTCTTCCTTTGATGACTTGTCAGGTAAATCACTGAGAAATGACATTAAATAGCTAGTAAGTCTTGACTTCAGCAACAACCGGAAATTTGGTCAAGTCTCCCTCTCTCTTTTTAAAATATTCGTACTGCATGAAGCACTGGGTGTTATACAAAAACAATGAATCATGGATCACTACATCAAAAACTAATGACGTATTGTATGGTGACTAACATAATAAAATAAAAAATTTTTAAAATATTTATTTATTTATTTATTTATTTATTTGAGAGAGAGAGTTAGAACCAGAGAGGGAGCAGGGGAAGGGGCAGAGAGAGAGGGAGAATCCCAAGTAGACTCCCCAATGAGCACAGAGCCTGACACAGGTATGGATCCCAAGACCCTGAGATCAAGACCTGAGCTGAAACCAAGAGCCAGATGCTTAACTGACTGAGCCACCCTGTTGCTTCAATCAAGTCTCTTTTTTTTAAAATAAGGAAGGGTAGTGGACACGGAGATGGAGACAAGGCAGGAGCAATGCGAGTGATACATGGAAGATACACATGCCATCGTGGTGATCACCCACATCTCTGGTTTATTTACACTTACCAGCATCTGACGCTCATGTCATGTTCAGGCAAGTCCCACTTTAGCATTCTTCCTGGGGTGTGGTGATGACTTCTTCCTGGACAGGAGCAGTCAATGCTAGGTGGTCCTCCCCCAGAGCCTCTGTCCCATGAGATCCATTTCTCTGGACATGGACAGATAAGCCAGCTGTGACGTTCAGTACCTATGCTCCTCGTGGCTGCAGTGTGCTGATATTGGCATTGTTGTGTGTAATTGCAGTGAAATGTGTTGATATCACAGTGGTGGAAGCTGGGACACGGTATGGTCTCTGACAGAAACAGTAGTGCCCACATCTGACCTGGCACATGGGGAATTTAGGGAATGAGGCTCAAGGCTCATTCACCAGCCCTCCAAATCACTCTGAAGCTTCACACTGTTATCTAATGCTCATTTTAAATGAATCAACAGTGATAGATTCCATGACACAAATGAATGGAAAGATATTCCATGCTCATGGATTGGAAGAATTATTATTAAAATGTCCATACTATTCAAAGCAATCTACAGATTCAATAAAATCCCTATCAGAATACCAACATTTTTCATAGAACTAGGACAAATAATCCTAAAATTTGTATGGAACCCCCAAAGACCCCAAATGGTCAAAGCAATCTTGAAAAAGGAGAACAAAACTGGAGGTATCACATCCCAGATTTCAAGATACTACAAAGCTATAATAATCAAAACAGTATGGTACTGGCACAGAAATAGAAACCTAGATCAGTGGAACAGAATAGAGAGCCCAGAGGTAAACCCATGCTTAGATAGTCAACTAATCTTTGACAAAGCAGGAAAGAAAATCCAATGGGAAAAAGACATTCTCTTCAACAAATGGTGCTGGGAAAACCAGACAGCAACATGCAAAAGAATGAAAATGGACCACTTTCTTACACTATACACAAAAACAAACCCAAAATGGATTAAATATCTAAATGTGAGACCTGAAACCATAAAATTCTAGAAGAAAACATAGGCAGTAATTTCTCTGACATTGGCCATAGCAACATCTTTCTAGATATGTCTCCTGAGACAAGGGAAACAAAAGCAAAAATAAACTATTAGGACATCAAGATAAAAATCTTCTGTACATGAAGGGGGCGGAGCAAGATGGCGGAGGAGTAGGAGACCTGGATTTCATCTGGTCTCAGGAATTCAGCTGAATAGGGATCAAACCATTCTGAACACCTACGAACTCAACAGGAGATCAAAGAAAAGAATGGCAACAACTCTCTGAACAGAAAAGCGACCACTTTCTGGAAGGTAGGACGTGCGGAGAAGTGAATCCGAGGCAATATTCGGGAGGATAGATGGCGGGGGAGGGGGCCTCTGACGGCCACTGCTGGCAAGTGATAGAGCCGCGGAGGACAAAATCGGAACGTTTAGAAGCCGGCTCCGCTGAGGGACGTCGCTCCAGTGGCTAAGCGGGGGGTGGAACCCTCGCGGGACAGTGTGGTCTCAGGACCCTCGGGGTCACAGAAAGACCGGGGGTGCCTGAGTGCGGCAGAGCTCCCAGGGATCGGAGCGGGGAAGCCGGCTGCAGAGACGGAGCCGAGGCGTGGGCTCTCAGCTCGGGGTGGCCATAAACTGTGATCCGGGGCACAGTCGGGCCACTGCTCCTCCAGCAGGGACCCAACAAGCAGCAGATCCGGGGAGACTCCCCTCCCTCCCCCGGGAGGAGCGGTGCGGGAACGCACTGCAGGGATCTGCTGGGTTTGGAGACTCCACACGGGGTCGGGTGCCAGAGATAGCAACGCTCGGTCACAGGCCGGGTGAGCGCGGAGTGCGGCCGGAGACCGGGGACACGGGAGTGACTGCTTTTCTCTGGGGGCGCACTGAGGAGCGGGGCCCCGAGTTCTCGGCTCCTTGGGGCAGAGATTGGGAGGCCGCCATTTTCACTCTCGTCCTCCAAAGGTGTACCCAGAGCTTGCAGGGAACAAAAGCTCCCGAGAGCAAACCCGAGCAGATTACTTAGCTGGGACTGGCAAGGGCGGGGCAATTCCGCCTCCGGCAAAGACATTTGGGAACCACGGCAACAGGCCCCTCCCCCAGAAGATCAGCACGAACAGCCAGCCAAGACCAAGTTTACCGATCAAGGAGAACGGGAGAACTCCAGCGCTAGGGGAATACTGCACATAGAATTCATGGCTTTTTTTACCATGATTCTTTAGTCATTCAAAGTTAATTTTTTTAACTGTCTTTTTTCTTTTTTTTTAATTTTTCTTTTTCCCTTTTTCAACCAACATCTTATCAATCCCTTTTTTAAAAAATATTTTTTATTTTTCATTTTTAGAGTCATATTCTATCCCTTTATAGTAGTTACCCTTATTTTTGGTGTATATATATATATATATATATATATATATATATATATATATAAGTTGTTCTCTCTTTAAAATTTTGAGATATAGTTTCTTCTAACAGATCAAAATATACCCTAAATCTCTAGTGTATGGCTTTGTTCTAGCCTCCTGCCTGATCACATTCTCTCCCTTTTTTAAAAAAATCCTCTTCTTTCTTTTTTCAACCAACTTCTTATCTTATCAATTAATTCCTTTTATAAAATCTTTTATAATTTTTATCTTTAGTCATATTCCATCCCTTCATCATATTAACCCTTATTTCTGTACATATATAAGTTTTTCTTTCTTTAAAATTTTGGGAGGTACTTTCTTCTAACAGACCAAAATACACCCAAAATCTAGTGTGTGGCACTGATCTATGCATCAGCCTGATCATATTTGATCATATTCTGTTTTTTTGTTTTGTTTTGTTTTTGTTTGTTTTTATCTTTTTCTTTTTCTTTTTTCTTTCTTTCCCTTTCTTTTCCTCCAGTTTCAGGTCTTTTCTGATTTGTTTAGTATATATTTTCTGGGGACGTTTTTACCCTGTTAGCATTTTGTTCTCTCATTCATCTCTTCTCCTCTGGACAAAATGACAAGACAGAAAAAATAACCTCAACAAAAAGAACAAGAGGCAGTACCAACTGCCAGGGACCTAATCAATATGGACATTAGTATGATATCAGAACTAGAGTTTGGAATGATGATTTTAAAGATACTAGCTGGGCTTGAAAAAAGCATGGAAGTTATTAGAGAAACCCTTTCTGGAGAAATAAAAGAACTAAAATCTAACCAAGTCAAAATCAAAAAGGCTATTAATGAGGTGCAGTAAAAAATGGAGGCTCTAACTGCTAGGATAAATGAGGCAGAAGAGAGAATTAGTGATACAGAAGACCAAATGATGGAAAATAAAGAAGCTGAGAAAAAGGGAGATAAAAAACTACTAGATCACGAGGGCAGAATTTGAGAGATAAGCGATACCATAAGATGAAACAACTTTAGAATAATTGGGATCCCAGAGGAAGAAGAAAGAGAGAGAGGGGCAGAAGGTATATTGGAGCAAATTATAGCAGAGAACTTCCCTAATTTGGGGAAGGAAACAGGCATCAAAATCCTGGAGGCACAGAGAACCCCTCTCAAAATCAATAAAAATAGGTCAACACCCCGACATCTAATAGTAAAACTTATGAGTCTCAGAGACAAAGAGAAAATCCTGAAAGCAGCTTGGGAGAAGAGATCTGTAACCTACAATGGTAGAAACATTAGATTGGCAACAGACCTATCCACAGAGACCTGGCAGGCCAGAAAGGACTGGCGTGATATATTCAGAGTACTAAATGTGAAAAATATGCAGCCAAGAATACTAGATCCAGCTAGGCTGTCATTGAAAATAGAAGGAGAGATAAAAAGCTTCCAGGACAAACAAAAACTAAAGGAATTGGCAAACACAAAACCAGTCCTACAGGAAATATTGAAAGGGGTCCTCTAAGCAAAGAGAGAGCCTAAAAGCAACATAGACCAGAAAGGAACACAATATGGTATTATGTACTTGAAAGTTGCTAAAGTATCCAATACATTAAAAGGATCATCCTCCACGACCAAGTGGGATTTATTCCTGGGATGCAAGGGTGGTTCAACATTTGCAAATCAATCAATGTGATAGAACACATTAATAAGAGGAGAGAGAAGAACCATATGGTCCTCTCAATTGATGCAGAAAAAGCATCTGATGAAATAGAGCATCCTTTCCTGATTAAAACTCTTCAGAGTATAGGGATAGAGGGAACATTCCTCAAGTTCATAAAATCGATCTATGAAAAACCCACAGTGAATATCATCCTCAATGGGGAAAAGCTGAGAGCCTTTCCCTTAAGATCAGGAACACAACAAGGATGCCCACTCCTGCCACTACTGTTCAACATACTACTAGTAGTCCTAGCAACAGCAATCAGACAACAAAAAGAAATAAAAGGTATTCAAATTGGCAAAGAAGAAGTCAAACTCTCTCTTTTTGCAGATGTCATGATGCTTTATGTGGAAAACCCAAAAGACTCCACCCCCAAATTACTAGAACTCATACAGCAATTCAGTAATGTGGCAGGATACAAAATCAACGCACAGAAATCCATTGCTTTCTTATACACTAACAATGCAACCTGTAGAAAGAGAAATTAGAGAAATGATTCCATTTACCAAAGCACCAAAAACCGTAAGATACCTCAGAATAACCAAAGAGGTAAAGGATCTATACTCTAGGAACTACAGAACACTCATGAAAGAAATTGAAGAAGACACAAAAAGATGCAAAAACATTCCATGCTCATGGATTGGAAGAATAAACATTGTTAAAATGTCTATGCTACCCAGAGCAATCTATACTTTCAATGCCATCCCAATCAAAGTTCCAATGACATTTTTCAAAGTGCTGGAACAAACTATCCTAAAATTTGTATGGAATCAGAAAAGACCCCGAATCGCCAAGGAAATGTGGAAAAAGAGAAACAAAGCTGGGGGCATCACGTTGCCCAATTTCAAGCTATATTACAAAGCAGTGATCACCAAGACAGCACGGTACTGGCACAAAAACAGACGCATAGATCAATGGAACAGAAGAGAGAGCCCAGATATGGACCCTCAACTCTATGGTCAAATAATCTTCGACAAAGCAGGAAAAAATATGCAATGGGAAAAAGACAGTCTCTTCAATAAATGGTGCTGGGAAAATTGGACAGCCACATGCAGAAGAATGAAACTCGACCATTCTCTAACACCATACACAAAGATAAACTCAAAATGGATGAAAGACCTCGATGTGAGACAGGAATCCATCAAAATCCTAGAGGAGAACATAGGCAGTAACCTCTTTGACATCAGCCACAGCAACTTCTTTCAAGATACATCTCCAAAAGCTAGTGAAACAAAAGCAAAAATGAACTTTTGGGACTTCATCAAGATAAAAGCTTCTGCACAGCAAAGGAATCAGTCCACAAAACAGGGAGGCAACCCACAGAATGGGAGGAGATATTTGCAAATGACACTACAAAGGGCTGGTATCCAAGATCTATAAAAAACTGCTCAAACTCAACACCCAAAAAACAAATAATTAGTCAAAAAATGGGCAGAAGACATGAACAGACACTTCTCCAAAGAAGACATACAAATGGCTAACAGACACATGAAAAAATATTCATCATCATTAGCCATCAGGGAAATTCAAATCAAAACCACATTGAGATACCACCTTACACCAGTTAGAATGGCAAAAATGGACAGGGCAAGAAACAACAAATGTTGGAGAGGTTGTGGAGAAGGGGGAACCCTCTTACACTGTTGGTAGGAATGCAAGTTGGTACAGCCACTTTAGAAAACAGTGTGGAGGTTCCTCAAGATGTTAAAAATAGAGCTACCCTATGACCCAGCAATTGCACTCCTGGGTATTTACCCCAAAGACACAGATGTAGTGAAAAGAAGGGCCCTATGCACCCCAATGTTCATAGCAGCAATGTCCACAATAGCCAAACTGTGGAAAGAGCCGAGATGCCCTTCAACAGACGAATGGATAAAGATGTGGTTCACATATACAATGGAATATTACTCAGCCATCAGAAAGGATGAATAGCCACTATTTGCATCGACATGGACGGAACTGGAAGGGGTTATGCTAAGTGAAATAAGCCAAGCAGAGTTCATCCCATTTCTCTCTCCAGCCCTGGGAAATCTACCTTGGATCTCTGTAGGTTTGACTTTCTTGGAAGTTCCCTATGAATGAGTCTCATGACAGGAGGTGTTTTGCATCTGGCTCCTTTCCCTTGGCATAAAGTTTTCAAGGTTCACCCATGCTGTAGTCTGTGTCAGTACCTCATTCCTTTTAATTTATTTTTATTGATTGATTGGGATGGAATTGACATATTACACTGTGTAAGTTTGTGACTAACATAATAAAATAATAAAAAAAGAGAATAGTAAGAAGAGCAGAGGTGAAGTCCTGACCAAAAAAAAAAAAAAAAAAAAGTGTGCAAGCTGTTGACCTGATACATTTTTTAAAAAATGTTTATTAATTTTTTTGAGTGTAGTTGACACACAAAGTTACATTAGTTTCAGCTGTACAACATGGTGACCCCATAAGTCTATAGGTTATGCTGTGCTTACCACAGGTGCAGGTGCCATCTGTCCCATCACATTGCTATTACAGTATCATTGACTGTATTCCTTATTCTGTGCCTTTTATTCCTGTGACTTATCCATACTGTAACTAGAAGCCTGCATCTCCTGCTTCCCTTCGCCCATTTTGCCCATGCCCTACCCCCTCTCCTCTGGCAGCCATCAGTTTGTTCTCTGTATTTACATTGACCTGATGCATTTATATATTACAATATGATTACCACCAAAGCATTAGCTAACACCTCCATTATGCCACATGATTACCTTTGTGTGTGTGTGTTTGGTGAGAACATTTATTTTTTTTAATATTTATTTATTTATTTGAGAGAGAGAGAGAGGATGCACATGAGTGAGGGAAGGGGCAGAGGCAGAGAATCTCAAGCAGACTCCCCACTCAATCTCACGACCCTGAGATCATGACCTGAGCTGAAACCAAGAGTTGGGTACTCAACTAAATCACCCAGGCGCCCTAGGTGAGAACATTTAATATCTACTCTCTTAGCACCTTTCAAGTACATAATACCATATTGTGTGGGGTTTTTTGGGGGGGAGGGGGTGCGGAGCCCAATGTGGGTATTGATCTCATGACCCCAAGATCAAGACTCAAGCTGACAGAGGGGAGTCTGCTTAAGGATTCTCTCCTTCTGCCCCTCCCCCCACTTGCTCACTCTCCCTCTCTCTAAAATAAATAATATCTTAAAAAAAAAAGAAAAAAAAAAAGACCCAAGCTGAAATCATGAGTCAGACGCCACCCAGGCACCCCCATAATACCATATAGTTAACTGTCATCTCCATGCTGTACATTAGATCCTCAGGACTTATTCATCTTATAACTTTGACCAATGTCTCCTTATTTCCCCCACCCCCTGGCCCCTGGCCCCAACCAGTCTACTCTTTGTTTTTATGAGTTCAGCTTTTTTTAGATTCCACATACAAGTGAGATCATACAGTGTTTGTCTTTCTCTGTCTGACTTGCCTCACTTAGAGAAACACCCTCATGGTCCATCCATGTTGTGGCAAGTGGCAGGGTTTGGAGAGCCTACTTAGAAGATGGTGAAGGCTTTTTGTCTTGATGAAGTCCCAGAAGTTCATTTTTGCTTTTGTTTCCCTTGCCTTTGGAGATGTGTCTTGAAAGAAGGTGCTGTGGCCGATGTTGAAGAGATTACTGCTTATGTTCTCCTCTAGGATTTTGATGGATTCCTGTCTCACACTGAAGTCTTTCATCCATTTTGAGTTTATCTTTGTATATGGTGTAAGAGAATGGTCCAATTTCATTCTTCTGTATATAGCTGTCCAATTTTCCCAGCACCATTTATTGAAGACTTTTTTCCATTGCATATTTTTTCCTGCTTTGTCGAGGATTATTCGACCATAGAGTTGAGGGTCCATATCTGGGCTCTCTCTTCTGTTCCATTGATCTATGCATCTGTTTTTGTGCCAGTACCATGCTGTCTTGGTGATCACAGCTTTGTAATATAGCTTGAAATCAGGCAACATGATGTCCCAGCTTTGTTTTTCTTTTTCAAAATTTCCTTGGCGATTCGGGGTCTTTTCTGATACCATACAAATTTTAGGATTGTTTGTTCCAGCACTTTGAAAAATGCCATTGGCATTTTGATTGGGATGGTGTTGAAAGTATAGATTGCTCTGGGCATCATAAACATTTTAACAATGTTTATTCTTCCAATCCATGAGCATGGAATGTTTTTCCATCTTTTCGTGTCTTCTTCAATTTCTTTCATAAGTATTCTGTAGTTTCTAGAGTATAGATCCTTTACCTCTTTGGTTAGGTTTATTCCAAAGTATCTTGTGGTTTTTGGTGCTATTGTAAATGGAATCGATTTCCTAATTTACAATGGAATATTACTCAGCCATCAGAAAAGATGAATACCGCCCATTTGCATCGACATGGATAGAACTGGAGGGGATTATGTTAAGTGAAATAAGTGAAACAGAGAAAGACAATTATCATATAGTTTCAATTATATGTGGAACATAAGGAGTAACGTGGAGGACAGTAGGGGATGGAAGGGAAAAATTAAGGGGGGGGAAATCAGAGAGGGAGATGAACCATGAGGGACTATGGACTCCGGGAAACAAACTGAGGGTTTTAGAGGGGAGAGGGGTGGGGGGATGCATTAGCTGGGAGATGGGTATTAAGGGGGGCATGTATTGCATGGAGCACTGGGTGTTATATGCAAACAATGAATCATGGAACATTACATAAAAAACTAATGATGTACTGTATGGTGACTAACAGAACGTCATAATAATAATAATAATAATAAAGAAGATGGTGGAGGCAATTTAAATGGTGGGTTTTCTTTCTCCCTCTGAGGATGACAGTCCTGCCTTGTGCAGGAGAGACTCCTGGCCTGGCTTAGACAGGTTCTAATGGCACTGGGCATGCTGCTGAATTATTTTTGAATCATGTTTTCTTATCAGTTCATGCAGTGGCCTGTTCCGGACACATAGTTCCTCTTTTACAAACTCAACCAGCTCTGCAGGTACTGTCTACCCCCCATAAAACTCACTCTGACAGAAGTCTGCTTAAACCTATCCTTCTCCCCTGCGGCCGATCAACTTGGGGATGTTACTTAACATTTCTGTCTCAATTTCTTCATTCGTAAATGAGGATGTTAAGAGCACATGTACCTCACAGAATTATAGGATGATTAAGTGAAAAAATGTAATGACTAGCTAATGGTGCATATTTCAGGGATAAATATGGGATTATTGGTCTTTCTAGTTGATTTTCTGAACCCTAAAGTGTGTGTGAATAAACAAGCATACACTTTATGCATTTGGTTAGTTAGTTAGCTAGCTAGTTATTGTGCTTAGTTGTAGTTCAGGGCACTGGTGGTCATGCAATACTATCTTGATTTGAATCCTGGATCAGCCAGTTACAATCCTGTAACTGAGCATTAGTTTTTTATTTAAGATTTTATTTTTTATTTATTTTTTATTCATTTATTTATTTTTATTATGTTCAGTTAGCCCCTGTATAGTACATTAGTTTTTGATGTGGTGTTCAATGATTCATTAGTTGTGTATAACACCCAGGCAAAGACCCCATCAAAAAGGAGAATTACAGACCAATATCCCTGATGAACATGGATGCCAAAATACTCAACAAGATCCAAGCTAATAGGATCCAACAGTACATTAAAGAGGATTATTCACCAGAACCAAGTGGGATATATTCCTGGGATGCAAGAGTGGTTCAACATTTGCAAATCAATCAATGTGATAGAACATATTAATAAAAGACAAGAACCATATGATCCTCTCAATTGATGCAGAAAAAGCCTTTGACAAAATACAACATCCTTTCCTGATTAAAACTCTTCAGAGTGTAGGGATAGGGGGAACATTCCTCAATATCATAAAAACCATCTATAAAAGTCCACAGGGAATATCACCCTCAATGGGGAAAAGCTGAGAGCTTTTCCCTTAAGGTCAGGAACATGACAGGGATGCCCATTCTCACCACTACTGTTCAGTATAGTGCTAGAAGTTCTAGCATCAGCAATAAGATTTTGTTTTATTTACTTGAGACAGAGAGAGAGGGAGAACATGAGTGGGGGGTGGGGGCGAGAGGTAGCGGAGAGGAAGAACAAGAAGCAGACTCCCTGCTGATCAGGGAGCCTGATGCGGGACTCGATCCCAGGATCCTGGGATCATGACCTGAGCCAAAGGCAGATGCTTAAATACCTGAGCCACCCAGGCACCCCTGAGCATTAGTTTTTAACATCAGTAAAAGTGAAACGTTAATCGTACCTCCTTCAAAATTAATACACATAAGAATTAATACAAAAGAAGTCAAATGAATACACATTTAAATGTCAACATAAATCAATACCATCAACCATAGAATGAATGAACTTGACCGTTATGATGAATTTTAATTAACATAGAGTATGGATGAATCTTAATATACTTGGTTTGAAGGCAGGAGGTAGCTAATTGCAGCTACATCAGCGATTCTGAAACAGGGTGATTTCACCCCCCATGGGACATTTGGCAATGTTTGGAGACATTTCTGGTGGTCAAAACGGGAGGGTGTTATTGATATTGAGGGAGTGGTGGCCAAGGCTGCTGGTAAACATCCGGCAGAGGCGCAGGATGGTCCCCTCAGCAAAGAATCATCCATCTCAAAATGTTGATGGTGCGGAAGTTGGAAACCCTGATCCAGATGGTCTAGGACAGAGAGTGCACATTAGAACTGCCTGGGAAGATTGTAAAGCCCCCTGCTTCCTGGAAGCCCACGCCAGACCAATTCAATTAGGATCCCTGAAAGAGGCTCCAGGTAATTTCAATGTGGGTCTCATTTTTTAAAGATTGAAAACCACCCCTTGGTAATCATAGTGGGAGCAATTTCACCCTGGGCAGGAAGACCTGATCCCATCCAGGGTCCTGCCAGCCAGTCATCGAGCTTGGGCCAGCAGAGTAATTCTTATTGGAGATTTTGTTTGCATAGAATACCCTCAGGCTGCAAGTAAACCAAGCCTAAGAGAGGTGAGTGCCAGTTCTAATTTTTGTTTTACTTATGATATTTTTTCTTTCCTTTATTTGAGTATAGTTGACACACAATATTATATTAGTTTCAGATGTACGACATAGTGACCTACAAGTTATGCACTATGCTGTGCTCACCACAGTATTGTTGATATATTCCAGTCCTTGTACCTATTGAAGTAAACAGCAGTGCTTGGTTGAGTCTCTACCACAGAACTTTGCAAGCTTAATGGGTGGCCTGAGGCTTTTAGAAGGGTGTTTGAGGTCCTCCAGCTGAAGTCTCTAAGTATGAGAAAACAGATTTGGAGCAGACATTGTGATTCCAGATGTAATTTTTTTTTCTTATGTTATTCTAAAGTGTCCACTGAGGTGTAATCATCCTGTAAAATCTGCCCATTTTAAGGGAACAATTTTTTAAACAGACTTACAGAGTTGTGCAACCATCCCTCAAACCAAAGTCAGAACCTCTTCCTCACCCCAAACAGCATCTTCATGCTCACGTGCACTATCCTCGTGTTGCCACGGTCACCACGGACAGGGCACCCTGCCTGTGAGCCGAGCTCGGTCTTCTGTCTGTAATTTGGGATGGCATCCTAGATTCGCAAAGACAGGCGTGGTGTCACAGGTCATGTAGACTGAAGGACTGCCGTGTGCTCATGCAATTTACGGGTATTACCCCCCAATACTTGTGGTGACAGAGCATCAAGGATGAGCTGCTGCTAATTATGTGTGTGGCACCTAAAAATTTTGTAGTTTTAGGGTGCAGCCTATTGCTAGCTCCTTGCCCAAGGGGCCTTGCTTTTACAAAGCCTGGTCTTCCTCCTGTGTTACTGACCCCTATTCAAAACCAAGGCCTGCACCTCCAACCCGGAGCCCATGGGGATTCGTCTCCTTTGCCAACCCACTTGCTGTCCTTTCTCCAAGGCTGCCTCTCAAGGGCTGCTTTTATCTGACTCTGCACATTTCCAGCTGCTGACCCCCTTCTTTTCTGAACCCATTCCTTCAGGGGCGAGGGAGCAAACCTCTTCACAGTGGCTACACCAAGGTTGTGTCTACTGCCATGATCAAAGGGCATATCACCCAGGGAAGGAGCCTCTGTGTTTGCACAGCTCCATGTGAGGCTTGTTTTCCACAAGCTCCCAGAAGATGCAGCTGGTCTGAGGGCCACATTTGGGGAACCATGGCTCTAGGCCTCCGATGCACCACGAGAAGCACAGATAATAGAATTTACCCTATCACACTTTGCAAGGATTAAATGGGATCTATGGAAGAGCCTATAATAGTCCACAGCAGATAGAAAATACTCAGATGTTAATTATCATAATAGCTCCTTAAAAAGACAGGGATTACAGACACATGTGAAGGAAATTATCCAGTTAGAGAGGTTACATTTATAATGTGAACATTTAATGCAATCATATTTTCATATTTTGCCCTTTGCTTAATTCTGTCACTTTTTGCATTAGAATATAATTTTATTTTAATTTAAATTCAATTAGCCAACATATAGTATATCATTAGTTTTTGATGCAGTGTTCAATGATTCTTAGTTGCATATAACACCCAGTGCTCATCACATCATGTGCCCTCCTTAATGCCCATCACCCAGTTACCCCATCCCCCATCCCCACCCCCCACTTCTGTGACTCTCAGTTTGTTTCCTGAAGTCAAGAGTCTCTCATGGTTTGTTTTCCCTCTCCGATTCTGTCATTTCTGAGTAAAAAAGCTATGCTAATTTCCTCTTAATTCTTGAAAATGCGTTTGCATTTGTATGTGCACTTGTGTATACATACATATAAATCTCTAGTTGTTTATATATGTTGATATTAACCATCATAATTTTTAAAAAAGTTTTTATTGATTTATTTGACAGAGAGAGCAAGCACAAGCAGGGGGAGCAGCAGAGGGAGAGGGAGAAGCAAGCTCTCCACTGAGCAGGGAGCCCAACTCGGGACTTGATCCTAAGACCCTGGGATTGTGACTTGAGCCAAAGGCAGACACTTAACTGACTGAGCCACCCAGGCGTCCCATATCATTAGGTTCTTAATTTGCATTTCCCTCAGGTCTAAAGAGGTCGAATGCCTTTTCTGTGTGCTTATTGGTCATTCTCTTTTTTGAGGTGCCTTTTCCAATTTTCTGATTTCTTTCCATGGAGTTCTATTTTGTTTTAACACACACTCGCTGGAATTCCTTGCATGCATTACGTTCCTTCTGAAAATATATATTTCAAAATATATGTCTTTTGAGTACGTATCCTCCCAGCTTGTAGCTTGATGCTGTCCTTTTAGTTTTCAGGCTTTTTTCTTTTTTTGGATAAACCTAAGGTCCCAATTTTTTTTTTTAAGATTTTATTTATTTACTTGACAGAGAGAGACACAGCGAGAGGGAACACAAGCAGGGGGAGTGGGAGAGGGAGAAGCAGGCTTCCCCCTGAGCAGGGAACCCGATGCGGGGCTTGATCCCAGGACCCTGAGATCATGACCTGAGCCGAAGGCAGACACTTAACGACTGAGCCACCCAGGAGCCACCTAAGGTCCCAATTTAAAATCAAATTTGGGTGATCAGTTTTTACCTTTACGGCTGCTACATTATCTTGATTATTTCCAAGAATGGGGATAGTCTTTATTTTTCTTTTTATGAGCTTTATTGACTTGCCTCTCACAATTAAGATTATAATCAATCTCCGATCAGTTGTGTGTGCTGTGATGCAGGGATCTGAGTTTATTTTTTGTGTGGATATGCAATTGATGCAGCACCATTTATGGAAGACTGCTCTTTCCCACAGCTCTGTGCCGTAGGATGCTGACTCTGTGCTGTAGGATGCAAGTCTCTAGTGAGCTGGCCCCCTTGTCTCATGGGTCCTTTGTGTACCTTACACCAGTTTCCTGTCATTTGCTCTAGTTTATAGTAAGTCTTTACCAGGGTCAGTACTAGGGTGAAGCAAGTGTGTGTCACCATGTCTCCTCCCAGTCTAAACCCTCATGTTCTGGAGTGACTTCCAACTCTTGTTTCTCTGCAAGTGGCGTTATTTTATATCTTTTCATTTCCACATAAACTTGAAACTTCACAAGTAGATGAATCTACAGAAACAGAATGCAGATTAGTGGTAGCCAGAGCCCGGATAAGGGGGAAATGGGCAGTGACTGCTTCATGAGTCCGGGTATCTATGTGGGTGATGAAAATGTTCTGGCACAAGATGATGGTTGTTTTCTTTTTTTTTTTTTTTTTAATTTTTTACTGTTATGTTAATCACCATACATTACATCATTAGTTTTTGATGTAGTGTTCCATGATTCATTGTTTGTGCATAACACCCAGTGCTCCACCAGAACGTGCCCTCTTTAATACCCATCACCAGGCTAACCCATCCCCCCACCCCCCTCCCCTCTAGAACCCTCAGTTTGTTTTTCAGAGTCCATCGTCTCTCATGGTTCGTCTCCCCCTCCGACTTACTCCCCTTCATTCTTCCCCTCCTGCTATCTTCTTCTTCTTTTTTTTCTTAACATATATTGCATTATTTGTTTCAAAGGTACAGATCTGTGATTCAACAGTCTTGCACAATTCACAGCGCTCACCGTAGCACATACCCTCCCCAATGTCTATCACCCAGGCACCCCATCCCTCCCACCCCCAACCACTCCAGCAACCCTCAGTTTGTTTCTTGAGATTAAGAATTCCTCATATCAGTGAGGTCATATGATACATGTCTTTCTAAGATGATGGTTGTTTTCAATGCCACTGAATTGTACACTTTAAACCGGTTAAACATTTTATGCATATTTTTACCGTAATAAAAATGAAATATTTTTTTTGAAAATGAAGATATTTAAAGTTCTCTTAATCTACAATACATGATCTACAAAGTACAGATAACCCTATGGGTCAAGCTCTCCCCCATGGGTATTTTACAAAGTGCAAAAGTGCAAAAAAAGACTGGACAACTGGAAGCTGGGGGAAGCAGAAGGGGACTTGCTGGTTAGAAAAGCCAGGTGGTTCAGTACTGTCTTAGAAGTTTGCTGTTTGGTAGCACGCAAGATAACTTGCCTGTTCTTGGTATTCCTCGTTTCCAGTCCTTTACAAAGTGTATTTTCAAGGTGAGTATCATCACTGACACCCCAACTTTGTCCCAACCCATATCACTACAGGTGAAGAGGAGTGAAGTAGAAACGCAATGGAGGAATCTTCTATCCTGAAGACCTTTTCGCCAGGAAATGGTGATGAATTTCACTACAACGTCACTCAGAGAAGCCAAAGGTTCTTATCTTTCTTGAATTCCAAAACACCCACACAGCGAAAGTCACACACGGTGGTGCTGCACGGTCCCGCGGGCGTCGGGAAGACCACTCTGGCCAAGAAGTGCATGCTGGACTGGACGCAGGACAACCTCGCACAGACCTGCCCCCGCGCCTTCTACCTCAGCTGCAAGGTGCTCAGCCGCAAGGGGACGTGCTCCTTCGCACAGGTGCTGGCCGAGAGCGCCCCAGACCTGCAGGATGCCCTTCCGCAGGTCCTCGCCCAGGCGCAGAAACTCCTGTTCGTCATTGATGCTTTTGAGGAGCTGCGCGTGCCCTCGGGGGTGGGGGCGCTGGTGCACGACCTGTGTGGCGACTGGAGGACGCAGAGACCTGCGCCTGTCCTCCTGGGGAGCTTGCTGAAGAGAAAGCTCTTACCCACGGCCACCCTACTGGTCACCACGCGGCCCGAGGCCCTGAGGGAGCTGCGGTTCCTGGTGGAGCGCCCACTCTTGGTGGAGATGGAAGGGCTCTCAGAACGCGACAGGAGGGCGTATTTCCTGCGACACTTTGGAGAGGAGGCTCGGGCGCTGCGCGCTTTCCACCTGATGAAGAGCAATGCGGCACTGTTCCGCATGGGCGCGGCGCCCGCGGTGTGCTGGATGGTGTGCACCTGCCTGAGGCTGCAGATGGACGAGGCCGAGGACCCCCGCCCCACCTGCCAGACCGCCACGTCGCTGCTGCTGTGCTTTCTCTGCAGTCGGTTCGCACCGGTGCAGGGCAGCTGCCCGGGTCCACACCTCGCGGCTGCGCTGCGTGCCCTGTGCCTGCTGGCCGCCGAGGGCACGTGGGCGCAGACCTCGGTGTTCGATGGACACGACCTGCGCAGGCTGGGCATGGACGAGTCTGACCTGCGCCCTTTCCTGGACACAAGTATCCTCCAGAAGGGCAGAGACTGTGAGGGCTGCTACTGCTTCGTCCACCTGAGCGTCCAGCAGTTCCTGGCCGCTGCGCTCTACGTTCTGGGCAGCGAGGACCACCAAGACGCGGGGAGCCCCGGCTGGAACATTGGGGGTGTGCAGAGGCTGCTGTCCAAGGAAGAAGGACTCAAGAACCCCCACCTGGCCCCCGTGGGGCGCTTCCTATTCGGCCTCGCCAATGAAAAGAGGGCCAGGGAGCTGGGGACCACGTTTGGCTGCCCGGTGTCCACGGAGGTCAAGCAGGAGCTACTGGAATGCAGAATAAGGTCCGCCGAGAACAGACCCTTCTCCTCGGTGACCGACACAAAGGAGATTTTGTACTGTCTCTATGAATCCCAAGAGGAGCTGCTTGTGAAGGAGGCCATGGCCCAGGTCACGGAAGTGTCCCTGCATTTGCAAGATACCTCGGACATGGTGCACGCAGCATTCTGCCTCAAGCATTGTGAAAACTTGCAGAAAATACGGCTGCGGGTAGAAAAGGGGATGTTCCTGGAGAATGACGCTGCATGGGAATCAGAGGCTCAGGCTGACCGGTAAGGACCTGCCCTGTTCACTCTGTTAGTGTCGCCCTCTTCAGCCTCATCCCCTGCTGCATTAGGAACAGGGCAGAGTGTCCTGCTCCCTGTGGCTTAGGGTCAGAATTTTCTTCTTGCCAGAATTTCTTCTGCCAGCTTGCCATTCAAGGTGGGGAGCACGATGCTCAGATTAGGGGTGGAACTTTACTTTGTTCAGTGGTATAGCTTACCTGTGGGGCACAAGTCCAGGGCATCCCTAGACATTCTAGACACCTCACATATTTTCCTTAACAATTCTTTATCCTTTCCTTAAACTAGAGCCACCATACTGTACCCATTCCACCATCCCCAGGACTTCGATCTGAAACTTCGTACCTACTGACCACTCTGACCCTGCCTCTGGCAACCACCCATCTGTTCTAGAAACTCATGGTTTTTTTGTTTGGTTGGTTTTTTTCTTTTTTTTCAGAGTCCACATAGAAGTAAGATCATACAGTATTTGTCTTTCTGCCTGACTTTATTTCACATAGCCTAATGCTCCTCAGATCCATCCATGTTGTCACAAATGGCAAAATTTCCTTTTTTGTGGCTGAATAATATTCTGTCAGATACACATACCATATTTTCTTTATCCATTCATCTATCAGTGGACACTTAGGTTGCTTCCACATTTGGGTGTTGTAAATAATGGTGCAGCGAATGTGGGAGTACAGATACTTTATCAAGAGTGTGATTTCAAAAAAAAAAAAAAGTGTGATTTCATTTTCTCCAAATACCCAGAAATGGGATTGCTGGGTCATACTGTAATTCTAATTTTTTGAGGAAACTCCATACTGTTTTCCATAGTAACTGTGCCAATTTACAGTCCCACCAGCAGGGCACGAGGATCCCCATTTCCCCACATCCCCCCAACACTTACTCCCTGTCTTTTTGATGACAGCCATTCTGACTGGTGTGAGATGATAGCTCATCGTGGTTTTGATTTGTATTTCCCTGACGACGAGTGATGTGGAGCATCTTTTCTTGGCCAGCTGGATGTCTTCTTTGGAAAACCATCCAGTCAGTTCCTCTGTCCATTTTTTTAATTAAAAAATTTTATTACGTTCAATTAGTCAACTTCTAATACATCATTAGTTTTTGATGTAGTGTTCAACGATTCATTAGTTGTGTATAACACCCCGTGCCCATTTTTAAATCAGTTTTTTTAAATGAATTGTATGAATTCTTTATATATTTTGGATATTAACCCCTTGTCAGGTATATGATTTGCAAATATTTCCTCCCATTCTGTAGGCTGCCTTTTCATTTTGTTGGTGGTTCCCTTTGGGGGACTGTCTATCAGTTCTTGTTACTTCTCCCATACATGCTTTTCAGTAGGTGCTCTGGTCCATCCCTTCCTTCTAGGTCACAGCACGACCATGTCTTTCTCCATCTCTGGATTGATCTCTGCTCGGTGTTCAGTTCAAATGAGAATCTGTGCTTCTTGGATGTGAGCCAAAGCTTCCTAAGTCACTCCTCAGTGAGGATTCTTTGTGAGCAAATCACCCGTGTCACCTGTCATCTCCAGAAATTGGTGTAAGTAGACACCAATCCTGTAACGATGATCCCCAGGCGTTTTTAATGTGGCAGCAGTATTTGAATGCCTGACCAGGCTCTGACCAACCAGGTGCTCAGAACACAAAGAATTGAAATGGTAGCTAGTGGGAGAATCGTATGTTGCATTGAGTTATTGTCATGAAATTTGGATGTTTCCATACATCTGCATATTTGAAACTCAGCCTGTGGGAAACAGGTACATGCATATCAGAAGGACACCTGGTGGGAACTGGGGAAATATTCCAGAGAGCACAGTTTTAAATACATGAATGAGAACGTGTCGGCGAGGGGTACCTGGGTGGCTCAGATGGTTAAGCGTCTGCCTTCGGCTCAGGTCATGATCCCAGGGTCCTGGGTTCGAGTCCCGCATCGGGCTCCCTGCTCCTTGGGAGCCTGCTTCTCCCTCTGCTTCTCTCTCTCTCTCTCCCCGCCTCTCTCTCCTCCTCTGTCTCTCATGAATAAATAAAATCTTAAAAAAAAAAAGAACGTGTCGGCGAGGCAATGATGAATTTATAACCAGTGTGTGGAACAGGATTGAGAGAGGAGTCTGAGTAAGGTAGGTTAGGGCAGAAGCAAATCATGATGGAGCCGCCTGGGCAGGTGATTGTTAGGGTTTAAAAGGTTCAACCGACACATGTCCAAGTGATAAACTTTGTAAGTTCTGTTCAAAATTACAGACGGATACATTACTGAAACTCCCCCCACTTCCTTAGAACAACATGCCTTAGAAAGCTTAATTAAGCCCCTGAAAATGTGCTATTTACTTGGGATAAATA
Organism: Zalophus californianus; assembly: GCF_009762305.2. Lineage (NCBI taxonomy): Eukaryota > Metazoa > Chordata > Mammalia > Carnivora > Otariidae > Zalophus > Zalophus californianus. The sequence continues at coordinate 56,959,949 of NC_045611.1, read as the reverse complement.
CCTATGCCAAACATCAGTTGACTTGCTTGTCTCAGAATGCCATGGGACTTGTGTGTTCAAAGCAATGAAATCTGACATGGGTTGGTGTCAGCAAAGATAGCAATTTCTTCTGTATGGCCTTGAAAGTTTACATTGCTCTGTAATGCTCAAGGCCTTACATGAGAAACAAGAATTAGAAGGCACCTGTAATTTGTTCTGCTAAGAGTTTAGGACAATGTAAGCAGAGGTTCTGAAAGGCTGGCATCCCCCTTAATCTGGTTCTCTCTGTGCTGAAAATTTCATTTTGAAGCCTCTTTTGGATAAGCTGCAGGGAACATTCATTATCTGACAATGAAGGGTCAAGGGTCATAAGAGCAACTGTGGGTTTAGGAAGAAGTGTGGGTTTAGGGAGAAGAGAGTATCCATTCCCCCCCGCCAACAGGGGGATGGATTGCCAGGTTTGGAGGTACAACTTAAAAACAGGCGAAGAGCCTCTAGAACTCAAGTGAAAATGAACATCTGAAATAGGAGGGTAGTGGGCAATAATGGTATGTGCGGAGTCTATCCCAAATTAGGATGCATTAAGCATGCTTCAAAAAGAGGTCCTGAGAAACTGCTTTCCCACTTATTCCTGCTATGCACACAGGATCACTTATGGGCTAGATTCATTATGTATAACATGAGCTTGATTGACTCTTACTCTAAAGAAGGTGGCACAGTCCAGGTGCCGGAAAAAAATCTTACTATTTTTTTTTTTAATGCTGAATTATTTCTTGAAGCCCACAGTTGGATTAGAGAAAATCTATGTTCTTTTCCACCTAGGATTTATTTTAATCCTATTTGAAATTCCACGTTCATGCTAGCGGAGAGGGAAATAAAAAAACCAACCAAACAAAACCCCCAACTCTTCATGGTCCACACCTTCAAAGAGTCTAATTTATTGGCTAACTCATAAACGATAACCTAGTGTAACCTAAGTGGAAACTGATCTGTGGGAATGCAAATGGCTGCGTGGGGCGATAGTAAGAAATACTTATTCTTGCTAGGAGAAGTCAGGCACTGAGGAGGAGGAGGTTGGGAGCTGAATGCTGAAGGAGATACAGGGTAGGACACAAAACTCAGGGAGAGGCTAGATGGCTCCTCTGAAGAACAGCATGAGCCAGGTCACAAGGGAGACCAAGCCCTCCAGCATCTGACCCATCTTCCCCCACCACCACAGACTACCTTCTTTGCAGTCCCTGCTTCTCTTCGTTCCAGCTGTCCCTCTGTTAACTTGCCCTTCACATCAGGGGCTTTCTTGACCATCTTCCCATTGTCCACCTTGTCTGGAGACCACTCCTCTCCCTGTGTTCACAGCACTCAAGACGGAATCCCTTTTCATTTTTTCCCAGGATTAAAAATGTTTCCCCTGCTGATGCTTACCGGGACTTGTGTCTAGCTCTTGTTGGTAAGAAGACTCTGACGCACCTGGTCCTGGAAGGTGGCGTCCACAGTGACAAGCTGCTGCTTCTGCTGTGTGAGACTCTGAGGCACCCGAGATGCAATCTGCGGTATCTGAGGTAGATCTCACAGTCCTTGCTCTTCTCAGCCGGGGGATGCTGTGCATTCCTCTGTCCCCCTGCACTTCTGGCTGAACTGGAAGGAAGGCAGAGCCACATGTCAGGACACCATGCCAAACAGAGGACATAGTCTCAAACAGAGGCAGAAAGCCCATCCACATTCTCTTTCTCCAGCCAGCTTGTCTTGTGCATTGAAGAGTGAGCCCCGAGGGCAAAGGAACACCCAGAATTCTGCATCCCCCTCTAGCCTGGGGACTTGGTATTTTAGACCCCGTGTTGTCTACCCGTTGTGGTTCAGAGCATCCATCATGACCACTCAGGAACATTGCAGAAGAATCCACTGTCCTGGGTCCTGGTATGTCTGGTCTGAGCCATTCCTCAGTGAGCCCTCCTAGTGAGGGCTCTGATTGTCTTTACCTGTGTCTAGGGGACCATTTTTTCCTTCCCTCCATTTAGTTGAGTGGCAGCCTGCAATACTGGCTAACAGCACAGATTTTTTTTTTTTTTTTTGGATTGGAAATGAGCTCAAATCCTTGCTCTAACATTTATGACCACTAGGATTTTGAGCTGCTTCCTCATCCATAAAGCGGGGTTTTAAGAATTGATGTGACCTGCTTTGCATAGGGGCCAGGCACAAAAGGTAGCTCTTACCATATTGATGATTTCTGATGCTGTGTCTCATTTACTTAGAAAAACATCTGTTGCTCTGAAGTTTTGGTAATGGATGTTTTAAGTGGATCCACTGAAGTTCCAAAAGACAAATAGCTGACTCAGAATCTCCCATTTGTGCTCACACGATTTGAGACCCTTCACATTCCACCCTGTGTTCCAATTACTTAAGTAAACGTAGGACATCCTTATTATATAGGCTAATCTGAGGGAAGAAAGGTATTCATTTTAAGAACTCCCAGTTTTACCTATGACATACATTCTACTGGGCACAGAATATGGATGGATTATATTCTCTAATTGCTGGACATGAAGGTATTGTCTCCCTGCAAAGCACAGATGGGGAAAGATATTACAAAGGTTTAGTAATTTGCAAATATTCTGAACATAGTAAAAGTGTGATGCAAACAACAGACGTGTACTAGAGTCCTGTAGTCTGATCTTTGTGTGCAAGAGTAGCTGGGTTTTAAAGCCCGGTATAAGGGATTAATGGATTTCCTCAATGATCTCCAAAACAGCTGTACTCTATTCATATGCTCATCAACAGAAGGAGTACCCAATTTTTATTTTTGCAACACTTAAACTCAACAAATTTTGGACCTGGCTGCCCAGGTGTCAAATGGTATCTCCTTGTTTTAATTTGCATATTCCCTAATAATTCATGAGGTTGACCCTTCTGAGTATCAGGCATCAATTTTTTCCCTATAGAATTGCATATTTAAATCTAAGTCTGTCCTAATCGGGACACACTCAGGCAGGGAAAGTGATCGTATAAAATGTAGGGTTTGAGAAATAACAGCCACAGTAGTGAAACTACATGCATACTTATATTACAGATTTTTTTTCTCTTAGATGATGTTGGATGTTGATCAGATGGCAGCGGGGATAATTGAAGAAGCAAAGGAGATCAATTCAGGCCAGGGCTGAGCACCTACTGGAGTAGGATGAAATAGAACTCAAGGGTATAATCTTCAGGGAAACATAATAAGCTGATGTGGTCTCTCTGTCCTCTCAGAAGAATGACTTTCCCCCCATTTATCCCACAGGCTGGGGTCTTGTTCTGACACCACTCAGCAGTGGGCTGATTTCTCCTCGGCCCTTGAAGTCAACCAGTCCCTGAAATGCCTGGATCTCACAGCCAGTGAGCTCCCGGACGAGTGCACCAAGTTGCTGTGCATGACTCTGAGACACCCAAAGTGCTTCCTGCAGAGGCTGTTGTAAGTACCGCCTTTCTTCCCAAGGAGCATCTCCGTTTTAGGTCTGGGACCACACGGGGAGGAGCAATGGTAGTACTGGATGTACAGGGCAACCCATATGGGACCTCCTACTGATGTAGACACCCAGTTCCCAGTTTTGGTCCCAGGTGGATGACTCATGCATTTTGCTGGCCCTTTTCTCATTCATGGTCCTTCAGGCTTTGGTCATGAGCACAATATATAGAGGGTATAGAATTAACAAGAAGGGCTGTCAGCTGAGGAGGTTGGGCTTTGGAAATGTTCTAACCATCTTGCCAATTATGTGGTGCTTTTTGCAGGTTGGAAAACTGTCACCTTGCAGAAGCCTGTTGCAAGGAACTCTCCTCTGCTTTGATTGTCAACCAGAGGTTGACGCACCTGTGCTTGGCCAACAACAACCTTGGGGATGGTGGGGTGAAGCTTTTGTGTGAGGGTCTGAGTTACCCCGACTGTCAACTACAGAATCTGGTGTAAGTCTGTGTGTGCACACACCGGGATTCAGGTAGGAGAGATAGAAGAGCACTTAATGATTCTACTTGAATGAAACTGGCAAGATCCTGGCATAAATTAGGGAAAGGACAGGCAGAAACAGATATTAATATTTGCATGTCTTTCAGGCAGGGATTACCTTCTTGCCTCTTCCTATGGTGGGAATTTGGGATAACCAATTGGTTCTCAGGTCTGATGTTTTGTGTATGTTTTTAAAGTTCACATGACCTATTTCTTCCCATAACTGGGAATGGATTGAGTTCTGTGGTAGGGCTCAATACATTTTTTTTTTTCCTGCAAAGGGCCAAATAGTAATTATTTTAGACTTTGTGGGCTATATGGTCTCTTTTGCAATTATTCAACTGTGCCGTTGCTGAGTGAACATGTAAGGACATCAGCGTGGTTGTGTTACAATAAAACTTTATTCACCAAAAACAGGTGGTGGGCTGGATTTGCCCCATGGGCTGTCATTTGCCCTTGTTATATGGGAACAAGCCCAGCATGGAGTACCTGTTCCCACTAGAAGCATACATAGTTAGGGTAACATTCAAGAGATTGTGTAGAGTATGAGGCTTATTTCTGTTCAGAAATTTTTTCTTGGCTTTGATTTCTCTGAGGCTCTTGTTCTACTGGGAAACTTCTGTCTGCCCCTTAGCTTTACGGCTTCCAGCTGGTCCTGGAAACTCTGTATTAATCTAGGATATCCCTTAATCCAGACATGCCCCAGTCATTTAAGACTAAAAAGAGAAAACAAGTATTCAGCTTTTGGTGGTGGACAGAGAAAATGAAAACATCTAATGAATACTGTTTAGGTAGACATACGAAGAACATAAAACTTCACAGGGCTGTCTACATAGTGACATCCTATCTTGAGAGTTGGCTTAGGCATCTAAACAGACAATAAAAAAATGTCCAGTCCTCATCAAGCACTCACTGTATATGAGGGACTCTACCAAATTTTGCAAAGGTTTTTTAAAAAATTCTTACAACCTCATGATATAGTTACTTTTATTTAAGATTTACTAACTGGGAAACCAGTGCTTAGCCACTTAGCTTGCATGTGGTCACATCTGTGTGGTAGGTATGAAGGCCCCTCTATCAACTGAGTTGCCAGCAATCATTGCTTTAAATACATAGAGTCAACATTGGATCAAGCCTCCACTTAGACAACATACAAAACTTAATCTTATACTTTTATACCATCGTCCTCCCCAAACGCCTCAGGTTCACTGATGACTTTAGGATCTCACACACTATGAAGCATGGTGTCCTTTGGTCTAGTCAACCTCCATCGTTCTTAACAGTGGCACTTCAGGATCCACAGCCTCTGTTGCAATTGTGCCATGCTTGGGGCATAGGGCTGGGAGGGTCCACTGCAGACCCACCTGCCTAAACTTACCATGTGACCATCCTCCTATGTGGTCTGGCCTCCCAGCTGGAGGACTCCTAGAAGCCTAAGCTTGTAGGAGAGTCTGCAGAGTTTAAATGAGAAGCCCAGTCACTAAGATATCAGGGATGTTGAGCTTTTGGTGTGCCACAATTCTGCTCAGACGATTAAATACAAGACATGAAATAAAACATAAAACACCTCTCTCTAAAGGGAAAGAAGTAGAACCTAACCATGCAGAGCATAATAGGGGCCTCAGATTCAGTCTTGGGTCTGTCTGACCCCAGAGCCTAAGTTCTTGACCTATAGGCTATGCTGCTGCTTTAGGAAAATCTGTGTCTTTGGAGATGTGCGTCTGCTTCTCCACAATTTATAAAAGGTGGTGGGCGAAGGCCAGTGTAACCTTCTGCCACCTAGGCAGGGTGGGAATGATGTAGTCATCATCATTTCACTTGTATGTTTTCACATACAGGCCTACCTGAACGTATATATCTTGCAGTAGAAGGTGTGTGCTCTTGGAAGTAACAACCACCTCACAGGGCGTAAGTCACAGATGAATGGGATTGTCTTTGCAGGTTATCTCATTGCAACATAACCAGACGCGGCTGCAGGTACATCTCAAAGCTCCTCCAAGAAGATTCGAGCTTAACAAACTTGGATCTGGGTCTCAATCCCATAGCTACTGGATCGTGGTTTCTCTGTGAGGCCTTGAAGAAGCCAAATTGTAACCTAAGATGTCTAGGGTAGGTACTTTTGCTCATTTTTAAGGTGTTTTGGAGATAGTTTATCTGAGATATTTTAGATATTTTAGAATGTAGACTGCAGTAGTGTCTCTCCTGCTCCGCTTTAGGAGGTAAATCCCTGCAGAAATTGTAAGCACCCAGTTACCTGTATTCAAAGTCATTCAGAGGCCCTGGAGGAGTGGGATGCAGGTGGGGACGACCTCCAGAGGAGTGGGCTTCAGGGGCATACTGCTTCTGCTGGGATCCAGTGAGCAGGGCACAGTGGGCCTGTCCCAGCTCAGTGCCTAGGGGACCATGGATGGTTACTGCCCCCAGGAAATGCAGTGGCTTCACCAACAGGAGGGTGGGCTGTGCATCACTTCTCCCTCACAAGTCTCCATCAAATGCAACTCATTGATGCAATGTATTTTACAACTAAAACCCTAATGTAAACTGAATCTGGGTCATGTAAATGCTTCCCTAGTCTTGTAGAGATGAGAAAGAACACCAGAACACATGGCGATTTTTGTTTTATGTCTTGGCCGTCCCTGGAGAACTCTTAAAATTCTTAATGGTCAGACTCCTCACAAAATTGATTAAATTCAGGAGAAGTAGAGCCTGGCATCAAAATCTTTAGAGATATTCCAGAAGATTCCAATATTCTCTAAGTTTGAGCTCCCTTGAATTAGAGGTTGGAAGATGCTAAACAAGAAAATCCACAGTGTCCACAGGTTGGGGTCTATCTTTTTCAATTGGGGCACAAGGACTCTGCATCATAGCAGGCATATTGAATAGGGTCTCTGACTTCAAAATGTGGTTCAGATCCCATCTGATACTTATTAGCCGTGACTTCTGACATTCCATTTTCCCCTCATGGTATGCATGATTCGTCTATAGGACAACTTCTCACAATGGTGCACTTCTTGCATTTATGGAGTTACATTGTGGGCTTGTCAATCTCATGACAAAGTTTTATGCAGCAAACACATGAATCAACATTTGTTACCAAATCTCAGGGTGTTCCCTATGCCCGAGCCCCTTTCTAACTTCATCTCGGCTTTTTCTCCCCACCTTGGGGCACATCTTCAACCAGCTTCTTTTCAGTTCCCAGAACACACCCCATTCCTTTCCACCACAAGGTCTTTGTTCTTACTGTTTGGTTTCCTTTTTTCTGACTAGAGCACTCAGACCCTGCAGTTTGCAGGGCTATCTGCTAATATTTCACTTCTCACCTTGGCTGTTATGGGGGACAACAAACTAGCTTTGATAGTTCCAGATCTCCTGACTATCCTATTGAAGTGCTCTGTTCTCTATTGATTGGGTTGGAAAATGGCACAATTCGTAGAACTATAATTTTTTGTTTAGTTTTTTTATTGAAGTGAAATTCACCTAAAATTAGCCATTTTAAAGTATACAACTCGGTAACTTTGGAATACTTACAATCTGTTTGGTCACCCCAAATGGGGCCTCCAGACCCCTCTGCTTTGTCTCCATTCTGTACCTATCCTGCTATCCATACTAATTCTGTATATTTCATATAAAGAGAGTCATACATATAATAAGTGGCTTTTTGTGTTGGGCTTCTTTCAGTAAATATAGTATTTTCAAGATTGATCTATGCTGTAGCAGGCATAAATACCTCATTCCTTTATATGGTGGAACAATATCCCATTGTAGGAATATACTGCAACTTGTTAATCCATTTATCGATTGTTTTATTTCTGAGGGAATGGGATGCATTTCCTGTGTCTTCAGTGCCTATTATAGTGCCTGGGGCAGCAGAAGGATGGTTAGTGATGCGGCATATAGATGTGCAGGTGGTGGAGTGCTCAAGGGTCCATGGCTGAGGGAACATGGGTCAGCCCACTGGACTCTATATAAGCTAGCACGAGGCATATTTACCCTAAATGGTCCCACCCTCTGCCCTCCACTGGCAAATGCATCTTTTAGTCTGGAAGAGCTCTGGGACAAGGAGATGAGGGATGGAGGTGATGCTAATATATTTCACATTACTGAGTATAATTAATTCACTTTAAGGTCTAGGAGGAAACAGTGTTTGTCTCTTCACCAACTCGAAGGCTTCTGTTTTTTTTTTTTTTTCTTCCTGCCTTTATATCACAACCTCACATTCACATCACTTTGAGGCATCTCCTTCCAGATACCGAGCAGATGACCATCTACACTTCCAGTGCTAACGCTCTCATTTGGGCTGCCAACTCTCACATGGAGTGTTGTGCAGTCTCAGAGTTGGTCCTTGATTTCCAGGTTTGTTTCAGTCTGCAAGCTGGACCAGGACACGTCTATTTCAAAAGACTCAAAAGCTCCCCAGGCCACTGCAGATAAAATCTGAAGATTTTTCCAGCAGTTTACAAGACTCTTTTCCAGCTGGGCATTTCAGCTTCACTGGCTTACATCCCACACTTACCATAATGGCTCACTCTCCTTCTTTCACTTTTTTCTCCTATCACTTTCCCAATGAAGAATTTACCAACCACCATAAAGCTACCTAATCCTTCTCTGGCCAATTTACCCTAATCCTGTTCCAGTGCCATCATCCACGGTCTTCAATGTTCTGATGGAAGTCACTAAAATAAGCTCTATGAAGAAAACTATTATTTTTTTAAAAAATTTTTTACTACTAGTTCCCCAGCAAGCCAAGAGTGTGCCTGGTAACACAGTAGGTTCTAAGAAAGAACTGACTGGGTTTCTGTGCTCTTTCCCCACAGGCTCTGTGGCTGTTCCATCACTTCTTCCTGTTGTCAAGGCCTTGCATCTGTTCTCATCAGCACTCAGAGGCTGGAAACTCTGGACCTGGGCCAGAATATCTTGGGGCAAAGTGGAATAACGGTGCTCTTTGAGGCTTTAAAACAGAATAACAGCCCCTTAAAGATACTCAGGTTGGAGATAGATGAATCTAGCGTGGAAATCCAGAAGCTGTTGAAGGATGTGAAAGATCACAATCCAAATCTGACCATTGAATGCAGTGATGCCAAAGCAAGCCTGTCCCCATGTTGTGAATTCCTGTCTTGAACACCCTGAGACCGTCTTTAGTGACTATGTGTCTTGAAGGGGGTGATCTGATATCTCTAAGACACACCATGAACTAGAGGGTCACATGTGAATTACTGGATCAAAATATAGAATTTAGCACTGGCTTTTCCTCTCTGGTTTATGAGAAATTCTGCACAAGTCACATACCAAGTTTATGTCAAAATGTCTGTTATTTCACAAGGACACAAGCATAATAAAAGGCAAAGAACTTTGTTTGAAGCTGTACTTATTAATGTGCCCAAGACCTAATTTAGAGTTATCTTCACACTAGGGATACTGGTCTAGGAAAAAAATATCACTACTTCATAGATGGCTATGTTGGTTTCTTTCATTTTTTTTTCTGCCCTAGCTCAGGTATTTCTGGGTCAAATTTAATAGATGCTTGATGAGTCTACATGATTAGTGTGGCCTGTGGCTTCCTTAATCAGTTTGAGGATATTTTTTAATTTTTATTATTTTTTTTAAAGATTTATTTGAGAGAGAGAGCACAGAGGGAGAATGAGAGGAAGAAGCAGACTTCCCGCTGAGCAGAGAGCCTGACGCAGGGCTTGATCCCAGCACCCTGAGATCATGACCTGAGCCAGAGGTAGACGCTTAACCAACTGAGCCAACTAGGTGCTCCAGTTTTAGGATATTTTAACCCAGAAGTCAGTAAACTTTTTCTGCAAAGAGCCAGATAGTAATATTTTAGGTTTGTAAGCCATATGGTCACTGTCACAATGATTCCATTTTGCTGTTGTAGTGTGCTAACAGCCATAGATAATATTTAAATGAATAGGTGTGGCTCTGTTCCAATAAAACTTTATTTATAAAAATAGGCAACAGGCCAGCTTTGGCCCATGAGCCATAGTTTGTCAACCCCCATTCTAATCTAGCCTGTTATTTATGAGGTACAAATCTGACCACATCATTATTTTTAAACTTTTTTTAAATGTTCATTGATTCATTAGTTGCATATAACACTCATTGCTCATCACCCAGTTACCCCATCTACCCACTCACCTCCCTTTCTGCAACCCTGTTTATTTCCCGGAGTCAAGAGTCTCTCATGGTTTGTCTCCCTCTCTGATTTCTTCCCATTCAGTTTTCCCTCCCTTCCCCTCTGGTCCTCTGGGCTATTCCTTATATTCCACATATGAGTGCTTGTGTGTGTGTAATCTACTACATTGGAAAACACAGCTTTCCCTAAGTTATCCACATTCTGTTGCTGATAACTCACAGAAAATGTGGGAAAACCACTCTAGAATTTTCTTAAAAAAATGCAAAATCACTACTTAGCACTGATTCCCAGACACTGACAAAAGTGAGTGATCTATATCCTTACTTAATTTTTCTACCAAATTTCAAGTAGCCCTATCATGCATCCCTAAGACTGAGAACGCTGACACAGGGATGTTCCAAAAACAATGACCTGTAGTTAGCGATCCAGGTTAACAGCTTAAATAACATAGAATTGTTCCCTTTGGATTTAGGAGAATACTTATTTCAGTGACGTTTTCTTCCCCAACATTTTCACATGATGGAACTATAAAAACCCCCAATTACAATTTTTTAGGGGAGATGAAAAGGTCTTCTTAAAACCTCATTCTTTTTTTTTTTTAATTTTTTTATTGTTATGTTAATCACCATATATTACATCATTAGTTTTTGGTGCAGTGTTCCATGATTCATTGTTTGTTCATAACACCCAGTGCTCCATGCAGAACGTGCCCTCCTCAATACCCATCACCAGGCTAACCCATCCCCCTACCCCCTCCCCTCTAGAACCCTCAGTTTGTTTTTCAGAGTCCATCATCTCTCATGGTTCGTCTCCCCCTCTGACATACTCCCCTTTTCTTCCTCTCCTGTTATCTTCTTCTTTTTCTTTTTTCTTAAAATATGTTGCATTATTTGTTTCAGAAGTACAGATCTGTGATTCAACAGTCTTGCACAATTCACAGCGCTCACCGTAGCACATACCCTCCCCAATATCTATCACCCAGCCACCCCATCCCTCCCACCCCCAACCACTCCAGTAACACTCAGTTTCTTTCCTAAGATTAAGAATTCCTCATATCAGTGAGGTCATGTGATACATGTCTTTCTCTGATTGACTTATTTCACTCAGCATAACACCCTCCAGTTCCATCCACGTCGTTGCAAATGGCAAGATCTCATTCCTTTTGATGGCTGCATAATATTCCATTGTGTATATATACCACATCTTCTTTATCCATTCGTCTGTCGATGGGCATCTTGGCTCTTTCCACAGTTTGGCTATGGTGGACATTGCTGCTATAAACATTGGGGTACACGTACCCCTTCGGGTCCCTACATTTGTATCTTTGGGGTAAATACCCAGTAGTGCAATTGCTGGATCGAACGGTAGCTCTAATTTCAACTGTTTGAGGAACCTCCATACTGTTTTCCAGAGGGGTTGCACCAGCTTGCATTCCCACCAACAGTGTAGGAGGGTTCCCCTTTCTCCACATCCCCGCCAACATCTGTCGTTCCCTGACTTGTTAATTTTAGCCATTCTGACGGGTGTGAGGTGGTATCTCATTGAGGTTTTGATTTGGATTTCCCTGATGCCAAGCGATGTTGAGCACTTTTTCATGTGCCTGTTGGCCATTTGGATGTCTTCTTTGGAGAAATGTCTGTTCATGTCTTCTGCCCATTTCTTGATTGGATTATTTGTTCTTTGGGTGTTGAGTTTGATAAGTTCTTTATAGATTTTGGATACTAGCCCTTTATCTGATATGTCATTTGCCAATATTTTCTCCCATTCTGTCGGTTGTCTTTTGGTTTTGTGGACTGTTTCTTTTGCTGTGCAGAAGCTTTTTATCTTGATGAAATCCCAATAGTTCATTTTTGCCCTGGCTTCCCGTGCCTTTGGCGATGTTTCTAGGAAGAAGTTGCTGCGGCTAAGGTCGAAAAGGTTGCTACCTGTGTTCTCCTTTAGGATTTGGATGGACTCCTGTCTCACGTTTAGGTCTTTCAACGATTTGGAGTCTATTTTTGTGTGTGGTGTAAGGAAATGGTCCAGTTTCATTCTTCTGCATGTGGCTGTCCAATTTTCCCAACACCATTTGTTGAAGAGACTGTCTTTTTGCCATTGGACATTCTTTCCTGCTTTGTCAAAAATAAGTTGACCATAGAGTTGAGGGTCCATTTCTGGGCTCTCAATTCTGTTCCATTGATCTATGTGTCTGTTTTTGTGCCAGTACCATACTGTCTTGATGATGACAGCTTTGTAATAGAGCTGGAAGTCCGGAATTGTGATGCCGCCAGCTTTGCTTTTCTTTTTCAGTATTCCTCTGGCTATTCTGGGTCTCTTCTGGTTCCATACAAATTTTAGGATTATTTGTTCCATTTCTTTGAAAAAAGTGGATGGTATTTTGATGGGGATTGCATTGAATGTGTAGATTGCTCTAGGTAGCATTGACATCTTCACAATGTTGATTCTCCCAATCCATGAGCATGGAACGTTTTTCCATTTCTTTGTGTCTTCTTCAATTTCTTTCCTGAGTATTTTATAGTTTTCTGAGTACAGATCCTTTGCCTCTTTGGTTAGATTTATTCCTAGGTATCTAATGGTTTTGGGTGCAATTGTAAATGGGATAGACTCCTTGATTTGTCTCTCTTCTGTCTTGTTGTTGGTGTATAGGAATGCCACTGATTTCTGTGCATTGATTTTATATCCTGCCACTTTACTGAATTCCTGTATGAGTTCTAGCAGTTTTGGGGTGGAGTCTTTTGGGTTTTCCACATACAGTATCATATCATCTGCAAAGAGTGAGAGTTTGACTTCCTCTTTGCCGATTTGGATGCCTTTGATTTCTTTTTGTTGTCTGATTGCTGTGGCTAGGACTTCTAATACTATGTTGAATAGCAGTGGTGAGAGTGGACATCCCTGCCGCGTTCCTGACCTTAGGGGAAAAGCTCTCAGCCTTTCCCCATTGAGAATGATATTCGCTGTAGGTTTTTCATAGATGGCTTTTATGATATTGAGGTATGTACCCTCTATCCCTATACTCTGAAGAGTTTTGATCAAGAAAGGATGTTGTACTTTGTCAAATGCTTTTTCTGCATCTATTGAGAGGATCATATGATTCTTGTTCTTTCTTTTGTTAATGTATTGTATCACGTTGATTGATTTGCGGATGTTGAACCAGCCTTGCAGCCCAGGAATAAATCCCACTTGGTCGTGGTGAATAATCCTTTTAATGTACTGTTGGATCCTATTGGCTAGTATTTTGGTGAGAATTTTTGCATCCATGTTCATCAAGGATATTGGTCTGTAATTCTCTTTTTTGATGGGGTCTTTGTCTGGTTTTGGGATCAAGGTAATGCTGGCCTCATAAAATGAGTTTGGAAGTTTCCCTTCCATTTCTATTTTTTGGAACAGTTTCAGGAGAATAGGTATTAATTCTTCTTGAAATGTCTGATAGAATTCCCCTGGGAAGCCATCTGGCCCTGGGCTTTTGTTTCTTGGGAGATTTTTGATGACTGTTTCAATTTCCTTAGTGGTTATAGGTCTGTTCAGGTTTTCTATTTCTTCCTGGTTCAATTTTGGTAGTTCATACATCTCTAGGAATGCACCCATTTCTTCCAGGTTATCTAATTTGCTGGCATAGAGTTGCTCATAATATGTTCTTATAATTGTTTGTATTTCTTTGGTGTTGCTTGTGATCTCTCCTCTTTCATTCATGATTTTGTTGATTTGGGTCATTTCTCTTTTCTTTTTGATCAGTCTGGCCAGGGGTTTATCAATCTTGTTAATTCTTTCAAAGAACCAGCTCCTAGTTTCGTTGATCTGTTCTACTGTTCTTTTGGTTTCTAGTTCATTGATTTCTGCTCTGATCTTTATGATTTCTCTTCTCCTGCTGGGTTTAGGCTTTCTTTGCTGTTCTTTCTCCAGCTCCTTTAGGTGTAGGGTTAGGTTGTGTATTTGAGACCTTTCTTGTTTCTTGAGAAAGGCTTGTATTGCTATATACTTTCCTCTCAGGACTGCCTTTGCTGTATCCCAAAGATTTTGAACAGTTGTGTTTTCATTTTCATTGGTTTCCATGAATTTTTTTAATTCTTCTTTAATTTCTTGGTTGACCCATTCATTCTTTAGTAGGATGCTCTTTAGCCTCCATGTATTTGAGTTCTTTCCGACTTTCCTCTTGTGGTTGAGTTCTAGTTTCAAAGCATTGTGGTCTGAAAATATGCAGGGAATGATCCCAATCTTTTGGTACCGATTGAGACCTGATTTGTGACCTAGGATGTGATCAATTCTGGAGAAAGTTCCATGGGCATTAGAGAAGAATGTGTATTCTGTTGCTTTGGGATGGAATGTTCTGAATATGTCTGTGAAGTCCATTTGGTCCAGTGTGTCATTTAAAGTCTTTATTTCCTTGTTGATCTTTTGCTTAGATGATCTGTCCATTTCAGTCAGGGGGGTGTTAAAGTCCCCCACTATTATTGTATTGTTGTCAATGTGTTTCTTTGCTTTTGTTATTAATTGCCTTATATAATTGGCCGCTCCCATGTTCAGGGCATAGATATTTACAATTGTTAGATCTTCTTGTTGGATAGACCCTTTAAGTAGGATATAGTGTCCTTCCTCATCTCTTATTACAGTCTTTGTTTTAAAATCTAGTTTGTCTGATATAAGGATTGCCACCCCAGCTTTCTTTTGGTGTCCATTAGCATGGTAAATGGTTTTCCACCCCCTCACTTTCAATCTGGGGGTGTCTTTGGGTGTGAAATGAGTCTCTTGCAGACAGCATATTGATGGGTCTTGTTTTTTAATCCAATCTGATAGCCTGTGTCTTTTGATTGTGGCATTTAGCCCATTTACATTCAGGGTAACTATTGAAAGGTATGAATTTAGTGCCATTGTATTACCTGTAAGGTGACTGTTAACTGTCTGTTGTCTGTGTTCGTTTCTGCTCTTTGCTGCTTTTAGGTTCTCTCTTTGCTTAGAGGACCCCTCTCAATATTTCTTGGAGGGCTGGTTTCATGTTTGCAAATTCCTTTAGTTTTTGTTTGTTCTGGAAGCTTTTTATCTCTCCTTCTATTTTCAATGATAGCCTAGCTGGATATAGTATTCTTGGCTGCATATTTTTCTCGTTTAGTGCTCTGAAGATATCTTGCCAGTCCTTTCTGGCCTGCCAGGTCTCTGTGGATAGGTCTGTTGCCAATCTAATGTTTCTACCATTGTAGGTTACATATCTCTTCTCCCGAGCTGCTTTCAGGATTTTCTCTTTGTCTCTGAGACTCGTAAGTTTTACTATTAGATGTCGGGGTGTTGACCTATTTTTATTGATTTTGAGAGGGGTTCTCTGTGCCTCCTGGATTTTAATGCCTGTTTCCTTCCTCACATTAGGGAAGTTCTCTGCTATAATTTGCTCCAATATACCTTCTGCCCCTCTCTCTCTCTCTTCTTCTTCTGGGATCCCAATTATTCTAATGTTGTTTCGTCTTATCGTATCACTTATCTCTCGAATTCTGCCCTCGTGATCCTGTAGTTGTTTCTCTCTCTTTTTCTCAGCCTCTTTATTTTCCATCATTTGGTCTTCTATATCGCTGATTCTCTCTTCTGCCTCATTTATCCTAGCATTTAGTGCCCCCATTTTTGATTGCACCTCATCAATAGCCTTTTTGATTTCGACTTGGTTAGATTTTAGTTCTTTTATTTCTCCAGAAAGGGTTTCTCTAATAACTTCCACGCTTTTTTCAAGCCCAGCTAGTATCTTTAAAGTCATGATTCTGAACTCTAGGTCCGACATCGTACTAATGTCCGTATTGAGTAGGTCCCTGGCTGACGGTACTACCTCTTGTTCTTTTTGCTGAGGTGATTTCTTTCGTCTTGTCATTTTGTCCAGAGGAGAATAGATGAATGAGAGAACAAAAGGCTAACAGGTTTACAACGTCCCCAGCAAATATACTGTATACAAATCAGAAAAGACCTGAAACCAGGGGAAAAGAAAGGGAAAGAAAGAAAAAAGAAAGAGAAAAAGAAAAAAGAAAAAAAAGATAAAAACAAAAACAAAACAATTCAAAAAAGGCAGAATATGATCAAATATGATCAGGCTAGTGCATAGATCAGTGCCACACACTAGATTTTGGGCGTATTTTGGTCTGTTAGAAAAAAGTGCCTCCTAAAATTTTAAAGGAAGAAAGACATATATGTACAAAATAAGGGTTGATACAATGAAGGGATGGAAGATGACTGTAAAGATGAAAATTATAAAAGATTTTATAAAAGGACTTGGTAAGATAAGTTGTTTGAAAAAAGAAAGAAGATTTAAGGAAAAAAAAAAAAGGAAAAAGGGAGAGAATGTGATCAGGCAGGAGACTAGAACAAAGCCATACACTAGTGGTTTAGGGTATATTTTGATCTGTTAGAAGAAACTGTACCTCAAAATTTTAAAGAGAGAACAACTTATATATATATGCCAAAAACAAGGATAACTACTATGAAGGGATAAAATATGACTCTAAAAATGAAAAAAAAATAAAAAATGTTTTTTTTTTTTAAAAGGGATTTATTAGATGTTGGTTGAAAAAGGGAAAAAGAAAAATAAAAAAAAGTCAACAAAAATTAACTTTGATGAAATAATGAATCATGGTAAAAAAAAAAAAAAGAAGCCATGAATCTATGTGCAGTATTCCCCTAGCGCTGGAGTTCTCCTATTCTCCTTGATCGATCAACTTGGTCTTGGCTTGCTGGCTGTTTGTGTTGATCTACTGGGGGAGGGGCCTGTTGCTGTGGTTTCCAAATGTCTTTGCCGGAGGCGGAATTGCCCCGCCCTTGTCGGTCCGGGCTAAGGAAGCTGCTCCAGTTTGCTCTCAGGAGCTTTTGTTCCCTGCAAGCTCTCGGTACAGCTTTGGAGGACCAGGGCGAAAATGGCGGCCTCCCAGTCTCCGCCCGGAGGAGCCGAGAACTCGGGGCCCCACTCCTCAGTGCGCCCCCAGAGAAAAGCAGTCACTCCCGTGTCCCCGGTCTCTGGCTGCACTCCGTGCTCACCTGGCCTGTGATCGAGCGTTGCTATCTCTGGCACCCGACCCCGCTCGGAGTCTCCAAACCCAGCAGATCCCTGCAGTGCGTTCCCGCACCGCTCCTCCCCGGGAAGGAAGGGGAGTCTCCCCGGATCTGCTGCTTGTTGGGTCCTTGCTGGTGGAGCCATGTCCCGACTGGGCCACAGATCACAGTTTATGGCAACCCCGAGCTGAGAGCCCGCGACTCTGCTCCGTATCTGCAGCCGGCTTCCCCGCCCCGACACCTGGGAGCTCTGCCGCACTCAGGCACCCCCGGTCTCTCTGTGACCCCAAGGGTCCTGAGACCACACTGTCCCGGGAGGATTCCACCCCCCGCTTAGCCACTGCAGCGACGTCCCTCCGCCGAGCCAACTTTTAAAAGGTCCGATTTTGTGCTCCGCGGCTCTAGCACTTGCCAGAAGCGGCCGGCGGAGGCCCCTCCCCCGCCGTCTATCCTCCCAAATATCGCCTCGGATTCACTTCTCCGCACGTCCTACCTTCCAGTAAGTGGTCGCTTCTCTGTTCAGAGAGTTGTTGCTACTCTCCTGTTCGATCTCCTGTTGAGTTCGTAGGTGTTCAGAATGGTTTGATCCCTATTCAGCTGAATTCCTGAGACCAGACAAAATCTAGGTCTCCTACTCCTCCGCCATCTTGCTCCGCCCCCAAAACCTCATTCTTGAAGAATAATTGCCTGCATTACAATTGAAAGCTGACAGGTGTTTGGGAGGTTCCGTTCCACACTCTGTCCTTCATTGTTGCTGCTGGGATGTCTGCTCCGGTCTAATTGGGGCCACTCTGTGGGCAATGGCTCCTTTCATTCTGGCTGTTGTCGAGCTGATTTCCTCTGTTTGTGCACTGATATTTTCTGGTATGGGGTTCCTTCCTTGCCTTTCCTATTTTTTATTTATTTTATGCTGCTAGGGATTCAGTGGAAAAAAGACAAGCTCTTCAGCAAATGGTGCTGGGAAAATTGGACAGCTATATACAGAAGAATGAAACTGGACCATTCTCTTACAACCATACACAAAGATAAACTCTAAATGGATGAAAGACCTCAAGGTGAGACAGGAATCCGTCAAAATCCTAGAGAAGAACATAGGCAGTAACCTCTTCGACACTGGCCACAGCAACTTCTTTCAAGACACATCTCCAAAGGCAAGGGAAACAAAAGCAAAAATGAACTTTTGGGACTTCATCAAGTTAAAAAGCTTCTGCACAGCAAAGGGATTCAGAATTTTGGAAAAAAATTCAGCCTTTATCTCATTCTGTACTGTCCCTCTTCCATGTTCTGTACGGTCTCATTTCATCTTCCTTGTCTCTTTAATCTCTCTTGCGCATTTTTCTCTGCTATTTTGTGGGTTGCACATCACATTAATTAGTTGAAAGAGAACTAGTCAGCAGGAAGTTCAAGGCCACAAATTAACACAGGATTCTTCTATCTCAAGGATGGAAGTGGTGTGGCTTACTTAGCCACTGGGTGGCACATGGAAGGACCCAGTTTCTTCTACTGTTTGGCGTTGCAGACTTAATCAGGATAAATGTCCTCAAGCGCTCATGGCTGTGTAGTATTTGGTGTTCCACTCAGGGGATATTGGCTTCCCAGGCTTTTGGATAATCATGTTTACCAGGATGTGGACAGGCGAGGATTTCAGGGAGGTGTGCGGTGGGGAAACTGAGTATGACTCAGGGGAAGGGATCAAGTAATTGGAGACGGGGCTGAGGTCTTCATGTGGATACAAAGCGTTTAAGGAGGGCATGTATTGCATGGAGCACTGGGTGTTATATGCAAACAATGAATCATGAAACACTGCATCAAAAACTAATGATGTAATGTATGGTGATTAATATAACATAATAAAAAAATTAAAAAATATACACAGTGGCAGTGGGTTGTGATTGAGAATGTCTGGGTCAGACCCTATATTGGATATCGGGTATTTAAAATACATGTTTGTATTAAGGAGGGCACATGTTGTGATGAGCACTGGGTGTTATAGGCAACTAATGAATTGTTGAACATTACATCAAAAACTCATGATGTACCATATGCTACCTGAACACAATAAAAAAAAATACATGTTTGTTGAAACTTTGCAGCAGTCCCCCTAGCCCCTAAAGGTCCTATTATTTTACCCATTAATAAATAAGGGGATACAGGGGCACCTGGGTGGCTCAGTCGTTAAGCGTCTTCCTTCGGTTCGGGTCATGATCTCGGGGTCCTGGGATTGAGCCCCACATTGGGCTCCCTGCTTGGCAGGGAAGGCTGCTTCTCCCTCTCCTGCTCCCCCTGCTTGTGTTCCCTCTCTTGCTGTCTCTCTCTTTGTCAAATAAATAAATAAAATCTTAAAAAAAAATAAGGGGACACAGTGAGAGGGTTCAATGGTTTGATAGGACATAGCATCTAAGAAGCAGATGGACTTGAAACTAGTGTTCATCAGATGGTAAAGTCTAGCTCCCTTTGTGCAGAAATCAAAAGGTCTTATGGATTTGCAAAACAGCATAGAGTCTGAGTGGTTCTCAGCAGGAGTGACTTGCCACCCATGGGACATTGGGTAATGTTGGAGATATTTCTTTGTCACCACTATGGGGTGCTCCTGGCATCTGATGGGCAGAGACCAGTGATGCCACTAACATCGTACAATGCACAGGACAGCCCCCACAGCAAAGAATGGTCTGGCTCAAAATTTCAGTAGTGCTAAAATTGAGAAACTCTACAGTCTCTGCATTCATTACTACAGAATAAGTGTCCTCAACCAGGGGACACTTGGCAATGCTTAGAGACTTTTTTTACTGTGATAAAACACACATAACATCAAATTTACTGTTGTCATGTTAAAGTGTGGAGTTTAGCAGCACTTAGTATATTCACCACTATTCATCATCCCCAGTATCTAGTTTCAGAATGTTTTCATCACCCCAAAGGGAAACTTCATACCCACTAATCTGCTTCCTGTCCCTCTGTGTTTGACTGTTCCAGATTTTTTTTGGCTGCAACTGGTTGTGCGACTAGCTTCTAGTGGGCAGAGACCCAGGGTGCTGCTGACCATCCTACAGCACACCACACCCCCACAAAAAAAAAAAAAAAAGAACAGAAGCAGACTCATAAATACAGAAAACAAACTCTTGGTTGCCAGAGGGTGGGTGGGTGGGGAATAATCAAAATAGGTGAAGGGGGTTAAGAGGTACAAACTTCCAGTTATAAAATAAATAAGTCACAGGGATGAAAAATACAGCATAGGGAATAAAATCAATAATATAATAACATATGGTGACTACACTTATGGTGAGCATTGTGTATAGAATTGAATCACTATGTGTACACCTGAAACTAATAAAACATTGTGAACTATACTTCAATAACGATGATAAAAAAAATCCCATCATTCTGGGGTTGAAAACCCCACAGCAGTGGACAGCTGCGAGGCTTCCTGCCTGATTCTATGTCTTCAGGACACTGCACCATGCTGGGTAAATAAACACCTAGGAGGAGGAGTCTACTCTTCCTCCTCTCTACCTTCCACAGGGCAGGTATTGGAGACCTCAGCCTCCTGGTGTCAGGTGGGCCCCACTCTCTACGCCTATGCCTCCACAAGACCCCCCCAAATCAGCCCCTTACTAGTTCAGCTCTGCAGGTGCACGCCAGCTGGGGAATGACCATCGTGCCTTCTACTCTCCCATCCTGCTGAGCCTGGGGAGTCCAGAAAGAAGGTGCTGGGCCAACCTGCGCCCAGGATGGGATAGAAACCCTGCAGGTGTGGGGTGCTCTCACCTGGGCTTCTCTTCCAGCGCTGTGTCCAGGCCCAGGATCCCCTAGTCAGAGATTCAGTCCTGCCCCCCACCACATGCTTACTTGACCTTCTTGGTTACAGGGTGGCTGGGGAAGACAGATGTGGGGTTATAAGCTTCCTTCTCCTATAAAAAGCCTCAGGATAGAAGGTGGCCCGGAGAGCTGAATCCAGGAAGATTCAGGGTTTGATCCTACTTGCCAGACACACTTGCTAGCCCTTCTCTTTCAGGTCTTCCCAATTCCGTGATTGCAAATGGGTGGCCTGTAATTGCAAACAGGTGGTCTGGGTCAATCCATGACAGACTCTGGGGGAGTCAGAAGTGGAACATTCCATCATGGACAAGGAGGGGGAGCCAGAAAAGGAACATTCTATCATGGGCCAAGGTGGGGGGAAGAAGTGGGATATTCCATCACGAGCCAAGTGGGTGGGAAAGGAAATCCAGAAGTGGAATAATCCGTTATGGATCAAGGGGGTTGGAAAGCCAGAAGTGAAAGGATCCATGATAGAACAAGGGGGAACCAGAAGTGGAACAATCCACCGTAGGTTAAGAGGGGAGCCAGAAGTGGAACAATCCATCATAGACCAAGGGGGGGAGTCAGAAATGGAACAATCCACCATAAGCCCAGGGGAAGTCAGAAGTGGAACAATCCACCATAGACTGAGGGGGGAGTTAGAAGTGAAACAATCCATCACAGACCCAGGGGGAGTCACAAGTGGAACAATCCACCGTAGGTTAAGAGGGGAGCCAGAAGTGGAACAATCCATCATAGACCAAGGGGGGGGAGTCAGAAATGGAACAATCCTTGGGGCGCCTGGTGGCTCAGATGGTTAAGCGTCTGCCTTCGTCTGCCTTCGGCTCAGGTCTTGATTCCAGGGTGTTGGGATCGAGCCCCACATCGGGCTCCTGGCTCAGCGGCGAACCTGCTTCTCCCTCTCCCTCCCCCGCATCATGCTCTCTCTCTCTCTTTCTCTCTCTGTATCTCTGTGTCTCAAATGAACAAATAAAATCTTAAAAAAAAAAGTGGAACAATCCATCATAGACCAAGGGGGGAGTCAGAAATGGAACAATCCACCATAGGCCCAGGGGAAGTCAGAAGTGGAACAATCCACTATAGACTGAGGGGGGAGTCAGAAGTGAAACAATCCATCACAGACCCAGGGGGAGTCAGAAGTGGAACAATCCACCGTAGGTTAAGAGGGGAGCCAAAAGTGGAACAATCCATCATAGACCAAGGGGGGAGTCAGAAGTGGAACATTCCATCATAGATCGGGGGGGGGGACCCTGACACTTGGGTAGGGAAAAATCTGCAGTGTCCAGAGCACAGGCACAACAATGCACAGCTCAGAGATGGATCCAGATGGACTAGGGAAATACCCTTCTTCCTGCAGAGGCAGAGGACCCTGGACAGAGTTCAGGAGAGACAGGGCTGGGCTGGGCTCTCTGCCTCACATCCATTGCCCAACATCCCATTCGACATCTCTGTCTGTTGGGGTCCCACTCAGACTCTCCCTCAGCGCCTGCTGAGTTCCAGCTCCGATGCCCAGGCTAGCCTCCTGGATCTCTCTCTAGACCCAGTGGTTCTCAACTTGGGGTGATCCTTCTCCCACCCCCTTAATGTCCAGAGACATTTTTGGTTGTCACCACTGGGGGAGGGGAGCTACTGGCGTCCAGAGAGTAGAGACGAGATGCTGTTACACATCCTGCAGTGCACAGCAGAGCATCCCCTGCTCCAATCACAAACAATTATCTGGCCCCAAATGTCAGTAGCGCTGAGGTTGAGAAATGCTGGCTTAGATGATTCTCTGCCAGAAGATAAGAACCACCTTCGACCACTCAGTGTGGAGTAGATGCAGGGTTACAATTCCAGGGCAATTCTCCTGACTCAGCTTAGAGTAAGACATCTCTATTTTTCAGAGAACTGGCATTAGGTTTCGTGTCTATCTGACCTTCTGACCTTGTCACTCAACTTCCCGGAGCTCACTCGCTCTAACCATGCTGGGCGCCTGCTATTTTCACAAGCACGCCCCCTTCAGCTTCCCCTGCTGTTCCCTCTGCCTGGGGGTAGGGCTCACGTGGTCACCAGCTGTCCCCAGGCCAGACCTCATGCCACTGCCCTGTTTATGTCCTTCTAGGCCTGAGGTTCTTAACCAGGGGTGATTTTGTCTCCAAAGGGACATTTGGCAATATCCAGAGTCAAGGTTAAGGGGGTGCACCTGGCATCTAGTGGGTAGAGACTGAATTGTGCCCCCTCTCCCCCAGATGCATAGCTTGAAGCCCTAATCCCTACTGGGGCTTTTAGGGGATCATGAGGTTTAAACGAGGCCATACTGGTGGGCTCCTGATCTGACAGGATTGGTGGTCTTATCAGAACCTGTGCCGGTACTGAGGAAAGGCCATCTCCCTGGCAGGAAGAAGTCATTACTAAGGAGCCGAATTGACCGGCACCTCTGTCTTGGACTTCCCAATCTCAGGACTACAAGAAAATAAATTTCTGTTGCTTAAGCCACCCAGTCTTTTGGTATTTTGTTATGGCAGCTGAGCTGATGGAGGCAATCCCCCCCCACAGTACAGGATCAGCTGGCCCCAGATGAGAGGAGGGCCGAGGCTCCCCTAACATGCCGCATTTGAGGGTCTCAGACGTACATGTGCAAGCAGAGATGTCCCAGTGGGTGTCTGATTTGCAGGCAGGTGACTGTCCTGGTCCTTCACACTAACCATGACGGACTTAACAGTTACATTAAATTGACTGTAAAGTTAACTATTACAATGTGGATGTATGATGTATGTGTGTACGTAAGGAAATAGCTAATCTAAAGACAAAGGCGTTTGGCGGAAAGATTGAGGACCTTTGTGTTGGGGTTTTTGAGGCCTTTTACATAGAATAGAGGAATACAGAGGTCAAAGGCATTTACCAACAATGACGCACAAATTAAAGTGTGAGTTGCAGTTGATACCATATATCAGAAAAACACTGTGACATGAATGGAACTGAGGAAATTATACATATAATATATAATATATACTATATATATTAAACACTTAAAATTTATGACAATCTTTTAAAAATATTTATTTGTTTGTTTGTTTGCTTATTTATTTATTTATGTAGGTTCCATGCCCAGCATGGAGCCCAATGTGGGGCTTGAACTCACGGTCCGGAGATCAAGACCTGAGCTGATATGGTGATGGGCATTAAGGAGGACACGTGTTGGGACAAGTACTTGGGGTTATATGTAACTGATGAGTCACTAAATTCTACTCCTGAAATCAGTACTGCACTATATGTTAACTAACTTGAATTAAAAAAAAAAAAAGTTAAACGCTTGACTGAGCCGCACAGGTGCTCCCAAAAATATTTATATATAAGATCTTCACCTGGTTCGACTGCCAAAAGGCAAATTGATGAAAGGACACTTGTTAGGAGATATAATAAAAATATCAATATCTACCCACAAACACGTAAATGGCAAATGCATCATTACCTGCTAATTTGTGCGGCACTTCCTCCCCGCAGCGATCAGAGAAGAAGCATGAGTATAGAAAAGAGCAAAGGAGCCGTGAACAGAGTGGGGAGTTTTCCAAATGAGAAGAACAACTTTGGTGGTAGGAAGATGATGAGTCCAGGCTGGCTGGAAGAACCTGATAAAATAACCCGAAGTTCCAGAAAACAACAACAACAACAACAACCTTGGGTTCAGAGAGACAGATTTGATTTGAGCATCTGTCTTAGAGAAATTGAAACCACGGCATTAAATGAGATCCACCCAGACTTGTATCCAGAGAAAGGCGGGTCTACCATGGAACCCACAAGCTCTGAGGGTGGAGAGCCTGCAAACTGAAGGTACAGGACAGTCAGAAAACGAGTGGAGGAGGCCAGTGAAGCTAACTGTTTCAAGGAGGAAGTGGTCATACAACCAAGAGAGGAACAAAGGTGAGACACGGGCTGAGAAGCGTCCACTGTGAGTTCCAGGAAGCCATTAATGTTTATCACAAAAACAGCTTCAGCGGAAGTGTGTGGGGGGGGAGAAACCAGCTCCCAGTGGGTTGATGCCTGAGTGTGAGGGGCCAAGCAGAAAACTGGTCTTCAGAGCCATAGACCAGTAAGAGTAGAGGGATGGAGCTTTCCCCACATAACTGTCCGTGTTCTGAAGCTTGAGCTCCCATTGATAACTCAAAGTTGGAAAAGTCAGGTCCCGGTGGTGGTGGAACATTGACATATCTCTAGGGTGACATCACATCCTTATAACATTGCTGAGAAGGAGCTACTGTTCCTCCTTTTGGCAAATGGAAGGTGGAAATAGAGGGGACCTACCTTGTCTCAGGAACACAGGTTTTTCATAGAGACTGAATTTGGTCCTTTCCCCGCTACCTCCTGATTCTGCACTAGATTTGTTGTATGAAACGAGATGAAGAAAACAGGGCACACAGCCTGGAGAGCCAGTCTTATTGTAATTAGGAATATGGAAGAATCTGGGGTAAATGCAGAAAGAAGGGAGGTTAGACTGAGTAGGGAAAGGAGGTGTCACTCAGCCCTCAAACATCACCTTACCTAATGTCTATGAGACCAGGCTACTGTAGCACCAACCCGTCCAGCACCAGAGACAGTCTAGCACCAGAGCCCCGGTGATGTGCTGTAGAGTGATGAGCGTGCCTGCTTCTCGAAAATGCTTTCATGTATTATTCAGCATGAGAAAGAAGGAAATCCTGCCATTTGTGACAACATGGGTGAACCTTGAGGGCATTACTAGAGGTGAGATAAATCACACAGAGAAGGGCAAATACCGTATGTTGTCACTTATATGTGGAATCTGAAAAAGCTTAACTCACAGAAACAGGGAGGAGAGTGGTGGTGGCCAGGGGATGGGGGTGGGGGAAATGGGGAGACGTTGTTTGAGGGTATGAACTAGCAACTAGTAAATAAGAAGGTCCTGGAGGTCTAATATAGAGTACAGTGATTCCAGACAATGATATTGCATCATTGTTAAGAGACTACATCTTACTCATTCCCACCACAACAAAGAAATGATTATGTGATACAACAGAGGTGTTCACAAACACTACAGTGACAATCGTATTGCAATATATAAGTGCATATTGTGTATCAAACCAGCTTGTGGTCCATCTTAGATTGACACAATGTTATACGTCAATTATATTTCAATAAAAAATGAAACCTTTTCAGTTTGGGAAGATGGGCCATTAATTTGTATCTCTGACTTTGCCCCAAATGTATCTTCTTACCGTGCAGCTCATGGTTCACCTGTGGGTAGGAGTGAGAGGGAAATGTCCCCTTCTTCATCCACCCAAGTTGTCCAGAGTCCATCGTCCAGAGCTGATCCTGCTACCTGCTTAGTCATCGTTTCTTTTTTTTAAGTTTTTATTAAATCCCAGTTAGCTAACATACAGTGAAATATTAGTTTCAGGCGCATAATTCAATGATTCAACACTTCCATACATCACCCAGTGTTCATCATGACAAGTGCACTCCTTAATCACCATCCCCTCACCCACTTCCCCTCTGGTGATCATCAGTGTGTTCTCTATAGTTAAGAATCTATTTCTTGGTTTGTCCCCTCTCGTTTTTTTCCCTTGTTCATTTGTTTTGTTTTTTAAATTCCACATATGAGTAAAATCATATAGTGTTTGTCTTTCTCTGATTGACTTATCATAACTTATCATCAATTAGCATAATACACTTTAGCTCCATCCACATCATTGCAAACGGCAAGATTTCATTCTTTTTGATGGCTGAGTAATATTCCATTGTATATATACACCTTCTTTATCCATTCATCAGTTGATGGACATTTGGGCTGCTTCCATAATTTTCAGCCATCATTTCTAAGCAATAAAATGAAATATGACTTATGTGCCTAAAATATGTCAAAGGTCTCCACTTTCTCTGAGCCATTATCAACTGTCATCTAGAATAATGTAGGAGTCTCCTAATTGGTCTCACTGGATATGTTCTTTCTCATTTGCAAATGGAAACAAGCTTAGCAGAACCAGAATACAAAGGAATTTTCTTACTGGGACAATGAATATCTACAAAAAACTATAGCAATTTGCTTACTCAGTGGTAAGATATTAAAAATATTCCCCATAATATTGGTACTAAGAAAAGGATCCTTGCTATCCATTAATGTGCTGGAGGTTCTAGCCAGGTAGTTAAGACAGTAAAAAAGAAATCAATTTTACAAAAAATTCTAAAAATTTTTAAACCTAGAAATAATCTTAAACTGTCAAAATTAAGTGAAATTTGCAAGACCACTGAGTACATATTAGATATACAAGAGCCAATTTCATTTTTATAATACCAGCAATAAACAACAGTGATAAAATTATTTAAAGAATGATACCACTTACAAAATAAAAGTCACATACCTAGGAATCTATCTGGGGATGATATAACTGGAGGATATATCTTGTGGAAATCTAACAAAAGATGTGCACATTCTGTACTCAGAGGACTACACGATATTATTTAAAGAAATCAGGGAACATGTAAATACATGGCAAAATATAACACATTTAGGGTGCAAACTTGCATGGATTGAAAGATTGAAGAGATGATAATTCCCCCTAAATTGATCTGTAGCTTTAGTACAATTTCCTGCACAACCCAGGCTGGTCTTTTGTGACAACCGACATCCTAAAGTTAATATTGAAATCTAAAGGGCTCAGAATAGTCTAGGCAATCCTGAAAAGTAACAAAACCAGCAAATATTACCAATCTCAGGACCAGGACCCATCATCCATTGCTGGACCTCCCTCTGGGTTATCAGTTTGTCTTCTCTCTGATTGGCAACCCCAGAAATAGATGACATTCTCAACTGTGCTGTTTCTCCATGGTTTTGTTTTCTTCTGCTTATTCTTTTCTCTCTCTAATTGGAAGGATCTTTCTGCAATGCACACGTCATCCTATCCCAGCCATGATAAAAGTGCTAAATGAGCTCCCTTTGCCTTAAAGATGAGATGTGCATTTAAGATGTGGCTTCCATGGCTGTGCTTGGCGTGATGCACCCAGTGTCACCCAGAATCAAAGCTCTACTAATACTGCATGGTTTTCACCCTCTGTCCCACATGTGAGCCTCTGCATGAATTGGTGCAGACCCCTGCCACTGTCACCCCCATTCCTCATTTGTATGCCCTCCTCAATGTCTCTCTAGAATGTAATTTTGCATAGAAAGAAGCTCCAGTGGCATCCTGTATTTCTTCTATCCCAACTTGTCCCCTTTCCCTGCATTTACTCACTTTCTTGAAGATCTGCTCTCCTGGACAATCATCCCTGTTCTAGCAGGGATGTGGTCCTTTTACCAGTGCCTGGCACATAGTAGGCTCTGGTTGCAGAGACTGCAGCTGCCTATCACAACTCTGTCACATCCCTCCTCACTCCATTGGTAACAGAAATGCCAGCATTTATCTTGTCACAGAGACGCCTGGAATAAAGGCTATCTTCCTCAACCTCCCTTGCATCCAAGTGGGGCAAGCTCTTAGGTTCTAACCACTGAGAAATAAATGGAAGTGTTTTTGTTTTGTTGTGTTTTTTATCATGTTAGCACTTTAATGGTTAAAAATTTTTTTAATTTTATTTTATTATGTTATGTTAGTCACCATAAAGTACATCATTAGTTTTTGATGTTGTGATCCACGATTCATTGTTTTCGTATAACACCCAGGGCTCCATGCAGTACGTTCCCTTCTTAATACCAGAGTAACCCATCCCCCCACCCCCCTCCCCTCTAAAACCCTCAGTTTGTTCCTCAGAGTCCATAGTCTCTCATGGTTCATCTCTCCCTCCGATTTCCCCCCTTCATTTTTCCCTTCCTTCTCCTAATGTCCTCCCTGCTGTAATGGAAGTGTCTTTAAGTGTTTCCGATAAACCTCCATAACAAACAATTGGCCGGTACTTTCTCTCCCTTTCCCTCCCTTCCTTCTTCCCCATGCTTCATTTCGCTGTCTGGAATACAAACTGGGTGCAACATTTCAAAAAGAGTAATGCTCTACTTAACCATCTGGTCTAGTCCTGTTAACCAGTTTTGGAAGATTTTGACTTGGAGCAGTGAGGGGAACAGCCTTGTGTGGAAAAGACCCCTCCATCCTTCTGAGGAGGCTCTCAAGCCCCTGCACTTATATCTGGAGATCCAAAATTCTTCTACCTTACACATTTTCCCCCCCTTGAGACTGTAGGTTTCCTGCCATAGCTTAGGATATGGAAAATTTGGGATGTCATAAACACGCTCTGAGGAAGTCCATCATGTCTTGGGATAAAGAACATTATGATTCAGTATCAACAGAAGTTCTTGGTCTGTGAAGACCTAGCAGATGAAGAACAGAAAGAAGGACATTCAGTACTGATCCACTGGTACTGAGGTAACAATTTGTGTGAGTTTCAGTTCCCCATTGTACTGGGAATAATAACAGCTACCATGCATTGAGTTAACTTACATGTGTCAGAGCCTATACTGGTTTCTGGATATTCTTTATCTCATTAAAAATGCATGTCCAACCCTTTTGAGGTTGGAATTAATGTTCTCTGATACATAACAGGAACTCAGATTTAGAGAATGGATTTGACACCGTGTGAGGTGTCAGAATCTTGAGGAGGGCAGGGACCCATATAATGGTTATATTAATGGGTTGATCAAGAAGAAGTTCTCAAGGAACAAAGGGTCCAGATAGCATTTCAAGGACAATAATCAGGAGTCTCGAGAGCTAAGCTGAGCTACAGCCTCATTTGTATATCCATTGACCTGACGTGTATTTCCGGAGAACTCTCTTAGTGTCAGGAGCTGTGAGCACAGCCACCAGACCCAACACAGACTTAATTCACACAAGTTCACTGTAGAGACAGGAAAATGGATATGTATGCAGTGTTAGAGCCCCAGTGATGTTACAGACGAACAACAGGTGCTTTGGGAGCATGGAAGTGATATCTGAAGTCAAGTTGGAGGGTTTGGGGAACTTTCTTGGGGGGAAACCCAAGGAGGAAGGCAAATTCTGGATAAAGAAGTGAGGAAGACAGAAGCTTGAGGTGGTATAAGAGAGAGGAATTGGGACAAGGCTGAGACCTAGCCAGGACACACTCAGCTGTACGTGTGCTCACAGCCTGCATCTCCATTAACCCGGTGGTGCCTCTCTGGGTGATGTTCCTTTTGATAAATGCCTATTCTGTACTGGTTATTATTATTTTTTTCTGTACTTGTTATTAAAAATCTTGAATGACATATTGCAGCAAAGGAAAGAAGAACTAGGGATAAAGACCAAAGCAGGAAGGAAATATTCTGTGGTGATGCTGTTTACAAAGGAGATACATTCGGTGAAAACCAGGGTGGTTAAAACTTTGGTTTTCATCAGGCAGGCACAAAATTGCTTACACTCAACAAGAGACAAGAGGGTCTGTCTGCAGGAGAAATTAGGTCTTTCATTCCCCCTGCCCAACTCCTCCTGGAAGCTTAGACTCCACGCAGCTGTCCTTCAGTTTCCTGCAGGGAACCCCCCTCCATGGATACAACACAGAGCTCACTCAGCTCAGGGTCAAGGCCAGCATTCAGCTCTACCTGTGGCCAGCACCTCTCTCAGTCATTTGTCCAGGCGTCTCTGTGTTCTGGACCTTCTCCTGCGTTCCTGACTTGAAGCCCCATTGGCTTTTTTTTTTTTAATTTTTATTGTTATGTAAATCACCATACATTACATCATTAGTTTTTGATGTAGTATTCCATGATTCCTTGTTTGTGCATAACACCCAGTGCTCCACACAGAATGTGCCCTCTTTAATACCCACCACCAGGCTAACCCATCCCCCCACCCCAAAATATGGAATGCTTCATGAATTTGTGTGTCATCCTTGCACAGGGGCCATGCTAATCTTCTCTGTATCGTTCCCATTGGCTTTTTCTTGTGCCCTCTTCCTCCAAAGCCAGTCTTCAGCCAGGAGGCACATGAGGGCCACCAGGACCAGGAAAGCCAGACCGATCCGAAGGAGATTCTGGGCAGTGTGATCCCAGAGGCCAAGGTCTGGGGTCAGAAGAACAGACTGATGGCTGACAGGAATGGATGGACATGCCTCGCCCTGCCTCTCCCTCTCCCCGTTCCAGATCACGCTCCTTCACAGACTGCCCTGCTCGCTGCTTGCCTACCTTGCTGGAATTCTGCTTCTGTGGTTAACAAGTCGAGGTCCCAAAGGTCTGCGGATGATAGGGAAGTGAAGCAGTGAGAAAAAGAGAGTGTTGGCCTCTGCCCAGGCTGCCGCTCCTCCCCTCGGTTGGACCCCATGGCCTTGTGCAGCTTTTCCAGGTCCCCACCCCACCCTCCAGGTCCTAGTGGCTTCATCTGGCAGGTAGAGAGGAAGAGCCAGAGGACAGGCAAACCCGAGGGGGAATTCAGCTCCAGGACCTCCCACCGGGCATGTCTTCCCTCTGGCCCTCAGCTTCCTCATTATGTGGGTCAACATGGCTTCTTCCTCACATGTTGGATGACTCACAGTCTCCCCATTTTCTTCCAGCTCTGAGCCCACACCCCGTCCCAACCAGCACCGTGCAATGTCACTCCCAGTGGAGGGAGTTACTCCCGGCGCTGGCCCTCCCCCTGCCTTGGGCCCTCCCCCTGCCATTACTCAATGGCCACTCCCTCTCTCTGGAACCTTCTTTCCCGTGTAGCCATAGAACGAACGCCCTTAGTTCTTTAGGTATTTGCTCCGCTGTGAGGCTGATTCAGACAGCTCTAATATTGCCACCTGCCCTCCAGGTCACCCTCACCTTGTTTGTCCTTTCTTCCACACCACTGTTTGCTCCCCCTGTGCTATATGCTTGCCTTATTTCTCTGACTTTGACTCATGGTCTGTCTCCCGCTGGGATACAAGTGCCGCAAAACCAAGGGTATTTGCTCCACTGAGGGAACTGCAGGTCATGGCAAATGCTAGACAGTCAATGGATATTTCGAATGAACGACATGTTTTTAGTGTCACTGGGAGGCTCTGATCACCCCCCACCCAAGTTTAGAAGTAACTGTTACTCACCAGAAAAGGAGGTGTGTTCTGTGGGTGCAAGGCTGCTGTCCCCAACATCTTCTGGCAGTGGAAACAAAGAAAACCATAAGGGTTTTGGGTTTCCTCTGGTCTTCCCACCTAGTCTCTGTGTCCCCCCTCTCTCTGTCCCTCTGGCCTTCTTCCTCAGGAAAAATCAACTGGGCCTCTGCAAAAATGTATGTGGATGAGGGCACTGCAGGGAGGTGCCCTCTGCATCTTCCCACCTGTCCCTTTGCTGCCTTCCTCATCACTGGTTGGGGTTCACTTGGGGTTCCGGAGAGGACATGGGGGAAATATGGTTATCCTCACCTGTGACCAGGAGCTTCACAGGCTCACTGGGGAAAGACCATGCATGGTTGTTATAAGAGCCAAAACATCTGTACGTCCCTCTGTGGGCTGTGGTCACAGGACCCATGGGGAACTCCACCTGGGTGTTCCCATATCTGTGTTGAGGGCGGCCAGATCTTCCCTCCTTGAGCAGAAAGAACTTGTTTGTTGCAGTGCCTAGTTGGCAATAGAAGGTCACGTTCTTTCCTGAGGTCACCTCAGGCCCAGGATGAACGGAGAGGGTGGGCGTGTCATACATTTCTGTGGGAGAAGGAGACAGGAAGGTTAAGAGAGTCTTTATCCCGCCTCCTATGTCTCCCTTCCTCCTTGGCCTTAAGACTGGGATGTCACACCCAAGAATCTCTGTCTGCTCTGCTTTGGTCGTGGACATGCCCTCCCTGATCTCTCCCTTCAAGATTGAGACACTCACTCCTCTAACTTTCAGGGGCATTAGCATGACTCTCTCTCTGGGAATTGCCTAACATCAGTGGTTCTCAGAGTTAGAGATCCTTGGGACCGGCGACATCAGCATCAGCGGGAAGCTTATCAGAAATGCCGATTTCCAGGCTCCACCCCAGACCCACTGTATCAGAAACTCAAGGGTAAGGCAGCCAAATGTGTTTTAAAAATTATTATTGTTTTACATTGTTATGAAATAAATTACACATAAAATTTACCATCTTAACCAATTTTATGGGTACAATTCAGTAGCATTGAGTACATTCACATTGTCATGCAACCATCACCACCATCCATCTCCAGAACACTTTTCATCTTGCAGAACTGAAACTGTCCCCATTATTAAGCACCCTCACCCCATCCCTGCCCCCAGCCCCTGGCACCCACAATTCTGCTTTCTGTCTCTATGAATCTGACCATCCTAGCTCCCACACAGAAGGGACTCCTACAGTATTTGTCCTTCTGTGACTGGTTTATCTCACTCAGCATGATGCCCTCAAGGTCCGTCCATGACGTAGCAGGTGTCCGAAACTCCTTCCTTTTCAAGGCCGAATAATATTGCATCATGTGTATAGATCACATTTTGTTCATCCATTACTTTGTCAGTAGACACTGAGCCTGTTTGCTACCTTTTGGCTACTGTGAATAGTGCTTCCGTGAACATGGGTGTACTAGGGCCATCTGTGTTTTCACGAGCCCTCCAGGTGATTCTGATACCTGCTTAAGTTTGAAAACCACATTCCTCAGCTGAAGGAGCCTGAGACTGCCTTCCTGAGACTGCCTTCCCTCCCAACCCCATTCTACTCTGTCTTTTTCCATATCATCATTTACTCCTTAGGTGCTCATGATTGATTTGTCCTGACTTATACTCGTGGTCTGTCTTCCCCTGCTAGAATACAAGTGCCATAAGAGTCCGGATGTTTGAATGGAACCTCCTCCCTAGGAGGGGTTGACACTGGTGGGTACAGAACCCCTAGCCTCATCTCAAGACCACTCAGAATGGCCATCCCAGGTCCAGGGTTCCACATTTGCTTGGCTGAGGTGTCTGTTGAAACTGCACCATGGTCCAGCTTCTGCCTTTTGCCTGGCCTGTTTCCCTCACTCCTCATCGCTGGGGTCACTTTTGAAGATGCTCCCCAGTGTTCCCCCCTGCACACATGCATCCATCTCAGAGCATCTCACCTGGAGAACCTGACCTAAGACCAATCTGCCTCTAGGTCATAGGTAACCGCTGAGTGAGGTTGAATGACACCAAAGGAGATTAATAAATAAATGGTGACCCTCCCCAGGATTCAGGCTGAGGATGGGACAGTTACCTGTTATCACCAGATCCAGAGGGTCACTAGGGTTTGACCAGAGCTCCTTGCTTCGGTAAATGCACTTGTATTGCCCTGCAGTGAGCAGGGTCATGGCTGGGATGTGGAACATGACTATGTTCCTCCTTCCAAGTTGTTTTGGGCTCTGCTGGGCAGAGAGGTGTCCCTCAAAATACAGCTGGTATTCAACGGCCTCAGGAGTCCCCTGGCATAAGATCAACACTCGCATTCCCTTTGGAATCATGAAATCTGGCTTGGCCCAGATGATGGGTTTTGAAAGAATCTCTGGAAGGGAATCAGAGGCTGGAGTTCCAGATAAAGTCCCTTCCCACCCACATTTCCACCCGGTTGCTGGTCCCAAGCACTCCTAGCAAACCAGAGCCCCTGCTCTCTCCTCTGGTGGCTCCTAGGTGGATACTTTGTCTGAGCCCAGTAGAGAGACTCTGGGGCTCTGAAGGAGGGACTCACGCTTCTGGGTGCTGATGGTCTGGCTCAGGTACAGCCCTGGAAGACAAGAACAGTGAGACATGTTGCCCCCCACACCCAGACCCCTGGATTCTGTCTCCCTCACCTGAAGGAACTCACCGAGGTAGAGCAGGGCACTGAGTGTAGAGGTCATAGTACTGATTGTACCAGGAGAATGTTGAGTAGCTGGGTGGAGACTGAGTCCAGCAGGCCGGGAAGATGCACAGGATGTGGTGGGTGAAGCCCAGCACTAATCACCATGGGGCTTTCACACTGACTTTTTACAAGATGGTTCACAGTTTTCCTTCTACCTCTGACCATGAGGCATAAGGACTGGTCATTGTCCCCATGACACATCTGGTCATCTCTGTGGTCTAACTAGATCCTCTGACAATTGTCTGCCCCACCTGAAACTCATTTCAGGGTCTTCTTCCAAATTTTGAAGTATGGACATTATGCCCAGGAAAGGCATACAGAAGTGTACAGAGCAGAAACCTTAGAATCATTAAAAAAATATGTGTTTAATCTTGGCTCCTCTTTGTTTGGTATGCATATGCTTGGGTCAGTTAATTGGTTTCATTAGAATGAAATGATAATGCTATCTTCTCCAAAGATTTGTTACAACATTTCAAAAAATGCAATTTTTGAAACAAAATGTTCTGTTTCTTACATAAGTATATTCTTTTGGTCTGTTATAAAGCAGAAATTAAATATTAAAATCTTAAATATTTTAATATATTTTAAAACTCAAAATGTGTTTTTTTCCTCAAAGAGTCTAAGTAATTTTGGAAAATGAAATGTAATGCCAATTTATATTCTGCCTTACATTCTATGAGGAAATCTCCCCCAATCTATTACCATTGTTCTTATTTCTTGATTTTGTGGTTGAATATATTCCATTCACTTTCTTATTTACATATAGTAAAACCCACTCATTTCTTGTTCAGTTCTATATGAGTTTTGATAAATGTATATAGTCATGTAACCAACACTTAAGTCAAAATATAGGACAATTTTGTCCTAGTATAAGTGGTATTGGTAGTGTTTGTCCTTGTGTGTCTGACTTATCTCACTTAGCATAATGCCCTGTGGGTTCATTCCTGTGGTTGCAAATGATAGGATTTCTATTCCATTCTTTTCTGTTGCCTCCAATCCTTGACTCCAAATTCCAGCACCCATCTTCTCCAGCCAGCCAACACCCACCCATGCCACCTGTCTAGATGGTCTCCACCAAAATGGCCTTACAACATTTTGAGGGAGGGCATCATTCTCATGTATCTATAAAGTCTTTCTCAGAAGCCATCCTGGAGAAGAAAAGCTCAAGTGAGATGGTCACTCTTGAGATGACAGCTTGTGCATTTACTCCTGGGCAGATTTAGACCTAAAATCAGAAGCTCTGCTCTCCCTGTAAAAAGGGTCATACCCTGGATTTCTACTGTCTTGTCCTCCCCATTAGGACTTGCTAAGGATATAGCGGGGAGGGGGGGGTTCTTCCAGCTGACTTCCTGTGTGCATCTTTTAGGAAACTTACAGGAAAGATGGGTGCAGAAAAAAGTAGTAGGCGAGGACCCAGGACCACCCACTGGAGTTTTTTACGTTGACCTCATTTCTAGAGAGTGGGCACAGCCAATGTCTGTGAGAAACCTGGCTATGTGCCATGGGTTTTTTGTTTTGTTTTGTTTTGTTTTGTTTTTTGTTTTTAAAACAAATTTCAAGTGTGGCCTTGACCTATGGAAACATTTAGATACCAAACCACGGGGGAGAGAGGCAGTGGTTGCTAGTTCAGAGGAGACAAGGAGGCAGGCTTGCCTATAGATGACGAAGATGTCTCTGGGCCAAGAAGGGATCTGGTCTCACTTCTCTCCCATAATACATCTTAATTTACTCATCATTGTCAGCCTAAAGACCATTCATAGCATGAAGGTAAGGTTCCTGGTGAGTGGGTCCCTGTGTCAGAAAAGAGCTAGTTGTCCTTTGGGGATAAAGTGACCAGGGGCAGAGAAGTAGTTCTCTTGGTATGGTGAGAACGTTCTGCTACCTCTCACTTAGAGAGTTTGAGAGTCTATTCAAG
Organism: Zalophus californianus; assembly: GCF_009762305.2. Classification (NCBI taxonomy): domain Eukaryota; kingdom Metazoa; phylum Chordata; class Mammalia; order Carnivora; family Otariidae; genus Zalophus; species Zalophus californianus. The sequence goes on along the minus strand of NC_045611.1, from coordinate 56,923,395 downwards.
AGGCTGGTTGCCTGATAACATGTTCCTGTGAAATTGTTTTAAAAGTTGGGGGGAGCTCCCTGGAATTTAAGTCAACCTCCTGGCACCACAGAGGATCAGGTTAGTATCTCCATGGCATGGCCCTAATTGGAGCTGGGTCTGGACTTTAGAGAATGGGTCTAGCCTCGGTTTCCTTGTGGCTTTTTTCTCTGCTAACTACTTTAATAATTTACATAGGCATATGAGAGTTCTGTATCTCAAGTCCCTTGGTATTGCTAATTCTTCCATAATATTTGGGGGTTTCTTTGTTTCTTTATGAAGTTTGCAATTTTTTATTGCTGGTTATTCACAGTGAGTTTTCCTACCTATGGGATTCCAATGTTTATTGTTGTGTGTACTTGTAGCGAAAGTGTTGCCTTCCATTTGATTCTTCTGGAGGGCCCAGGTGTCTCAGCAGGCTGTAAGCAATCTTACATTCATTTGTGGTTTTGGTCCTACATAGCTCAGAAGTGGAATTCAACGTCACACTCTTGTGGAAGATGTCAGTGTTTCTGATTTTTCATAAGTCTGCGTCCAGACTTGAAGACGGACAGGTTTGCTTGTCGTTTTCTGAGATGGTGATTGGAGCGGTTCTAGAGCCACTTTTTCTAAGAGGGAAATTCTTCCAAGGACTTCACTTTATCAAAGTGTTTTTACTTGAGCCCATTTGTCGTCTTAAGCTCACTCCCATACTCCTGGGACTGTCTATGTTTAGAGTTTGTAAGCTATGTTGGAAATGATGGATTTCAAGCCATCACTCAATCACTTAAAGAGTGAGCAACCACGGTGAGCGCTGTGAATTGTGTAAGACTGTTGAATCACAGATCTGTACTTCTGAAACAAATAACGCAACATATTTTAAGAAAAAAGAAAAAGAAGAAGATAGCAGGAGAGGAAGAATGAAGGGGAGTAAGTCAGAGGGGGAGACGAACCAGGAGAGATGATGGACTCTGAAAAACAAACTGAGGTTTCTAGAGGGGAGGAGGGTAGGGGGATGGGTTAGCCTGGTGATGGGTATTAAAGAGGGTACATTCTGCATGGAGCACTGGGTGTTATGAACAAACAATGAATCATGGAACACTACACCAAAACAAATGATGTAATATATAGTGATTAACATAACAATAAAAAATTAAAAAAAAAAAAGAGTGAGCAACCCCGAGGATGTCATTAACAATATATTCATTTTTTTGGTACTTGAAAAAAAAAACTTTATTGAACTATACCATACAATTTACCTATTTAAAGTATATAATTCAATGGTTTTTAGTACATTCACAGAATTGCTCAACCATTACCACAATGTAATTTTAGAATTTTTCCACCACCACAAAAAGAAACCCAGTGCTCCCTGGCCATTAATGCCAATTACCACCCCCCCCGCCCACTCTGCCAGCGCCAGGCAACCAGTAATCTACTTTCAGTCTCTACAGGCCACAACGAACTTTTCACAGATTGTGATAAAAATATGTAACATAAATTTTTTTACCATTTTAACTATTTAAAAAGTTTTTTATTGTAGTAAAAAACGCATAACATGAAATGTACCATCTTCACCCATTATACAGTAGTGTGCAGTACATTCACATTGTTGCTCCAGAACTGTTTCACCTTTCAAAACTAAACCTCTATATCCCCAAAGGGAGTTGTTCTTTGACAGACATAGGGTTTCATTTTAACCATTTTTGAGTGTATGGTTCAGTGGCATTAAGCATATTTACATTGTTGTGGGACCATCACCACCATGTCTCCAGAATTTTCTCATCATCCCAAATTGAAACTCTGTATCCATATATTTGCATCATTATTCAAATCATAACATTTTTTAAAGTTTTTTTAAAGTAATCTCTACACTTAGTGTGGGGCTCAAACTCACAACCCCGAGATCAAGAGTCACATGCTCTATGGACTGAGCCAGCAGGTGCCCATCAAATCATATCATTTGTGAGCATCTCTTTGCCCACATGATAGATGGATTGAATAGAATAAAATTCACAGGGTTGCAGCATGCTCCTGCAAATGAAGTGACTAGAATAAAGCCTAACATAGAAGTGAAGGTCATGGAATATAAGTCCCCATACTCTGCCCTAAGCCAAGCCTTACACTTAACCTAAATCAACCCAATATATGAACTGTCGAGGCCAAAGCACTCACCATTCAGTGCCTGAAATAAAAAAGGCAGAGTGGAATTTGTTTTTACTATATTAAGGGAGAGTTATGCTGGTGTGTTGGCCAGACGCGATATCTCTGAGTCTCTGAGCAGAGCCTACAGATGATCCTAGACAGGGTTTTTGGGATTCTCAGGGCCTCTTATGGTTTGGCATTATTTGTAAAAGACGCTTATTTGAGGGGGACTTTTTTTAAAGATTTATTTATTTATTTATTTCAGAGAGAGAATGAGATAGAGAGAGAGAGAGAGAGAGAGAGAGAGAGCACGAGATCCAAGAGGGTCAGAGGGAGAAGCAGACTCCCCACCGAGCAGGGAACCCAATGCAGGACTCGATCCAGGGAGTCCAGGATCATGACCTGAGCCGAAGGCAGTCACTTAACCAACTGAGCCACCCAGGCGCCCTGAGGGGGACTTTTGATTGGCTATCACTCACGGATGTTCTTACTGGAGTAAACCTGTTTCTGATTGGCTGACATTTAGAAACAAGGAGCTGATTGGTTGAATCACCAAGGTATTTTCACTAAGGTGAGTGGTCATTGATGATGGGTGAAAAACCGGTTCTGGTGGCTCCTTGTCATCATGGCTACAGGACGATATAGTCTTTTCCTAGGAGGGGAAGATCTTTTTTATTCCCAGGGTTACAGTCTGCTTTTCCAAACAAGGCTCTGGTGTGGACAAAACCAAGTGTGTGAAACTAATCCTCTCCCTCTGTCAGGATCAAACCCCATTGCATTCTTGGGTTCAAATCCTGGCTCTGATGTAAAGTCTTTGATTAGCCCTTGTCCGAAACTATGGCACTTTCTTGTAGTTTTATCTGGTCCAATCACTAACATTTCCTTCATCAACTTATTTATTCATAATCTCAATAAATATTTCTAATATTTTATGCCAAATACTACAAAGAGATGGATCAATAGACTGAGCAGTCTATCGAAAATTCCCAGAGGACATGCTTGTTGAGGTTGTTTTCACAAGTCTATTGAATTTGCATTGGAGGCATGAGATATTTTGAAATGTTGCAAATATAAAATGGAATATTACTCAGCCATTAAAAAGAATGAAATCTTGCCATTTGAAATGATGTGGATGGAACTAGAGGGTATTATACTAAACAAAATAAGTTAGTCAGAGAAAGACAAATATCATATGATTTCACTCATATGTGGAATTTAAGAAACAAAACAGATGAACATAGGGGAAGGGAAGGAAAAATAAAATAAGACAAAATCAGAGAGGGAGACAAACCATAGAGACTTTTAACTATAGGAAACAGACTGCAGGTTGCTGGAGGGGAGATAGGGGGATGGGGTAACTGGGTGATGGGCATTAAGGAGGGCACTTGATATAATCAGCACTGGGTGTTATATGCAACTGATGAATCACTAAACTCTACCTCTGAAACTAATAATACAGTATAAGTTAATTAATTGATTTTAAACAAATAAATAAAAAGAAAAAAGAAATGTTAGTTTCATAAGAACAGGAGAGTCTTCTTAGCAATGGGGAAAGCCTGTGTTAATACACAAATGTCAGTGTAGGGAAAACTAGAAGCATACATGTCATGGAATATATGGTATGTTGAATGGACAGCATTAATAATTAATTAGTAGTATTAATAATTTATGGAATTCTAAGTGTTAAGAGCTTACCTAGAAGGATGTGAGGGTATCTGGTTTTGCTGATAAATTCAAGACAGATTGAAATTTTGAGCCAGACCTTTTGCAGAGGCTGGGAGAAAAACAGTCAGCAATGAGAACTGAGAATGCTCTGCATGATTTTTATCACAGGAATGAACTAAACCAAGACTATACCAAGAATTTTATCACCAACATATAGAAAGGTGGTATACAACTGTATCAGATATGTATAAGAAAATACCATTGGTGTGAAAATGGATCCAAAATTGTTAGTGCCCCTTTCTCTCTTTTGTTCTCCCAGTAGCTCTGCAGGACTCCACAAGTGCTGACTCATTTCTACTTCAGCAACAGGTGTCTACCTTCTGGCTCTTAGGGGTTTGTCCAAAGGACCATTATGTCTGACCTTTCTGTTTACTCCAGCTCAGTTCAGGAAAATCTGGACAGTTTTCCTTGTGTGGAGCCTGATGGTTGTGCCAATTTTCAACCAGTATGGTCGAGAGAACCACAGTACCAGCCCTGCCACACCCATTCGGATCGAATTCCCCATTGTGTAATCTTGTTTCATTATATCTGCAGACATAATTAAAAGGAGATGAGCGATCACTGGTCATATTCCATTTCATCCCAACCCCAGAGCCCTGAAAAGGAGCTCATTTCCCTATTTGTGTCAGAACCCCTCCTCAATGAACTCATGCATTCACAAGTGCCATACTTAATCCTTGAGCCTGGGTCAAAGGGGAGTCTTGTGAACAGGAAAGGAGGTGACTATGGCGATGTTGTGTTTGCTTTTCATCCCATCTTCATTTCCCTCAAAGTCTGGTCATATCCTTCCTTGCAACACCTTCATATATTTGGAATCCTAAATTTTCTCCTCTACACTTTCTTCACCCCACGTAACAACTTGTGTTCCTTCTTCATACATGACAAAGGATACAGCAGTGTTGGTATATGGGAAGTAGCTCAGAGAAAATTTTCAGATAATCTTAGGTAAATTGTATCTCCACTATTGTGTGACTGTTCACTAGACATTGCTGTTCTCTGAATCTTTAAAAAAAATTCTTCATTTATTATATGGACTTTCTGGGCCCATGTCCCTTTCAAGGATGTAATAAAATACTGTGAAATGACAATGCTCAGAAATCATAGTAACTCTCTTGTTAAAATACTGAAATAATTTCAAATGGATTTGGAATTTCAAATTAGTTCCTAATTACAAAATGCACAGTATTTCGAGTTTGAGAGGATAATACAGGATAGTATTATCCCAACACTGGGATAATCAAATAGATGATTTCTAAGACAAGATACTGTGGCTATCTGCTTTAAAGAAAAAGACTAATAAATTCACTCCTCCTCCATCAGTGCCCAATTATCTATGCACTGTTAAATGAAAAAGCACTCTAGCCTCTATGATCTTACAGTGCCATGACTACTATATGTGCTCAGCTTGTAGAGTGACTGGACAAGGTGGGCACGAGAGATGAATGTGGTTGCCCTGTGCAGCAGTCAGCAGTTGCTTTCCTTTGCTGTAACTTGTCTTCTTCTGCCAATTAGAGAGGTGCAAACACTATGATAATGGGTCTCATGTTAGAGTTTTTAGAGTTCTTTCCACAAGCCATAAATTTCCAGCCAATCACTCAGAGCAGCCTATAGTACTGAAGGTTAGTTTAAGGGTTTCCAGATGCAACCAAGGATGTGAAGAAGAGAGGTGGGTTAGTCTGAGGTGGTGTCTGGGATCTATTGTCTCAACAATGCCCCTTAACGTGATTCTGAACTTTGGCTGCTCCATTCTCAACAGACCACATGTTTTTAAAGGGCACTGTCTGGAGAACTCTAGGAGAGGATGTGAAAATCAAATGGGGTGTGGATGAAAGTCTTTCTCTCTTCACAGCCTCTACTGCCCCACTGTTCTTTCTCAGTGTCCCTCTTTGTATTCCTGCCGGAGGCCAAGGCCCCAAGGAGGAGGACACAGGGCTGGGCTGGGGTGCACCTACTTGTGACCACAAGCCCCAGGGCATCATGGGGGCTGACCACACATAACGGCTGCCGCTGTACCAACCATAGCACCTGTAGTTCCCCGAGAAGCTTTGGTTCACAGGACCTAGAGTGAAGTTGCCTTGGTGTCTGCCATTTTGGTTCTGTGACAGGGTGGCTCCTCCTTCCTTGATCAGTGAAAATCTATCAAATGGGATGTGTGCTGAACTGCACTGCAGGGAGATATTCTTCCCTAGCATCACCACAACGCCCTGGTCAGCAGAGAAGAAGGGTTTGTTGTAGAAGCCTAAAAGAGAAGAGAGTAAGCTAATAGCAAGATTTTTCTTCCTTTCCCTGTTATCCCCACCACTCCTATTGGATCCACGGTAAGAGAAGGGAACACGCTGATGTTCCCTGATCCAAAGGAATGGGAACTGGGAACTTCCCATTTCACTACCCCAGGACCCATACTCTGTCCCAAACTATTCAGACAGGGCTGAGCAAGCAAGCAGCCTGTGCGGCTTGGATGAGATGCCATCTTCAAGAGATAGAGATCTTGTTTCTAGAGCCATAAGACCCATATGATTCTGTTTCCAATGACAACATGTGGGGTTCCCCGCCACACCACCAAGCAGTCCTGAGACACCCACTGCACATCCCATAATTCAACTTAATTCTGACACTATCTACCTGGAGATAACATCAGATCCCAAAGATTACGGGCTCAGTCCTGAGAACACGCCCACTTCAGATGCCAATCACAAGCCTCTCGTGTCACCGGTGCTTCTGACAGAATGGCTGTGAACCCCTTCCTTGGGTTCATTTAATTTGCCAGAGCAACTTACAGGCTCAGGAGATCAGTTTACTTACTAGATCACTGGTTTATTATAAAGAACACAATCAGGGACAGCCAGATGGTAGGGATGCATAAGGCCAGGTGCCCTCTCCAGGTGCGCCTCTCTACCAGCACCTCCACGTGTTCAACAACCTGGAAGCTCTCTGAACCCCATCCTTTTGGGTTCTTATGGAGGCTTCATTACTTAGGCATGGTTGATTAAATCTTTGGCCATTAGCCAATTGATTCCACCTCCAGCCCCTCACCCATCCCTGGAGGTGGGGGTGGGGTCGGACTGAAAGTTCAAACATTTTATTCACATGGTCGGTTCTCCTGGCAACCAGCCCCGGTCCTTAAGTGGGGTCCAAAAGTCACCTCATTAACATAACCTCAGGCAAGGTAGGAAGAAAGGGTTTGTTAGAATATCAAAACACTTTACCATTCTTAGTCATTCAGGAAATTCCAAGGGATTTAAGAGCTCTGTGCCAGGAACAGGAACAAAGACCAAATATATAGTTCTTATTATAAATCACAATATCACAAGCTATATTTGGGGAAAGGGGGAATAGTATCCAAAGAGTTTGAGGAGCTATGTCAGAGGCTGAAAGAGGCAACATTATGTAAAAAGAATGTTAGCAGGTGAAAAGACCTGGAAATTCAGGATGGACCCTTCCAGAAACAAACCCTTCTAGAAACACAGGGTCAAGCCACCCTGAGGACAGAGGGCTTAAAATCTAGGGCCGGACTTGTGCAGGGAGCATAACTTCCCCCTCCTTAGGTACAGGCTGCATTTACTGATTTCTATCCATACAGAAAGGGTCAGGAGGAGAAATCTGCACATGCTATCTCAGCCAGGTACTCAAGCTCAGCATCAACAGCCATATTCACTTGTATGGTGTGTACCCTTAATGTGATGTGGTGAAAATGGCACTGCGCTTCTGTGGTCTTCCTCACAGTTACCCCAGGAACCCTGTCTTTCCACGAGAGAAACATCAGACAACTTCCAATAGTGGGGCATCCTACAAAGTATCTGACCAGCCCTCCTCAAAACTGCCACAGCCAAGAGCAGCCTAGGGAGAAATGACAACTGCATGCAGTGTGGGATGGGATCCTAGAGCAGATGAATGACCGCTGCGTAAAAGCTAAGGAAATCTTTTTTAAAATTTTTATTTAAATTCAATTAGCCAACATATAGTACATCATTAGTTTCAGATGTAGTGATCAATAATTCATCAGTTGCCTATAACACCCAGTGCTCATCACATCAGGTGCCCTCCTGCATGCCCATCAACAGTTGTAAAAGCTAAGGAGACCTAAATAAACTGTGCACTCTGGCACATGCTAAGTTATCCATATTGGTTCATTAATGATAAGAAAAGTGCCATACCAACAGAATATGTTAACAACAGGGGAGAGTGGGTGATAGGTATATGGGGATGTTCTGTCCTATCTTCTCAATTTTTCTGGAAACCCGAAACTGTTCTAAAAGTAAAGTCTACATCAAAAACTAATGATGCTTTGGTAAATGGATCCCATTTACAGTAATCCCAAAACCGTAAGATACCTTGGAATAAACCTAACTAAAGAGGTAAAGGATCTATACTCTAGGAACTACAGAACACTCATGAAAGAAATTGAAGAAGATACAAAGAGATGCAAAAACATTCCATGCTCATGGATTGGAAGAATGAACATTATTAAAGTGTCTATGCTACCCAGAGCAATCTATACCTTCAATGCCATCCCTATCAAAATTCCAATGACATTTTTCAAAGTGCTGGAACAAACTATCCTAAAATTTCTGTGGAATCAGAAAAGACCCTGAATCACCAGGGAAATGTTGAAAAAGAAAAACAAAGCTGGGGGCATCACATTGCCCAATTTCAAGCTATATTACAAAGCCATGATCACCAAAACAGCATGGTACTGGCACAAAAACAGACATATAGACCAATGGAACAGAATAAAGAGCCCAGATATGGACCCTCAACTCCATGGACAAATAATCTTCGACAAAGCAGGAAAAAAAATGTAATGGAAAAAAGACACTCTCTTCAATAAATGGTGCTGGGAAAATTGGACAGCCACATGGAGAAGAATGAAACTGGACCATTCTCTAACACCATACACAAAGATAAACTCAGAATGGATGAAAGACCTCAAGGTGAGACAGGAATCCATCAAAATCCTAGAGGAGAACATAGGCAGTAACCTCTTTGACATCGGCCACAGCAACTTCTTTCAAGATACATCTCCAAAAGCTAGCAAAACAAAAGCGAAAATGAACTTTTGGGACTTCATCAAGATAAAAAGCTTTTGCCCAGCAAAGGAAACAGTCAACAAAACAAAGAGGCAACCTACAGAATGGGAGAAGATATTTGCAAATGGCACTACAGATAAAGGGCTGGTATCCAAGATCTATAAAGAACTTCTCAAACTCAACACCCAAAAAACAAATAATCAAGTCCAAAAATGGGCAGAAGATATGAAAAGACACTTCTCTGAAGAAGACATACAAATGGCTAACAGACACATGAAAAAAATCTTCATCATCATTAGCCATCAGGGAAATTCAAATCAAAATCACAATGAGATACCACTTTACACCAGTTAGAATGTCAAAAATTGACAAGGCAGGAAATAATAAATGTTGGAGAGGTTGTGGAGAAGGGGGAACCCTCTTACACTGTTGGTGGGAATGCAAGTTGGTAACAGCCACTTTGGAAGACAGTGTGGAGGTGCCTCAGAAAATTAAAAACAGAGCTACCTTATGACTTAGCAATTGCACTCCTGGGTATTTACCCCAAAGACACAGAGGTAGTGAAAAGAAGGGCCACATGCACCCCAATGTTCATAGCAGCAATGTCTGCAATAGCCAAGTTGTGGAAAGAGCCGAGATGCCCTTCAAAAGATGAATGGATCAAGGAGATGTGGTCCATATATACAATGGACTATTACTCAGGCATCAGAAAGGATGAATACCCAACTTTTGCATCAACATGGATGGGACTGGAGGAGATGATGTTAAGTGAAATAAGTCAAGCAGAGAAAGTCAATTATCACATGGTTTCACTTATTTGTGGAACATAAGGAATAGCAAGGAGGACATTAGGAGAAGGAAGGGAAAAATAGGGGGAAATCAGAGGGAGAGATGAACCATGAGAGACTATGGACTCTGAGAAACAAACTGAGGGTTTGTTTAGAGGGGAGGGGGCTAGCCTGGTGATGGGTATTTAGGAGAGCACATACTGCCTAGAGCACTAGGTGTTATACGACAACAATGAAGCGTGGATCACTACATCAAAAACTAATGATTTATTGTATGGTGACTAACATAACATAATAAAATTAAATTAAAAAAAATTTGGAACACCGAAAACAACCCATAAACAAATCATGGTCATTTGCTGGAAATTAAAAATAAAATGAAAATGAGAGCTAAAAAAAAAACCCAAAAAACTAATGATGTGTTGTATGGTGACTAACATAACACAATAAAATTAAATTAAATTAAAGAAAAAGTAAAGTCTATGAAAAAATAAGAAAGAAAGAACACCGAGGGCTGGAGACCCTGGATGTGTCCTCACCTGTCACCACCAGCTCCAAGGCTTTACTGTGCTCCAACGAGTGGTCCTGTTTCCTATACTGGCACTGATAACACCCTGCAGTGTTTGGATTCATGTGTTCAGTGAGGAATTCAGCCTTCTTCTGAAATCCCAATTTCTTCTTCACCACCTCAAATGTGGAGTTTCCCAGGATTTCCTGTTGGTACAAGTAAGACTCAGGAGTCCCCCAACACAGGATCTTCACAGACTCATTCCAGGGAATCACAGAACCAGGTGTGGCAGATATGAGAGGAACAGGAAATTCCCCTAGAAGAAAATAAAGCCCAGACTCAGGTGGTCGGCTATGGAGAAATCACACTGCTTTCCTTCTCTCTGGGCAGAATACAAATAAATTAAGGTGTGTACTGGGTATTTACCACAAAGATACAAATGTAGGGATCTGAAGGGGTACGGGCACCCCGATGTTTATAGCAGCAATGTCCACAATAGCCAAACTGTGGAAAGAGCCAAGATGTCCACCGACAGATGAATGGATAAAGAAGAAGTGGTATATATACACAATGGAATATTATGCAGCCATCCAAAGGAATGAGATCTTACCATTTGCAACGACGTGGATGGAACTGGAGGGTGTTATGCTGAGTGAAATAAGTCAATCAGAGAAAGACATGTATCATATGACCTCACTGATATGAGGAATTCTTAATCTCAGGAAACAAACTGAGGGTTGCTGGAGTGGTGGGGGGTGGGAGGGATGGGGTGGCTGGGTGATAGACACTGGGGAGGGTATTGTGCAAGACTGTTGAATCACAGATCTGTACTTCTGAAAGAAATAATGCAATATATGTTAAGAAAAAAAAGAAGAGGATAGCAGGAGGGGAAGAATGAAGGGGAGTAAGTCGGAGGGGGAGAGGAACCATGAGAGACGATGGACTCTGAAAAACAAACTGAGGGTTCTAGAGGGGAGGGGGGTGGGGGGATGGGTTAGCCTGGTGATGGGTATTAAAGAGGGCACGTTCTGCGTGGAGCACTGGGTGTTATGCACAAACAGTGAATCATGGAACACTACATCAAAAACTAATGATGTAATGTATGGTGATTAACATAACAATAAAAAAATTTTTTAAAAATTAAGGTGTGAAGGACCTGCAATTCTTTCCTTTTTAAAATCTTTTTTTGGTATTTTCTAAATGTAGTAAAATATATAAAATGTGAAATTTAGCATTTCAACTTTTTCTTTTCTTTTTTTTTTAGGTAGGTTCCACACCCAACATGGGGCTTGAACTCATGACCCTGATATTGATAGTCATGTGCTCTACCGACTGAGCCAGCCAGACACCCTCCCCCCTTTTTAACCATTTTTTTTAGGTGAACAGTTCAATGGCATTAATTACATTCACTCCATTGTACAAACATGACCTCTATTTTCAGAATTTTTTCATGACTCCAGACAGAAACTCTATAATCATTAAGCAATAACTCCCGACTCCCTCTTTCCTCAGCCACCAGTAATATCTGATCTGCTTTCTGTCTATGAATTTGCCTATTCAAGGTACTCCGTATCCGTGGAATAATACAATATTTGTCCTTCTGTGTCTGGTGTATTTCACTGAGCATAATACCCTGAGTAAGGTTCACGCATGTTGTGGCATGTGTCAGAATACCCTTTGTTTGAATGGCCAAATAACATTCCATCGTCTGTGTAGACCACATTTTGATTATCCACAATGAACCATTTTTAAAGTGTAGGATTCGGTGGTATTTAATGCATTCACAATGTTGTGTAACCATCACCTCTCTTTTTTTTTAAGATTTTATTTATTTATTTGACAGATAGAGACATTGCAAGAGAAGGAACACAAGCAGGGTGAGTGGGAGAGGGAGAAGCAGGCTTCCCGCCGAGCAGGGAGCCCGATGCGGGGCTCGATCCCAGGACCCTGGGATCATGACCTGAGCCAAAGGCAGACGCTTAACGACTGAGCCACCCAGGCGCCCCCCCCCTTTTTTAAAGATTTTCCATCACCTCTATCTTGTATTTTTATCACCCCAGAGGAGACTTTGTATACACTAAGAGGTCACTTCCCACTCTTTCTTCCCACAGCCCCTCCCCCAGCAACCAAGAGTGGTATTTTGTTGCCATGGCAATCCTCATCAACAACTCACAATCTGCTGGTTCCTTTATTGACGTGTATCATCTATTTTAGATCTGATAGTGATGTACTCAACTGCATCTCTGTGAGGGGGGAATGAAAGGGGCTCTGCCATGTTCAGGAGGAATGCCATCAAGGAAGACCAACCTACTACCTGTGGCCATGGAAGATGTTGACTGTATTTACCAAAAATTGCAGGACTTCCTGTTATTCAGTATTATTCATTCACCAATACATCCACGCTTTTGTTCTCTTCCAAAGTATATGGAGAGATGCCTCCATTAATGCAGACACAGTGTTCATTTAATATCATGACCTAAACTAGTGGTTCTCAACAGGGGGCAATTTTGCCTCCCAGGGGACAATTTGTCAATCCCTGGGGACATTTTTGGTTGGGACGGGAGGCACTGTTGGCATCTACTGGGTAAAGGCCAGGGATCTTACAATGCACAGGACTTCCCTCCCAACAAAGGATTATCTGCTCCCAAATGTCAATAGGTCCAAGGTTGAGAAACCCTGACCTATACAACCTGTGTAAGATCTTTAAGGGACTGATGATGTGGGAAGTGTCAGATACTAATTTTTAAAAATACACAAGTATATAATCGCAGTTCATGACACATAGTCTGCAGCATAGAGATATAGATCTTGGAGGTCTGATAATAGATGTAAGGGTTCAGCTGATACATGAGGATGAGTAGCAATTGCCTAGGCAGTGTGGACTGGCAGGTCGGGGGCATTGTGGATAGAAGGGATGATGGGAGAAGGGTTAATGAAGTACAAAGAAGTAAGGGACAAACTAAAGTAAGTTCAGCATGGGTGAGGAGCAGAGGTTCAGTGGGAGAGTGCAAGATGGGTTAGGGGAGCAGATGCAACCTGGGCAGGCAGTGCTTGGGACAACCGGTTACATCAGTATGTTTATCTGAAGTTTGACCCCTGAGGGGTTCGAGGGAGATGAAGATACCCGTGTTTTAAGCACACAAGTAATCCAGGCTACAGTCTTTAGAAGGATCTGAAAGAGAGAAGACACAGATGGACAAGGCAGGAGTGGAGGTGACAATATACACTCATACTTGAGAGCTACTTGGTGTCCATTACAGAGACTGCTTGAGAGGGTGGGACTAAGGCAACATCCCATTAGATGAAGCAAAGTGGATAGAGTGGAGAGAATTAGGTTGTGAAAAAAAGTAGGTCTGACATAGGGACAGATATTGGGCAATCACCAATGGCTCCCAACTTCCTCACCCCTGTATTTGTGAACATTCAGTAAAATATGTGTCTTTGACATCAGGGCAGACAGCCTAATGGAAGAAAACACTAAATCCAGGTCTGAGTACAATGTGTTCGAGGGTTTTGGAGAGAAGAACACAGCAGAGATGGCTGGAATGGGGAATAAAATTGGAATTTGCTTGGGCTTTTGACTGTTCTTCTAACCCTTCTGTACCAAGGTATAAGGTGGCTGGGAGAGAGTTACCGGAACACTTACCTTCCTGTGCCTGAATCTTCTGGCTCAGACAGAGCACTGGAAGAGAGAGAGATTCATGAGAGACGAGTCTTCCAGTTTCCAGTGTTTGTTTTAAGTCACCCTGCCTAATGACACGCAGGGTGTCATTTTTTCTTCCACAGCAAGCATAGCTTTGAGGCTCATCTTTTAGTTTTATCTTCTAGATTTCAGGCCCTAAGGCTCTCATCTACAGGAACTCTGGACCCATCATTGATCTCTACACAGCATGAAATGGGTTGAACATGTCCCACAGGCTACTTGGATATGGGAAGACACAGTTATAGATATCTGGGCAAAGGCCAACTCTCCAATATGGAGGTCAGAATCTCCTGATTCCTCATAGTAAGAGGGACACTGACTGTTTTGGGGCTCCCCCATCTTCCCCCCCTTACCCACTTGCATTCGAGAACTCACCGAGACAGAGAAAGATAGTGTCTCTGGGGTCCATGATTCTGATACAGCCTCAGCCCAGTTAGTCTCTTGTTGGTGCACATTTGCAGAATGACAGAGCCTCATAAGACAGTTAGATAGATCAGCAGGAAGTATGAGGTCAGAGTCTCTGGTCAGAGAATTTCTCCATCTATTGCCCCACAAGTAATGGTTCCTTCCCAAGAACTTAGTTCTGGATAGCTCTTGGGTTGGGCCCAAGAGGAGACCAATCTTCCTGCTTATGTTTCCTATGAGAAACGAGTGTTTTCCTCAACCGATGTCTAATGGGGCTCAAATCCTTCTTTAAACTGGAACCCACATCCAAGTGGAAGGGCCTGGGACAGAGTATAAGATGGTGCCATACAGACAGAGATTTGCCTTCATTGGACTGTTTAGTCAAAAGTCATGTGTCCTTGCCTGTTATGTACCCATGTATCTTCTCTGGAATTCAGGGACTAAGTATATCCACTTGGTCTTGATAAGGAAGACAATATACTCTTGCACTGGGGATTTTCTTTATGCCAGCATGCCAAGGAATTTTCTCAGGAGCTACTCATCATCTGTAGGGAAAGAAAGTCCTATACCTATACCAATCTATATATCTAGATACAGATACTGGATAGATAGATAGATATTTAACTGTAAGATGGGATGGGAACTCAAATATTCCAAATCAAATTCTCTAACACTTATCACATTTTCATTATAATACATACCTACATACTCTTGCCTTCCAATACACCAAATGCCTAAAATCCTGAGCTTCTCACCTCTTTTGGAAGGCACCACCAACAGTCAGATTTTAAAAATAGTGAAAATGAATCTTTAAGAGAAGTGACTTTGCCAAAGATCCTGCAGCTAAGAGGGAGCAAAACAAAATCTAACTGTTAAACATCCAAAAAAATATCCACCTCTGCAGCATGACTTGGACTCTCCAGGGGAGATGCTAGGGTTACTTGATCACTTCACCCTGGGACAAGATGATCATGACAAATATGTTACATTCCAATGATAGATAGATGATGGATTTGTCTATTTGCTTGTAGTAACATAGTGACTTACCCTTGAGGGAAGGGTTGACTTGAAAAGACCTGAGGGATCTATTTTGAGAAATGGTGAAAGTTGCTTTTCTTATATTTTATATATTTATATTCTTATATCTTATATCATATATTCTGATATGTGAATATTTTATATTGTATGTCAGAGAATAAATGGAAATGTCACTATATATATATAGTTAATATAGCTATAATATATATCTATCACTGTCTAATAAAATATGCCTTTGTTATTGTAAAAAATGAGCTTACCTTAGGATATGTCATATTTTCCAGCTGCTAGTGTTTTGAGATGGTGACCAGCACTGTATCCTAGACAAGGGTTTTTTCAATTTAGCACTATTGACATTTAGGGCTGGATAATGATTCTCTGCTGCCTGTGTGTGTGGAGGAGTCCATCCTGGACACTGAAGGATGTTGAGTAACATTTCTGGCCTCTGCATAGTAGATGTCAGTAGCAGCCCCCTCCACAGTCATGACAACTAAAAATGTCTCCAGACATTACCATAATGACTCCTGGTGGGCAACGTTGCCCCAGCTGAGAACCAGCGTCCTCTGCTGTCTGCTGGCACATACGGGCTGAGGAACTAGACCTTGTTCTGAGACATGACTGAGCTTCATGCATCCAACAGCATCTCATGTCCCTTCCTTGAGGCATTTAGGTTCTACAGGATGTAAGCCCCACTTAGGGTCACAGGACATAGAATTGTCCAATGGGAAGGTCTCTAGAGCACATTTCTAGGCACAAACCCTCAAAGTGTTCCTTTAATCTGCTGTTCCCTGAGTTCTCAACAAGTTCCTCCCAGAATCAACCTTATCCTAAACACCCTATTTTTTCCTCCCAGCTACTCTGGAGGAACCTCTTGCTTCTCCACCAAGAAGGAAGATGTTGTAGTCTGGGGGAGCAACTCACCTTCTCATATTCATTCATAACACTCTAAGAGAAGCCACATGGAAACTTAACCTCTCTTCCAAACTCTTGCCTTAACCCTAGCATCCATGCTGAAACCTTGTGTTCAAAAAGCCACATCTAGGCTGGGGTTGCAGAAAACCTCATTTGTCCATGTGATAGTTATGGGTCCATGCCCTGATGTCTGGGGAATTCCAGGTAACTCCACAATGCTTCCTTTTGCAGATCTCAGTAAGATCTAATATGCTTGTTTTCCTTCCCTGGTTATTGTACACCTCTGTTGTGCAGAAACCAGGAGCCCCACAGAGCTGATCCATGCACTGGGTGCAGTCTGTCAGTCCCTGTCATCACTGTTCAGGTCACTCTACAAACTGATGACAAGAGATGAAGCTGAAAACTTCCTTTCTTAATCATAGCTCTGGTTTTCCCACAGTGTGTGCTGAACAAAAATATCTGACTTCTTGGAAATTTTTTGAGCCAAGCCCAAGGCCTCACCTGGTTCCAAAACCCAAGTGTGTCTTCAAGTCCAAATCTGGAACAATCCCCTAAGCCCAAGGTGTGACATTTGTTTACAGGGGATGGTTCAACAGATAGTGGATGGGCTCAAGGTTCTTCTCTTTGGGGCCCCATGATGGTCAACAACCATGCCATGTTGTGTGGCCTTTGACAAGACAATTTCTTTGAATTTCCCTACTTTGCAAAATGGAGATAACAAGGAGCTCTGATAAATTTTACATAAGGACTCATCAAGGAAACATTTGTAAAACACATTTCATTAAACAGGTGCTCAAAGGTGTGAATTCCTGTCATTGCCACACAGACACCTATCATTTTCACTGTTGTTCACTAACAATGATGTTCACTAACTTTGATGCTAATTTTGCATCCAAAATATTGCTAGACCTATAGTTCTGATGAGTCTCCCCAACTCAGATGTCTTAATTTCTTACACTGTTTTGTTTTTCCAGAATCACTCAGATAGATCCACCTGCTCCTATGGGATCTCCTTGTTGGAGCCTTGGGGGCAATCATCTGTACTGAGTTGAGACATGGTGTGCCTGGGGTCCCCTAATGTGCCCTGAAGTGGTAGCTGCAAAGGTGGTGGAAGAGAGCCAGTCCCCATGCTGGGGACACCAGCCAGGTGCTCTCTGGCAACCAACCAGAACTTCCAGGGGTCTCTCACTTGAGGATGTCTGGACCTGCCCCAGCAAGGCTTCCCAGATTCCAATAGGAATGGGCAAATCTATCTGGATGACTCTAGAAGGATGAAAGAATGCAAGAAATTAAGACATCAGAATTTGGGAGACTCAACACAACTAGATACATAATTGTGACATAGTCATACAGTGGATTCCTACACAGGAGGGAAAACACTTCTCTTACATGCAAAGATAGGATTAAATTTCAAACATACAATGTTGAATGAAAGGAGTCAGTCACAGAAATACATACTATGTGATTCCATGTAGATGAAAATCAACAATAGCTGGGAAGAAAGATGATTGATGATAGATGATAATTTTGTTTATTTGTTTGTAGTAACATAGCAACACAAGTCAGAACTTACCCTTGAAAAGAAAAGGTGATTTTGTGGACAATATTGGAAATGTTTGTATCATCATAATAGCCTCCTAGAATGGATTGGGGGCTTTCTAGGGGGTCCTGAGATATTTATCTCATCTTAGGGTGAGAGGAAGATGAAGACTTCTGTCTTCAGATTCTAGCTGTTGTTAGGAGGGGTTTCAGAAAGAGCTATGGCATCTGTGGAGAGCCTCCTCAGGGTCTTCCTGTGTGTGCTTGGGGCATAGAATTCATGCCTTGATTGGTCTTAGCATGTTGCGAGTTCCATGTACACACTGTCATCATGCAAGGGTTCCTTGGGCCTCCAGGAAGTGGGAGTGGTTTTTTCCTGCATAAAAATGCAATGATCCAACTGTGTGTATATCACCTCCTGTGGGTCTTCTGCTTGAGGGTCCTGCATGATGGGAAATGGTGAGGAGGGTGTGCACACACTTGTGGGGACTAGGAGGAAATGAGATGGCACTGAAGAGAGTGAGCTGAGGACAACCTACCTCCCTGCTCACCGTTCTGTCCACCTCAGGCTCTCTGTTCATTATAGCAGCATCTGTAGGGAATAGAAGTCATCAAAAACACTTCAAAGGTTCTCATTTTATAGATACAGATACCAGAGCACAGACAGGTGCAGCCAATGCCTGGAATTGCTGCCAAAAAGTAGAGTCAGAAATTCTACCTCTCTGAAGTTCAGAGACACATCCCATTAATGTCTCCCTCTTTCCATTCCATTGATGAGGATGGGGGCATGGGGGTTCTCTCTAGAAAGCCCAACCTCTGTGGCTCCTGCTTTGAACCAGGAGTCAGCCTGCAAATGGAGGCTCCCTGGCTCCCCCACTCCTCCCAGACAGGCACTGGCCTCTTCTTCCCGAGACTCACTCTCTTTGGCAGGGCACCACTGACGAGTGAGGAAGAAAAGAAGGACAGCGAGGAAGATGATGGCCACTAAGGGTCCAGCCAGAACATGCAGGTGTCCGGGGTTACCTGTAGGAAGATGTGAATCCAACAGAAGCAAATCGCGGCAGGCACCGAGCCGGCTGCCATCTTGGTTCCAGCCCCACGAGACCCATTTCAGATCTATGACCTACAGAACTGTAAGATCATTTTAATTTTTTTAAAGATTTTATTTATTTATTTGAGAGAGAGAGAATGAGAGATAGAGAGCAGGAGAGGGAAGAAGGTCAGAGGGAGAAGCAGACCCCCCGCCGAGCAGGGAGCCCGATGCAGGACTTGATCCCGGGACTCCAGGATCATGACCTGAGCCGAAGGCAGTCGCTTAACCAGCTGAGCCACCCAGGCGCCCTGTAAGATCATTTTAAAAACTGTTGTTTTAATGCACTGAGCTTGTGGACATTTGTTACAGCAGCAATAAGAAACGAGTACGTATGGCATATCCAGCACATGGATGTATATATGCACTGGATCAGTGCTTGAATGAATAAATGAAGGAATCATGTATATGCGTGACAGACTGCGTTCTGAGTTCTCTCCCACTCTACTTAGCACATCAGGGTTGCATCCTGACAGACAAGAGCCCATTCATTGGCAAATGGAACTTCTCTAAGCACTGCCTGTCCCTCATCAGCTGCTCCCTTCCTCCCACCCACCGCCCCACCCCCAAGTCCCCACAAATCTTATCTCCACTTAGGAATGGGGACAGAGTAAGCACAGCATTATTCCTGGCCAGGAGATCAGGTTTATTCTCACCCTCCTCTCTTGGAGGAGGTCTCTGCTGCAGAAAATTAGAAGTTAAGAGTCTTCACCAGCCCCATGCTGACCAAAACCCTTCTGCTGTTGTAGAGTCTGGGGATCAGACTGGGAAGGTAACAAGCCCAAGATCACAGAGCTGGAAGGTGGCTGAGCCAACCCTCAAACCCAAGGCTTCTTTCTGTCAGGTTTCCACAAACAGGGATAAAAGGGATCCTTTACTCACCAGTTTGGGGGGTTGGTTTTGTGGATAGGAAGCAACTATTTGAAGAGTTTCCTGAAAACAAGCCAGGGGAAGGGGGGGAAGTGGAACTGACTGTCTTCTACCCACTGAAGCTCTTTGTCATCTAACACTGAGCTCCTGGGAGCTCCTGGGACCTCTCCCCAGAATCTCTGGGGCCTTGACTCCCTGAGACTTCAAGCTGCAGAGAGGAGATGGGAGAGGTTGATGATGAAAGGGGCCTCTACTTAAGAGGAGGCTTCCCGATCTTGCTGTAAAGACACCTGTACCACCTGGGAGACCACTCTGTGCATGAGGTGAGGAGGGGCTGCTAAGGAAGCGGGTAATGGTGACGGGCCAGTGCAACCTCTGATCTCCCCAAACTGAGCCCCTTCTCCCCTGCTCCTGGGTCTTCCCTGACCCCTTTCCATCTTCCTGGGGACACAGACCCCTAGTTTGGGTTTCCACACAATCCATGCAGGAGGATGCTGGAGGTGAGTCCTCAGGCTCTTCCTCCCTGTTTCTTTATCTATGTTTCTGTCTCTCCAGAACTCCTAAGCATCCCCCTGGTACCAGCAGGATGCCCCTCACATATGGCCTTCAAATCTATCCTGAATCACTGGACACAGAGCATGTTCTGGGCTTCCTTACCTGTGACAGAAAGGTACAGTGGGTCACTCGGGCCTGACCACTCACAGGGAGAGGGGTTGAAAGAACCGTAGCATCTGTAGGTCCCACCCAGGGCTGGGTGTGCGGGGCCCAGAGTGAAGTCAGCCCAGGATGCACCACCGTGCCTCTGCCCCTTAGCAAGCCAGAGCTCATGGGGCTGCCCATCCCTGGATAGATGGTACACATCAAAGGAACTCTCCGAGCAGCAGGACAAGGTCACGTTCTCTCCTGACCTCATCACAGTGCCTGGCTGGGCCCAGAGAGAAGGTTTCTGGTGTAGACCTGGAGGAAGTGGAGGCAGTTCAGTCAGAGAGGCTCTTCCTTGCTCACTGTGTCCTTTACACCTGGACTAAGAATTCCCTCTCCCTGTTCCCAGAGCCCAAAGCCCACTGTGGCCCCTCCTGGCTACCTCTCCTATTGCTTCCTGTCCTTGCCTCCCTCTTGTTCTTTCTCACTTTCGCACTGCCTTACTCTGTCTCTCCTGGGATCTGTTGGTTTGATCTGCCTTTTCTTTCATTCTGAGTCTCTCATTCTGCCTTGTCACTATCTTTCTGCGTTATCTATCATCTATCTATCTATCTATCATCTATCTGTCATCTATCTATCATCTGTCTCTATCTCCCTATCTATCATCTATCTCCATCACCTTGGTTTCTGTGACTTGCTCTGCTCCTCTGTCCCCAGTCCTCTTTTGGGATCTCTGTCACCCAGCCCCACATCATCATCTTTCTCTTTGTGCCCCACACTCAGGTCTCAGTCTTTTAAGGCTTTTATCTGCCCTCTCCATCTTTCTCTCTATTTCTCTATCCCTTTTTCTTTCTTTTGTTTTTTGTGTGTCTGAGCCAGTGTCTGTTTGTCCATCTGTATTTGTCATCCCTCCATTCTGTGTGTGCGTGTTCATGTGCACACATGCATTTCTGTGTCTATTCACATAGAAACTTTCTATGTACATTGAATACATCAACTCTGCTTTCTCTCTGATTGCATCTCTCTGTAGGCTTTGACCTCAGTAATCCTGTAAGATCTGGGGTGATCTTCAACATGGGCCTGGGAAACAGCTTTGGGAACCCACAAAACACACCACATATGGGAGCTGGTATCTGGCTCCTCCACCTGGGACCATGGTTTCCTGGGGCATATTGTGACTCAGCTACATGGGATGAAGTCATGTCAGAGTGAACACAGCATCTGTGGGTGCCACATGGAGTGAGGACCCGGGGCCCATGGGCCATCAGCCTGAGACAGGTCAACCTGGCCCTGAAACTTCTTCACATATGTGGTGTGTCTTTGGATTCTCCTGGTAGAGAAGAGGGTGTGGAGATTTATTGGAAACCATGTTCTGAACTGTCCCAGGTCTCTGAACAAACTCAGAGTGGAAGAGCACCCTGTCTCTGATGTGGGTGTACCCATCTCTATCTGTCCCTTTGCTCTTTATCTCCATACTGACTCCCTGTTTCTGCCCTCTATCTGTCCTTTATAACAAACGGTTTCTACTGTTGCTCTTCTGTCATTGTCTCTCTTGGTGTAGCTCTCACCAAGGCTGTCTCTCTTCATAAAAACCCATATTCATCTCCTTCTTCACCACCTGGGACTTCCAGGTCTTAGAACATCCTGTCTGTATCCCAAAGAGGATGGGGGCAGGTCTGGACAGTCTCACCTGTGATCATGATGTCCAGGGGCCCACTGGGGGCAGACCACTCATGGGAGGAGTGATTGAGAGAACCGAAGCACCTGTAGGTCCCCGCATGGGCAGCTGTCACAGGACCCATGGAGAAGTTAGCATAGGAGCCCCCAAGATGGCGCTGACCAGCAAGATACAAAGTGTCCTTGGATACCCCCTCTCTCTGAAGAATGAAGCTTTCAAACACGATCTCAGAGCAACAATGCAAGGTCACGTTCCTTCCTGATTTCACCAGGGGACCCGGCTGGGCTAACAGAGAAGGTTTTCTGTAGATTCCTAAGAACATGGATGTTGTAAATTTAGAAGGAGCCACCCTTCCCCACCCGATTCCCTGTCATCTGAAATGAGTGAGGGTGCCCCTGTGTCTGTCTGTCTCCTTCTTCTCTGTGTCCTTTTCTGTCTGAATGTCCCCATTTGTCTCTGCCCCTCCTTTGCTGTGTGTCTCTGTGTCTAGCATCAGCAAACACATGAAGCACGTTACATGACAGAGCTGCATCAGAATGTGGTGGAGTTCCAGGGGTCCTGGCATGCAGATCTCCCACCTCTGTAGAACATCAGTGGCAGCATCCTGGGGCTCCTACACTCATGGGTGTGTTGGGGAGCTTCAGTTGTTGTCCCGACCTCAGACAGTCTGTTGCTCCTGACACTGCTTGCATCCCCTGATCTACAGACGGCACCAGTTCCTCCCAGACACCCGAGCTCTGAGCAGCAGTGTCCCTAAGATGGCTTTAGAGCCTGTCTCAGCCAAGGGGAAGAGGGTCTAGGGAAGGTCTCTGGACCAGAATTGGGGCTAGGGTTTCCCTGGGCCCCCACTTTCTAGTTCACAAGAGATTCACCCACAAGGCCTCCCACAGTCAACCCATCACCCAACCTCCTGTGCCATCTGCCTTCCTGTTATAGGAATTCTCTTATTCCGAGTAGATGGCAGCCCAGGGTTTGGGGAAAGGACTCACCCACTTGTGCCCAGATCCTCTGGATGAAGAAGAACACTGGAAAGAAAGACTCATGATGGATGGTCCATCTTCACAGAAGAAGTGGCTTCCCCCATTCCTTCCCCCACCTGGCCTGAGCTTCACCATCAAGGTCTGCTTTGCCCCCATGGGAATGTTCTGCTGTGGGGAGACCCAGCGTTCCAGGCCAATATTTCCACCATGTATTCCCTTCCTTCATCCCCTTCTGGGACTCACCCAGACTTGTGAGGCTGATGACCACAGGTGACATGGCGCTGCTTCTGCTGAACAGAGTTGACAAGTACACAGGATGTTGTGAAATGGGGCCCAGCTCACATTCATAAGTTGACCGCAATAAGGAAAGGTGATGCATAGAGGCTCTTTTTACTCTGCATATAGGTGGGTGTGGGGGCTCAGCTAAGGGTAAAATCAAGCTTCCTGGAAATTGTTTAAACTGCACCTGTCGTGTTGCATCATTTACTGTGGTCAGACTTGAAACACATCTCAGACCCTATCCCTCATACTCAGAATGATGAAATGATAGTATTTTTTTTAAATCTAAGCCTCAAAATCTTCATATGTAATATGCAACATATCTAGTATGTACTATTATAAAAAGAATTAGAATGTATAAATCAAAATGATTTTCTTTCTTTTTTTTTTTAAAGATTTTATTTATTTATTTGACAGAGAGAGACACAGCGAGAGAGGGAACACAAGCAGGGACAGTGGGAGAGGGAGAAGCAGGCTTCCCGCGGAGCAGAGAGCCCGACGTGGGGCTCGATCTCAGGACCCCGGGATCATGACCTGAGCCGAAGGCAGACGCTTAACGACTGAGCCACCCAGGCGCCCCTCAAAATGATTTTCTAAGCTGATATTTCTAGTATTGATTAAATACTTGTTAAAAATTATTTAATTTCCCTGTAGAAGGATTATGCAGTTATTTAGAATCATAGAATTTCACTTTATTAGCAAAGAACAATGCATGTAAATTCTGGATCTTATGGTTTTACCTGAAATTCACCTTATGACCCAGGAATCCAAACTCAAAATTCATCTGTGTTTATCTGTATATATCTATATATCTCAATTTTATATAAATATAAATATCCATTAATATAATGCTATAGGAAATTCACTTTCTAACAGCCAATTGAGAATGTCAAAAAACTCACCCCAAAACATTTTATGAAGAAAACCCCAAAATAGTAACACCTTCCAACTTAAAACAAGAAGATTGCAATGACCACATAACATAATCTACCTACATATTTTGCCCTTATCCCATCTCCTTCTTTAACCCCATGTCTTGAAATTTGTAGGAAATTTTCCACCATGCATTGTAAATACAGTTTTAAAGCACTTATCTCTCCTTGTAAAATGTGTAATTGTAATAAATATAAAATATGTTTGTACACACATACATGTATGCACCCACATATACAGTTGTTTCGAATTTTTAAAATTATCAGCTTTTGCATCTTTTTTTATTATGTTCAGTTACCCAACATATAGTACACCATTAGTTTTTTTAATTTAATTTTATTTTATTATGTTATGTTAGTCATCATACAATACATCATTAGTTTTTGATGTAGTGATCCATGACATCATTAGTTTTTGATATAGTGTTCAACGATTCATTAGTTGTTTATAACACACAGTGCTCATCACAACACATGCCCTCTTTTTTGTACTTCAATTTATATTGCTATGATATACACATATCAATTTTTTATAGTTCCATTGCATTGTTTTGGACTGCAATATAATATTTCTTGCATGAGTATATCAACATGTATTTATCCGTTCTCATTATTATAGATATCTGGCTAACATGCATATCTGGACAATATGGGTAGTATAGATATTTTAACAATAGTATTCTTCTAACCCATAAACATGGGACATCTTTCCATTTGTGTCTTCTTCATTTTCTTTCATCAAAGTCTTATAGTTTTCAGAGTATAGCTTTTATGCCTTTGGTTAAATTTATTCCCAAATATTTTATTATCTTGATGTTATTGTAAATAAAATTGTTTTCTTTTTGCCCCCCACATCAATATAGCTTTTATTGTATCTTTAAAATATCACAAATAAGTCTGAAAAATCATCTGGCATCTATTTGTTTCTGTAGCTGGATAACTTAGATCTTGTTCATCAGCCTGCTGAACTGTTCCTTTTTCAGAAACATAGATACCATCCAAAAATTTTTTGGTGATACTTATTTTTAACTGTTGTGGCTTGCTGAATCAAAGCAGCTGAATTTGATACAAGTTCAATGTCATTTCCTTCAAGAATTAACTCATCTTTCTGGGCTTGAGATACTGAACAAGCAACACCTGGCCTCACCCAAACCCTGCAGATATATTTTTCACCCAAGAAATTTTGGATTTTGATAGAAAAACAATTCTCCTGAATAGCAATATTGATGGGGGAAGTGAGCATACAACTACCTCATCCTGTTACAGAAGTCCCTTTAATTCCCTTGATCATGTTCTGTACGTGACTACAGATAGTGCAAACAGTAGCCAGTTCTTTTCTATTTCCCCACCATCTGTCAGTTGAGCCTCTTCTTTTTCTTTCCTGGGAGACTGAGTTCTACACTGATGTGACTGAGTCCCTCCACAGGGTTCCTCTGGGGCCCTTCACAATAACAGTGTGTTCCTTCAGAATGAGGTCGACATTTTCTGGAATGTCAACAGTCTGATTACTGAGGATGGTCTTCATTCTCACAGTAGATGCAGCTGAAATTGTTTTCTTTATTTCTTTTTCGGATATTGTGTCATTGGTGTATAGAAATGGACTTGTTTTCTGTATGTTGATTTTTTATCCTGCAAATTTGCTGAGTTTGTAGATTAGTTCTAAAGATGTTTGGTGGAGTCTTCAAGATTTTCTCTATATAACATCATATAATCTGCAAACCAAGACCATTTTCCGTCTTTCTTTGTGATCTGGATGTCTTTTTATTTCTTCTTCTTGTCTGATTGCTGTGGCCAGGACTTCCAATACCATGTTGAATAGGAGTGGTGAGAGTCTTTGTCTTGTTCCTGATCTTAGAGGAAAAGCTTTCAGGTATTTGCTATTGAGTATGATGCTAGCTGAGGGCTTGTCATATATAGCCTTTATTGTGTTCCTTCTATACCCAATTTGTCGAGCATTTTCATCATGAAAGGATGTTGTGTTTTTTTCAAACACATTTTTCTGCATCTATTGAGATGATTATGTGATTTTTATCATTCATTTTATTAATATGATGTTTCACATTTATTGATTGTGTATGTTGAACTATCCTCGGGCCCCATGGATAAATCCCACTTGATCACAGTGCATGATCCTTTTGATGTGTCATTGAATTTGGATGGCTAATATTTTGTTCAGAATTTTTGCACCTATAATTCATCAGGAATAGTGGTCTGTGATTTTATTTTCTTGCATTGTGCTTATCTGACTTTGATATCAGGGTAGTGCTCATCTCATAAAATTAGCTTGAGAGTTCCTTCCTTTTCAGTTATTTGGAAGCGTTGGAGAAGAATCAGCATTAATTTTTCTTTAAATGTGTGGTAGAATTCACCAGGGAAACCATCTTGTCCTGGTCTTTGGGACAGGTGTGCTGAGAGGTTTGTGGCTCTGATTCAATCTCCTTACTCATTATTGGTCTGTTCAGATTTTCTATTTCTTCCTGATTCAGTCTTAATAGATTGTGTGTCTACAATAAGTTATCCATTTTCCCAGATTGTCTTGTTTGTTGGTGTTTAACTGTTCGTAGCAGTCTCTTATGATCTTAGGCATTTCTGTGGGATCAGTTGTAACATCTCCTCTTTCATTTCTGGTTTAACTTATTTGTGTCTTCTCATTTTTTTCTGAGATAGTCTAGCTCAAGTTTTGTTAGTTTTGTTTATCTTTTGAGAAACTTTCCTTCTGCTAACTTTGGGAAGTCTTTCTTCTGCAGGTGGGGGCACACTGGATCTT
The DNA here is from genome assembly GCF_009762305.2 of Zalophus californianus. NCBI lineage: Eukaryota > Metazoa > Chordata > Mammalia > Carnivora > Otariidae > Zalophus > Zalophus californianus. The sequence goes on along the minus strand of NC_045611.1, from coordinate 56,896,370 downwards.
GACCCTGGGGCTAGTGGTGCAGAGTGCCAAGTGCAGGGGTGTGTGATGTCACCAGATTCAGGGGGATGTCATGTGTCTTTGGCTCACAGTACGTGGGTCCTTCCACAGCATCAACAATAGTGTGGTCCTTGGCGAGCACTGTAGGGGATCTGGAGGCTACAAGGGCTGGTGTGATCATAAGCAGTGCCTCCAGACCCAGTAGCTAGGGACCAGGGAAGGCAGCAGGGGTGGCTGGAGTTGGTGGCGTGCACACACTCAGCTGCAGACACTCTGGCTGTATGTACATTCTTCCCCCAGGCATGCACACTGCAGGGAAGCCAGTGACAGGGTTGGGCTTGGGTATGCAAGTACACAGCTAGAGGGGTTAGCCACAGGCAGGCATAGTGGTGTTGCCCAGTGACAGAGGCAGGGCCTGATCCAGGTCTGCCAGCAGCTGTGTGGGCCCTGGCTGTCAGTGTGCTCTCTCGACGAGGATGCATACTGCAGTGCAGCTTGGTGATAGGAGTTAGACCCGTGACATGCAGGTGCACAGTTGGAGGGGCTAACCCTGATTTGGGCATGGTGGTGGGGTTATCCAGGGAGGCCCTGACTGGTGTCCTGTTCTAACACAGCTATGGAAGCCTAAGTTGGCTGCTAGTGTGGCTCCTGGGCACCAGTGGGGGTGGAGAGGGACTCTGGAGGCTGGCATCAGTGAATACAAACACCCATAGGGTGAAAGCTGGCAAGACTGCTTACATTCATCAGTGGTGCAATCTGCTGAGTTTTCTGCAGACCTGGCCTCTGTGAACCAGGATTGCTAACATAGCCTCTGCTCTTCTTCCTTGCTCCTAGCTGGCTCAGTGCTCTCAGCCTTGCCAGTCTGGAGTGGGGGGGTCACATCTAAGTGGGACCTTTGCACAGTGCCCCAGAGGTGGGAGAAGCTGGCCAGTCAGCCTCTCCTGCCTTCCCTGGAGAAAGAGCTCTTTCAGGCTGGGCAGGAGCCCTGGCACTGCATAGTGCTGGCCCAAGGGATGGGCAGATGCTAGCAAATGACAGTGTCTTCCTTCCTTTCTTGTGAGACTAGTCTCAGTCTTTCTGTCTCCCAGAGCTGTTTTTGTTCATGGATAGCTGTCCAATCCTCCATCTTTGTCAGCAGACTGGGACGCTGGGCTCTCCTATTTCACCGTTTTCCCGCCATCTCCAGCAATCCCAAGGCATTCATTGTGGAAATGTGGATGAGATTGGTAATGTCCTCCTGAGGTTTATGTGAGAACTAAATTATCTGTTGCACTTAAAACAAATTGCATGTCACCTTGTTATCTGAAGGGTATGGAACAACCTGTAGAGAGTTGTCTATGGGGCTACTGTGAGACTCAGCAGCACCGTGACCCAGGTGTGGTCCCTATGGTACTTGAGGTCACAGGAGGTAGATGGACTTCATATGGAGACACAGGCCACTGTCCAGCCTGAGGGCAAAGCACAGAGTGGAAGAGTGGTTCGTGGTGCCCCCTGACCTGGCATCTCCACCCCCAGGGGCACTTTCTGTTGGGGGCATTTGCAACACCCACAGTCATTGCTTGGGGCTTGCTGTCTTACTCTGGGATCTCATAGAGCCTGTTTATCCTGGAGCTCAGAGCATCCCTCTTTCTGCAGGCATGGAGGATTGTATGCTCATTGCCGTGGAAATGGGTCAGCATATCTAGGACCCTGGTGCATGGTGAGCCCTGGAGGAAATGGGGGTACTTCTTCAAGGGCCCCACTTTTTTCTCTCTCCAGGGAGCTGGAAAATACCAGGATCATTAAAATGGAAGGAGGCACACCTGCATGTCGGGGTCACAGTGAGGTGCATCCACAGCTGGATTACACTCACTTGTGAAAGATGCTGTATCCATGACTCCCACCTGGGCACACTGTGCATTCACATGGCATCTTGACTTTGGCCATGACGGGAGTGTTTACACCAAAGAAATAGGCAAATACCATGAATCAAAACTTTTTTAAAAAAACATTTATATCTTGGAATAAGTATAGTAGCTCACCACCAGGCTTCACTTCAAACACCCCTGAGCTCCCTCAAACTGATGGTATTCCTGGAAAACTCTGCCACGTGTCATTGCATGAGAGAGGAGAGCTCTATGAGTCCAGAGAGGGTTTAGGGAAAGGTTTTGGATTCATGTGTTCCAAAGCGGACCTGATTTTCACCCATCTATTTACTTATGAAAACAGATTTTCTGTTTTGGGCTGAAGGGATGGAGGTCAATAGTGCACCTCCGGGAATGAGGAAATGGAAAGTAAAGGAAAATGTATCCCATGAAGGTGGACCAGAGCTGCTGCTGTAAGAAGGTATGAACGCAACTCCACCGTGAGGGACGAACCCTCACGCCACAGGGATGAGGAAAGACAGGGGGGCAGTCAAGGATGTCCAACAATGGCAGGAGGGAAAGCACCACAGTTCATGGGGGACGAGTCCTGGACTGAGAACAGCCCAGACATTTCCTGGCGTCTAAACCATGTTTTCCCCTGGATGTTCTCAGCTCACAGATCAGCTAGCATGAGCTGTAGGCTTTCTTCCGGATCCCCTTGGGCACATCAGATTGATGTCCAAAGGTCTGCCACAGGGAATGGTGTGTTTGCTCCCCCTTGTGTTTAGCTCCTGGCTGCATCTGGGGTCCTTGTCTGGCTGTGCTGAGCCTCTAGTAGCAGAATCCCGAGGACCAGCAGGATCAAGGCAGCCACGCCCATGCGGATGAGATTCTCCACCGTGTAATCCCTGCGATCTGAGGCTAAGAATGAGGACAGAGAGGTTGCAGAGGTCAGTGTGGGCCCAAATCACCCAGATCCTGGATGTGCACCCAGGACACCCGCCTCCCCCTGACAGGACACCCCCTCCACCCCAGGCCCATCACTGAGACATTCTTCTACTTACCACTGCTGGGGTCTGAATTGTTTTGGGGTGGGCTCAGGGTGTCAGCTGTTCCTGCAGGGAAGATGGAAGCAGATGGAAGGAGCTGGAGACCCCCGTCCGGCCAGCCCTCTGGTCTGTGTTCTATCTCCCTCATCCTGTCCCTAGCAGTTTTTGTACAGTTCCTGACCTAGCCCCTCTCTCTACTAGGAGAGTTTGCTCTGCTCTCCTCACTGGATTCCTTCAGCCTCCTTGTTTTCCTCGATTTCAGATTTTGCTTCTGAGTCATTCTGGATAGATTCTAGCCATGCCCCAGGCGCTCAGGATTGCAGAGAAAAATGGCCTCCCAACACAGAAATCATCATGTCCTTGTATGTTTTCTGTTCAGTCTGGGACACAAACCTCCTGTGCTCATGTCCCTGCAGATGAGAGTTCCCACTTATTCAGTAGCTGAGGACCCAGCGTCCATGGACGAGGGGCCGGTGTCAGGGGCTCCTGACTGTCAGGAGCACAGAAGGGCCAAAGTCTGGGGCAGGGTCCCCTTAGCTCCATGTCAACCGGCTCCCATTCTTCAGGGTCTGCATTTTAATCTGTACCTAGAATATTCATTCTTGGATATGTTCATTAATTCATTCTTCATATAGTTAGAAATACCTATGGTGCTAGACTCATAGAGAGATAGATGATAGATAGGTAGATAGATAGATCGATCTGTATCACATCTACATCAACCAAATTGATATGTCTCTCCTAAAGATGTTCAGTCTTTGGGTCATATGAACACCATTATTCCTTGCTTGCAGTGTGGATCTAGACAGGAAGACCAGTTGCAGACATGTGAAAAGCTATGGGATGAAGACGATGGGCATGAGGACCAATGGCTGCAGATACATATACATGGATATAGATGTATATGTGTTTTACGCTCATAGATTATAGGTATGGATTTTCATAACCATGTTTATTTGTAAAATAGCAGATATAATATAAATACATAAGCAGCTGTATATGTACTGATATCTATGGTGTTCTGTCTAGAGAGAGAGAGAGGTACAGTCTGTCTGTCCCTCAACAGGAGGGCACTCGAGTCTGTGGCGCGTGGGAGTGGGCAGGGGACAGGAGGGTCTGGACTCAGGCTTTGGGGAATTGGAGGCAGGTCAGGGACGCGTGCCCAGAAGGAGGAGTCTCCATCCTCATCTCACTGTTTGGGGACAAACTCTAGCAATCTGGTGAGGTTTCAAGTAGGGAGAGTTAATCGTTTTATTTCCATTGAAAGGGCAACCTCTGTCCCCACTATATCACAGGCCAGACCTGAGGAAGTCCCTACGAGTGGATTTCTAACCTCCAGGAAAGGAGAGAGCTGGTGGAATTTCCTATGGAGGGAACACACAAACTGGGAAACCATTGACCTCTCTTAACCTAGTTTTCATATGAAAAGAAAATAGTAAAAAAAAAAGGTAAAACAAAATATGAACCAATCCTAATTATAAAGATTCATACAAATAGTCAAACTAATATTAGCTTAGGGGCGCCTGGGTGGCTCAGTTGGTTGGGCGACTGCCTTCGGCTCAGGTCATGATCCTGGAGTCCCGGGATCGAGTCCCGCATCGGGCTCCCTGCTCAGCGGGGAGTCTGCTTCTCCCTCTGACCCTCTTCCCTCTCGTGCTCTCTATCTCTCATTCTCTCTCTCAAATAAATAAAATCTTTTAAAAAAAGTAATATTAGCTTATACAATTCAGAAAATACGAGTGAACAGTAAACGTTATGCAGTTGGGTTAACACCCAAATGTTTGAAACCAGGAAGCATTTGTAAAGAGCCTCATATGGCTAAAAATCAAAGAGAAAAATAGTTGTTCAGGAGACGTACATCTTTCAGGAAAAGATCACATTTTTAATAAAACCCTAATGAAGCAGGAAAATGGGTTGAAATGGATAGGTCGGCAGTGCTTTTGATATAAAAATAGTAACAATGGATCATGGATCACCACATCAAAAACTAATGATGTACTGTGTGGTGACTAACATAACAATAAAAAATTGAAAGAGAAAAAAACTAATGATGTATTGTATGGTGACTAACATAACATAATAAAATTTTAAGAAAAAATTTTAAAAAATAAAAATAGGTTTCTAATGAGCTTGCTTTAAAATAAATTTTGGAGATAAATCAAGCTGTTTCCCTGAGGTGAAGCTTCAGGACATTTTCCTCTGTCCTTTGAAGTGAGAAACACAGGTGTGCATTTTGGAAACGAGAAAGTGAAATTTCCGTGTGTAATTTTGAGCAGCGTATTGAGAAATGGTTGAAAGGAAAAGAACGTAGTGAGTTCACAGCACATAAAGATAGGCCCATACTCATAGCTCTCTTAGGCTTAGCGAACTATTATTCAGACAACTGACATATATGGTATTAAAGTAAGTAAGAAGTTCATAGAACAGGCTGCAGATTGACACTACTTTTACGAAAAAAGTTCAAAGGCTATGAAGTTCATGTAAGTGATGAATCACTGATTTTTACGCAGGAAATAAGTAAATAAATGAGACTTGTTGAAAATGTGCTAAGACTCCATAGTGCCCAGAAGTTCTTCCCCACGAGGAATGTGTGAATCTGATCTAACCCCGTGCGCACCGGAGAAGGATGACTTGTTTCTGCGTCTGCATCCCTGTCACCTGAGGTCCCTTTGTCATCACGTCTGCAGGTGCTGCTGTAGAAGGTGTGAGAAGCAGGCACAGGGACCCTGGACAAGCGTCCACACACAGTGCACAGTGGACACCCGCTGCACATGGGCTCACGGTGCGGCATCCCTGGGGACTCCCGTGAGCCGGGCACGGCCCCTCCTCAGTCTCAGGTGTGCACCGAGGGGCAGGGAGGCCCCCAGGTGAGCACAGGGGGCAGCAGAGCGGAGCCTGCAGGTGGGGCGGCTTCTCTCCAGGACAGTGTCCTGTGGGGCTGACACCACAGAGCAGATCCTGATATGGAGGGGGCAGGAGGTGAGTGGGAGGCCTCTGTCTACTCACGATCATTCTCACTCCCCCACCCCTCATGCAGCCCCCGCCTCCTTACCTCTGCTGAGACTGCAGGATAGGGGAACCCCGGTGGAGGCTGTGGATCTTTCCAGTCTCCCCTGGGATGGACCCTCCTCCGTGGAGCCCCTGTGACCCCCGCATTTGCTACTGTGTCGGGCTTTCCTGACACGTGCATCTTGAGCTGACCGAGCTCATACAGGTCAGGGTCAGGGGTCTCTCACCTATGACCAGGAGCTCCAGGGGGTCACTGGGCTGTGACAACACGTAGGGGGAGGTGCTCACTGAGCCGTAGCACCTGTAGGTCCCCTCGTGGGCTGAGGTCACAGGACTCATGGAGAATTCAGCCTGGTGCTGCCCAGCTCGGTGCTTTGATCTAAGACGCAGCGGGGGATCGGCTGCCCCCTCCTTGGACAGAAGGAAAGTGTCCACAGACCTCGATGACTGACACAGCAGGGTCACATTCTCTCCTGAGGTCACCGTGGGTCCTGGCTGCACTGAGAGGGAGGGTGTGTCGGGGAGCTGTCCTAGAGAGAGGACGGGCGGGTGAGGGGCTGTCCAGCCCTTGTTCTGAACTGAGTCTGTCTGTGTCCTCTGGGTCTCTCCCTTCTCTGTCTCTGTCTGTCTCTCTCCCTCCCTGGGGACCCCACACCTCTGGTCCCACCACCACCACCTGGGGCCCCCCTGGCAGGAGCTGTGCAGGGTCTGGGGTCCTGACTGACCTGTGGCATCTCACCTGCGACCAGGATGTCCAGGGGGTCACTGGGGGCCGACCACTCGGAGGAGAGGTTCTGTCCACCATAGCATGTGTACCGGCCGCCGTGGGAGGGTCTCACAGGGTCCAGGTCGAAGTTCGCCCCAGAGAGCCCAGCGTGGGGCTGCCGGCCAAGGCGCCGGGGAGGGTCACCTGCTCCCTCCTTGGACAGAGCGAATCTGTCGTAGCCAACATCAGAGCGACACTGGAGGGTCAGGCTCTGTCCAGAGGTCACGACAGGGCCCTGCTGGCTCAGGAGGGAGGGCTTGCCCGACACACCTGGGAGAGACCAGCCGTGGATTGCAGGGGCTGATTATTCTCCCCAAACCTCCCTTCTCCCGTCCTGACCCCCGGGCCTCACGGTCCATCACCCTCAGTGTCTCTGACCTGTGAGCCCCTGTTGTCCCCCATTCCACCCTCTCGTCTGGGGCTCCCCTGGGAGCAGAGCCCCCATAACCTGTCTGGTGCATCAAAACATGGATGGGGCAACAATCAGACTCCCTCACCTGAGACCACCAGCTCCAGGGGGTCACTGGGGTACGACCACACCTGGGGGGTGTTGCTGTAACAACCATAGCATCTGAACGTCCACCTGAGGCTGGGGGTCACAGGGCCCACAGGGAACAGGGCCTGGGACCCCCCACTGGGGGCTGGCTGGGAGTCCCGTGTCCAGGAGGTCTGGCGTTCTCCTTCCTTCATCAGGATGAACCTGTGGAATCCCACCCACGAGCCACACTGGAGGGTCACGTTCCCTCCTGAGGTCACAACAGGGCTGGGCGTGGCTATGAGTCTGGGTTTGTCGTGCAATCCTAGGGGAGGAGAAGGGGACGGTGTTAAATGGGGCTCAGATCCCCCACATCATCCCCAGGGCTGGGCTGTGACAGGGAGACACCTGAGAGCAGACCCCCTTCCTGAGGGCAGAGCCTGGGGCTGGGACCCTGAGTGGGCTCGCACCTGTCACCACCAGCTCCAGGGGGTCACTGGGCTCTGACCAGCCAGTGGGACTGAGACAGTAACAGAGATACTGTCCTGCATATACATCTGTCATGTATCTGATGGAGAACTTGGCCTTGTCCCCGGGCTCCAGTGTCTTCTGTCTGTCCCAGGTCTCTGAGTTTCCCTCTTTATGCAGGCGGTACTCCTGGGCCTCCAGGCTCCCCTGACACCAGATGGTCACAGATGTCCTCCAGGGGATCACAGAGCCTGGCTCAGCCCAGATGGTGGGTTTGGGGAGGATTTCTGGAAGAAACAGAGGCTGGGACACAAGACCTTCCCCACCCCCAGGTCCCAGCTCTGCCCCAAACCCCCAGACGTCCCCCTCCGTCAGCCCAGAACTGCTGTTCTCCAACCCCTCTGCCTGGTGGGTGACCCCCAGTGAGGAGGTGGGACTGAGACCCCTGGGGACAGACTCACCTGCCTGCACTCGGGTCCTGGGGCCCACACTCAGCCCTGGAAGAGAGTTCCTGTGAGAGGTTTGCCCCGAATCCTGAGCAGAACCCCTCCTCCCGTGAGCCTCCTGAGTCTGGGGTCTCCGACAGCCCAGGGCCTGGCTGTGGGGCGGGTCCCTCCCAGAATAGGGCGTCCCCTCCCCTCCTCAGATCTCACCGAGACAGAGCAGGGCCGTGAGGGCGGGGGTCATGGCGTCTCCCGTCTCTGGCTCTAGCAGTGCATAGGGAGGGACCTCGGTGCCCACAGGACGGGCAGACACACAGGGTGTGGTGATGCGGAGGCTGATCTTCCTTGTCACGGGGTTGTCACGTCAGCAGCCCCACAGGAAGGGGAACAGCCCCTCCCCAAGACCTAGCCTGGCTCTGGTGTCCATGATGGTGCAGCAAGTGGATCCCGAGGCTTCCTGAGATGCCCCATCCAGGTGAGGAGACCAGGGCATGTCCTTCCCTCCAGAGCCTCCCCCCATGGGTCTCCTTCAACCTCAGCACATCCCTGGGGTCCTCACCATGGACGGGGCCCCCAGATCTCAGAGATGCTGCAGGGGACATGTGTTCCTGTAGTCCTGGGGAGCTCATGTCAGCACAGACACCAGACGTCTCTGCTCCGCTCAGGTTGAGGTCATGGTGGCCTTGAGCCCAGAGGAGAAATACAGGCAAATAGGGAAGGAAACACAGCCCCTCTCCTGGCTCCGGAGCGTGGGCTTTCTTTTGTCACAGCCTCCATGAGGCTTTCTATCACTTCTCTATTTTCTTCTTTCTTGTGACACCGTCCACACCCCATTCATGGGAACACACCTGTGTGAGTCCCTCCTGGCTCCTCGGTGCCCCTTGTTCCAGGGGCAGAGCCGTCCTCCCCACACTGGGGTCTTGCCAGTAAGCTATAGGGGACAATACATGGGTAAGTGCTGTAATATGGGAGACAAAGCTGATTCTAATATAAATACTACTCCAGTGTCCACTGCCCGGGTGATCTTGAGCACAGTGACTTGTCCTATAGCATGCTATCCTGAACCCCATTCCTCAGAGCGGTTGTGGGGTCAGTGGGACCTGGAACATGGGTGGGATCAATCTTGTTAGTTTCCCAACCTGATTAAGAGTGGTGTGGTTGAGACACCAGAGGCCATGTGTCAGACCCTACAGTGAGGGTGGACCAGTGATGCACATGTCCTTGAGAGACCCCATGTGCTCTTAACACCGAGAAGTGCTATTTATATTATTTCTGAAACTGTTGGCAACAAAAATTTCTGGAACTGAGAGGGACTACAATAGAACAGAGGCCAAAGCTGAGTGACCACCAGTGCCTGGGGTCAAGATGGGGGTGGTCAAATTTGATTTCAGCCTCTGTGCAGTCAGGCAGGTGGCCAGGTCATCATAGGCAGGAAATGCATAGTTTCTGGGTGACTGTGGAAGTGACATGACCCTTCCACCATGTGCAGGGTGGGCACTGGCATGTCTCTGCCCACTGACCCGCCCAGAGGTCAGCACTGAGCCATGTCCCCTTTGTGTGTGTGTGTGTGTAGTGGTTATGTCCAGTGGACCCCTGCACTGGCATCTGTCCATGTGTGAGTGTGTGGCTCCCACGGGAGCCATACCTGCTGGACACATCCCTGCTCAGATGCTAATTTAGGAGAGTGGATGCCAGGGTCAGTGGGGCTGTGAACATCCACCCCTTTCAGTCCAGTCTTCAGGACAGCCCTGTGATCTACTGTGTCTGGAACTCAGGTGTGTGGGCGGTGAGTGTCCAACAGGAATGGACATCAGAGACTGATCCCAATGTGATAAGGAGTGCTATGGAAGACTGTGTGCAGAGTCATCAATGATAGCCCAGGATGTGGAACAGCAGGAATATGGGAAACTCATTTTACAGTAAGCATGTGAAATATCGGAAAAGTGGAAAAGAACATTGAATGTTTGATGCCATAACAGAAGTTATATTATGGAAGAAGATAAAAATGTAGAAATGAATTAGTCAAATACTCTGGAGGTAAAAAAAGAAAAACTTAGCGAACATATAGTACTATATACTGGCTAACTGAACATAACAAAAAAATAAAAATAAATAAATAAATACTTGATATAACAGAATGCAGCTACTTGTTCCATCCATGATAAGACACAGCTGAAGAGCAGAACATGAAATTGGAAGACAATGCTGAGGACTCTTTGTCGGATGCAAAACAGACAGACTGAAATGAGAGCATGCAGATACCCAGGGAACATGGAGGCCAGTGGGTTTGTGAGTTCTGGAAGGAGAGCGGTGAGAAGGGTGTCAGGCAATAGTCCCAGCGGCCAATAGCCAGGTGTTTTACAGAGACAGAACAGGCAGGCGCTGGTGTGCTCAGACGAGTCCATGAAATCTGTGTCTCCATATCTTATGGTGGAGTGAAGGAAGTTGATGGGAGCTTACTTTTGAGCCGAAGAAAAATGCAGAGAGATTTGGGAAAAGCGTTTGTAAGGAATGATGAGTGAGGAATGCTTTACTCACCCATGGGATCGTGAAGGGAAAAAGGTGAAAGGGTCAGCAGGGCACACATCCCCAGTTCCAAGGAGACTCGGGAAGCCAGAAGGAGGGTCACGTTGGTGGGTGAGTCAGAAGTGTCTGACTCTTGGTTTCGGCTCAGGTCATGATCTCAGGGTCTTGCAATTGAGCCCTGTGTCAGGGACCATGCTCAGAGGGGAGTCAGGTTGAGATTCTCTCCCTCTCCCTCTGCTTCACCATTGGTCCCTCCCCCTACTCTCTCTCTATCTCTCTCAAATAAATAAAATAAATATTTAAAATAGAAGGAGAAGGAAGCCTGGGTGGCTCAGTTGGTTGGGTGTCTGCCTTCGGCTCAGGTCATGATCCCAGGGTCCTGGTATCGAGCCCCACATCGGGCTCCCTGCTCAGCCGGGAGCCTGTTTCTCCCTCTCTTGCTGCTCCCCCTGCTGGTGTTCTCCATCTCTCTGTGTGTCAAATAAATAAATAAAATCTTAAAAAAAATAAAATAAAATAGAAAGAGGGGTGCGTGAGTGGCTCAGTCGGCTAAGCACCTGACTCTTGATTTCAGCTCAGGTCTGGATCTCAGGGCTGTGATTTAAGGCCCTGTTTTGGGCTCCATGCTATGTCTGGAGCCTACTTAAAAAAGAAAGGGAAAAAGTATAATAGAAGGAGGCATACGTGCATGCTGGGGTCACCAGTGAGGTGTGCCGGTAGCTGGATCACACTCACATGTGAAAGACGGTGTATCCATGACTCCCACCACAGTACACAGAGCATTCACACAGATTTTTGATATTGGCCATGATGGGCATATTTACACCAAAGAAACAGGCAAATGCCACGAAGGACAGCTTTTTAAAAACCGATTATTTCTTAGAGCCAGTGTAGCAGCTCACCACCTGGTTGTCACTTCAAACACCCCTGAGTTCCCTCAAACTGATGGTATTTCTGGAAAACTACCAGGTATCACTGGATGAGGAGAGAAGGGCTCAATGAGTCCAGAGAGGGTTTAGGGAATTGTTTTCCATCATCTGTTTCCAAGTAGACCGTATTTTTACCCCATCTATTCAAAACCAGATTCTGTGTTCCATAAGGAACAGAAGTATACTTCAAAGAATGTGGTTAATAAAAATGAAGGAGAATGCATATATATTCCTCCTGACTCATCCCTCCTGGAGTCTGACTTGTTTTGTGATGGTCTGAGGCTATCAGCTACACCTGAGAGTCAAAAATAGAGCCTGTGATTGAGGAGACCTAGGAATGCTGAAGTATTCCCTTCCCTCATCTCTAGGGAGTTCCTGAAACTAGCTAATGTCCTCTCAATCCCTTGAGGTGAGCATCTCCAGAGTCTCAACTTCCATCTAATTAGGAGGCAAAAATAAACATGTGAGGCTTCATTTTGTCCTGAGAATCAGGAACGTGGAGGAGTGGAAGGCTGGGTCTCTCTTTTTATCCCGGCACACCAGCCAGCTCCTTCTGGCCCCTGACTTGGGATTATATATTTCCATAGCACTTTCTATTCTTCAATCTAGCAATCTATTATTTTTAAGAATGACATGGTGGGATCTCTGCAGCCCACCAGGCAATCTGTCTAGGAGGAAGGATTACCAGAGGTAACATAAGCTCCAATTACTCATTCAGTTTGCCATCTAGATAGAGTGATTGATAAGAAATGAACAAGAAGATTTGTACCATACACTCTTGGAGAAGGAGGGAGCTGTGTTAAAAGGGGCCATTGTCCCACATGCTCCAGATGTGGGCTGTGAGCGAGAGGTCCTCCTGAGGTCACACTCTGTTTCCTTCGGCTTGGAGAAGGGTTTCACCTCCCCCCAGGGGGAGGGGACCAGTTCCTGCCCTCACCTGTCACCACCAGGGTCAGGAGGTCACTCCCCTGTGACCAGCTCTTCCCTCTCTGATATGCACACTGGTATCACCCTGAATTGTGTGAGCTTATGGATGCAAAGGAGAAACTGGCCCTGTTGCTGGAATCCTGTGGGGTCTTCATGGACAGGAATTCATAGACCCTCTCTTTATACAGATAGTAGACATCAGCCTGCAGAGACGCCTGACACCAGATGGACGCAGGGCTCCCCTTGATGACCATGGGGCCAGGATCAGTCCAGATGGGGGGTTTGGGGAGGGTCCCTGGAAAGGAATCAGATGGAGTTGCAAGGGTGCCCTTCTCTCCTCAGTTTCCCACCTGTCGCCCCAAGGCCCTTCCCACACCGGTCACCATCAGCCCTGACCCTCTGTGACCCCCAAAGCCCAGTGGTTTGTTGGGCAGAAGCAGGATTTCTGGGGAGGACTCACCCACCTGTGCCTGGTCCCACGGGGCCTGACACACCCTGAAAGTGTCGTAGGTACAATACATATAACAACTTCAATGTAAAGGGGTGAGGAACACAGTCATTTATATGTTTGTAAGGTTCCCACATTTAATTGAAGAGGTAAAATACTAATTCTAACTTGACTGTGTAAAGTTAGGTATGTATATGTATCTAGACAGCCACTTAAACAGCACCCAAAATGTATAGTTTAAACTGCAATAAGGTTTTAAGGACATTAAATTGTAATATGAAACATATTTCTTAAAGCCAATAAAAGGAGGAAAATGGAAATAGAAGAGCAGACAAACAAAAATAAAATAATGAATCTAATAATCTTATCAGTAATTATGTTATAGGTAAATGGTGTAAATACAACACTTTATTTTTTTTAAGATTTTATTTATTTATTTGTCAGAGAGAGATTGACAGGACCTGGTGGCAAAGGCACATGGGAGTGATAATGTAATGGGTAGGGACTTTCTGTTGTGGTAATAAGAATGTTCTAGAAATGGATAGTGGTGATGATTGTCTAACACGGTACATGTACTTAATGCTGCTGAATTATATACATTTGCAATGGTTAAAATGGTAAATTTTATGTAATGTATATTCAACTACATTAAAAAAGTAGAATAACAAAAAAAATGTACTATACAAACACTAATCAAAAGAAAATTTAAGTCGTTGAATTAGCTTCCAATTCCTGCTGTCACAAATGACCACAAATTTGGTGTCTTAAAACACATAAATTTATTATCTTACAATTCTGGATGTCAGAAGTATAAATACAGTCTCACGGGTGTAAAGTCAAGGAATAGGGAGACATTCACTTGCTTCATCTTCATTCAGAACCAGAGTTCTGAATGCAATTGACTTCTAAATATTGACCATGTATCCCATAAATTTGGAAAACTCCTTTTTGTTTTGGGTAACACAACTTTATATATTTTTTATTTTCTATGCACACAACTGTGTAATCTCAGAACAATACAAGTAGTATTCTTATCCATTTCCATGCTTATTGTTTTGTTTTGCTTCTTTTAATTGGCTGGTACCTCCAATTAAATGAATTGAGTGCTGCGCTGAATACAAATGGTCAGAAGAAACATACTTGGATCATCCTCATCACAGAGAAAAGGACTTCAAGTCCTCACCTTCAAAGATGATATCCAGGTGCTGATTGATAACCATGCCTTCATAAATTGTAGGAAACACCTTTTTATTTCAGACGAGTTTTTGTTTTCATTATGAATTGTTGGTGTGTTTTATCAAAAGCTTTGCATGCATCTGTTGAGATTATTAATTTTTAAATTTTTAAAAAATTTTTATTATTATGTTCAATTAGCCAACATATAGTACATCATTTTTAAATTTTTAATTAAATTATAGTTAACATATGATATGAGTTTCAGATGTCCAACAGAGTTAACAATTATATACATTATGCAATCCTCACTATAAGAAATGCAATTATCATGTGTCACACAAAAAATTATTACAATATTACTGATTATATTCCCTAAACTGTATTTTTCATCCCCAGGGCTCATTTATTATGTAACTGGAAGTTTGTAACTCTTAATCCTCTTCACCTGTTTCAACCATCTTCCCATTCCCCCTCTCTTCTGGTTTGTGAGATGGTCATTTTTACAAATTCTGTTAATGTATCAGATTATATTGATTGAGTTTTAAATTTTTAAGCTACTCTGTTCCTCCCCTCCCCGCCAAAATCCAGTGTGGTCATGATGTAGAGTCTTTTTTAACTATTGCTGAATCTTATTTGAACATTTTGTTTAGAGATTTACATCTAAATTTATGCGAGACATCTTTATGTGCCTTTTTCATTCTGTAATTACCTTGCCAGGTTTTGGTGTCAATAGTTTCCTGGCCTAATCCAATATCGCTCCTTCCCTTTTTATTCTCAGGAAAGGTTTGTGTAATTTTGGTGTGTGTATATGCATGTATATATGCATGTGTGTATGCATGGGTGTATGCACGTGTGTGTTTCCTAAGGGCATAAGTGTTTGGAGGAAATTCCCACTGAAGCCTCCTCAACAGACACATTTCTATATTACAGAATGATTATACCCATGGCCTTAGCTCACACTTCCATCCCATAACATAGTTGCCTTTCTTGCATGTGTTGAGAACATTTAGATCTACTCTCTTTGCAACATTCAAGGATATGATACAGTGTGATGAGCTGTGGTCATCACGTCCTACATCAGATCCCCAGAACTTGTGGTCTTATAACTAGAGATATTGTTCATCTTGTAGCTATAATCTTGACCACCACCTCCCCATTTCCACACCCCAGCCCTGGAAGCCACACAGTCTGCTCTCCATTTCTCTCAGTTTCCACATACTTCATTTGGGGGGTGGGGGTTTTTTATTTGATTTTCCAACATATAGTACATCATTAGTTTTTACTGTAGTGTTCAATGATTCATTAGTTATAATAACACCCAGTACTCATCACCACTTGCCCTCCTTAATGCCCATCACACAGTTACCCCATCTCCCCACCCCCTCCCTTCTGTAACCCTCAGTTTGTTTCCCGGAGTCCAGAGTCTCTCATGGTTATTTTCTCCCTCTCTGATTTCTTCCCATTCGGTTTTCCCTCCCTTCCCCGCTGGTCCTCTGTGCTATTGCTTATGTTCCACATATGAGTGAAACCATATGATAATTGACGTTCGCTGCTTGACTTATTTCACTTAGCATAATCTCCTCCAGTCCCATCCATGTTGATGTAAAAGTGGGGTATTCATCCTTTCTGATGGCTGAGTAATATTCCATTGTATATATGGACCACATCTTTATCCATTCGTCTGTTGAAGGGCATCTCGGCTCTTTCCACAGCTTGGCTGTTGCGGACATTGCTGTTATGAACATTGGGGTGCATGTGGGCCTTCTTTTCACTACATCTGTATCTTTGGGGTAAATACCCAGTAGTGCAATTGCTGGGTCATAGGTTTTTGATCACAGAGTCAATGCATTTAATGTACACATAGGGTGATACATATTTTCTACTTCTTCATCATTTTGTAACTTGTATTTTTGAGGACTTTTTCAGTTACTCTGCTTAAAATGATTCATAACATTCTATTATTGATTTAAAGTGTGTAGGATGTGATGCTGTCCTGATAATGGTGATGTGTACCTCCTCTCTCTCTCTCTCTCTCTCTCTCACCTGGCTATTGTAGCTAGGATTTATAAATGTGACCATTGTTTACAAAAATGAACATTTTGGCTTTATTGATTTTTCTCTATTTTTTTTGTCCTCACTAGTAGATACTCTTGTCATTATTATTTTCCTCCTTCTACCTTCATTTGGAATAATTTGCTATTCTTTTTCTTTCTTTTTTTTTAAGTTTTATTCATTTATTTGACAGAGAGAGACACAGTGAGAGAGGGAACACAAGCAGGGGGAGTGGGAGAGGGAGATGCAGGCGTCCTTCTGAGCAGGGAGCCTGATGCGGGGCTTGATCCCAGACCCTGGGATCATGACCTGAGCCGAAGGCCAGGCACCCCTGCTATTCTTTTTCTATAGTCTCGATATAATAGGTTATATCATTATTTTACTCTGTTTTCTGTTCTAATATATTAGTTCTAATATATTAGTTCTTGGTTCTTAATTTTCCCATTTCATAGGTTTGATGTGTAACATTTACATTGTCCTTCAGTGTAAACATTCTCTCATTTCCATTTTGGTTTTCTCATTTCATTCCTGAATTATTGAGAAGTCCGTTGCTTTGATTTCCAAAGTATAGAGATAGTACTATCTTTGATGGCAGAATCAGGTGACTCCCAGAGGGTCCCGGGAGTTCCTACTGGTCTGCGTGAGGAGTCCAGGTTGGCTGGCATTAGGTGGCGCCCAGTGTGGGCAGCTCCTGTGCCTTCCAGGGTCTCTGCGGTCGCTTCCCTGGAGTGTGGGGTCTGGGTCCTTCCTGGGCTAGCGGAGGGCCAGAGCAGCATACACATTGGGCTCTGCTGGGGGCTTCCCTGGTTGGGAGGGAGGGGATGCACTTGTCTCTCGTCGGAGGGTCAAGCGGTTCAGCTGGGCGTAGGTCACATCTGAAGGGGCATGAGATGTCGCAGCCTGCAGCGGGGGAGAGAGGGGAGGTGTGTGGCTGAGGAGGCGGGAGCCTGGGGGCTTGGAGAAGGGACCCACCTGACAGTCTGTCTGCCTGTCTTCCTCTGTTTGTCTGTCCTCCGAGCCCAGCAGTGCCCCAGACACGGGGGAAGGAGAAGGGGCCAGTCCCCGCCTGAGTCTTGATCTTGAGTGGCTCACCTGGGCCCGTGTCAATCCCTGGGGGTCTTCATCCCGTGCGTTCTGCTGCAGACAGACAGTGAGGGGGAAGTTTGTCGTCTTGATTCCAATCGACCGCCTCAGACTCTTTTCCACACTGTTGCCACAGTGATGCTTTCAAACTTTCAGGCGGATTAGGTCACTTTCCTGGTGGACTCTCCAGGGGCTTCCTGAGCCTTGGGACATGCAATGCTTTCTATGGCTCCAATTCTATTCCTGACACTGTTTCTTGCTCATTTGGCTCCAGCCACATAGCCTATGTTCCTTCAAAACATGTTGCTGCCCCAGGACTTTTGCACCTGCTACCCCTGCTCTTGTTTTATTTTCCTTGGCCACACTTTGCACTCGAGGGTGCTGCCCACTTCCTTGCATATTCTGTCTGTCACCCACAACGTGAGCTCATAGAAGGTGGGTCAGATTTGCCCACTGCTGTGCTTGCAGCACGAGGTGGGGCCTGGTAAATGGTGGGCTTCCTGTGCCCATTTACTGGGTGAATGAATGAAGGGGGCCTAAGACCTGTGGATGATTCATTTCTTCATGCACCCTCTTGAGACCTGGGCATGCACCTCAACAACCAGAAGTCAGACAGTGGTCAGGGAGCCAGGCAAGGGGAGCACAGAGGAGGCCCCATGAGGTCACAGCAGGCTGACCCAGAGTGCCCAAGGAGGGAGAAGGCATCTGAGGGACACTGCTGAGATTGGGTGGTGTGAGGACAGAGAAGTGTCCATTGGATTAAGTTTGGCACCACGAGGGCCCTGGGGTCTGCACGAGAGTGGGGATCTCACCCGATGGTCCAGCTCCACCCCCTCCTCAGGCTGAGTGTCTTGCACGGCAGCATCTGCTGGGGCGAATGGGGGTACCTCAGGCAAGGTCCCCTGAGGTTTCTCAGACAGGGCAGCTGTGATCCAGAGGATTCAGCAGGGGCAGGGGGAGGTGCCAAGGTCATGCATGTGGGAATTTGGTCCCCTACCCCCAGACCCTCCCAGCCCATCCCCAGGGCAATCCCCTTCCTCTCACAGAGGCTCTCCTCTTGGTCAGCAGCAGCTGAGCTGGAGCTGGGGAGGAGACAGGGTGTTAAGGGGCATAGAGGGGGCGGGTAGGTGGGAGTTTGGGGGTGTGCGAGCAAGAGTTACCTGTCCTGCAGGCCTCTGTCCTTGGGCTCTGGGTCTGCAGCCCCTGCAGGACATTGGGAATCAGCCTCGCTCTGGGCGGAGGTTACGACCACCCCCATGTGATTCCAGGGAAAGGAGCCCTTCACACATATTGTCTGTGTGTCTCTCCATCTCCCGAGATTAAAAAGAGGAAACACCTTCAGTTGGCACGTGGGTCCCACCTGGGTGTTTTCTTTCTAGACTCTCTGACTTGAGATTCTGCAAGTGTCTTTCCACACCAGCCTTTCCCACCTCTCTGGCTTCCTTCTGGCCGCCGCCCTCAGCCCACCCTCGGTCGGCCCAGGGGGCAGCCACCACCCCCTGGGGCCCGTCACCCCCTCCCCTTCTCACCTGGCTTCCTGCCTTTGCCCCGACGCCGGTGTCGGACCAGGAGGAGGCCGAGGAGGCCGAGCAGCAGGACGAAGGCCACCGAGACCCCGATGAGGACGTACAGGTACCAGTGGGAACCTGGGGCAGGAGCCACACCATGAAGGAGCCAGTGATGCCATTTAACTGAGCACCTGCTGTGTGCCAGGCACCTGCTGGGCTCTGTGCATTCACCTCTGACCCTGTCAGTGATCGCGCAGCAGGGGATTGCCGCCCATCCCGCCCACTCCACAGACAGGAAACTGAGGCACAGAGAGGTCATTCACGTGTCTCAGGTCGCCCAGCGTGGGGGCGGCAGGGCTGGGGCTGGAACCAGGGCTGTGGGTTCCCCGTGCTCTCCTCATCCCGTCCCCTGTGGGGACACCAGCTCGAGGCTCTGGGCTCCTCACCTGGGGCACGGCCTGTCCCAGCATCTTCTTCTGGAGCTGAGGGTCCTTCCAGATCCCCTATCACCTGAACGCCCCGGCCATTGCCCTCCCTCCTCTCCTCCTACAATGTCACTGTCACAGTTGCGGAAGGACAGCCCCCCCATAGGTCATGACCTGGGGGCTTCCCCGTGAGTCCTCCTGTCCCACGATCAGAGCCCTGGTCAGAACGGAGGGGAACTCTACTCTAGGCCACGACTCTCTCCTTTACTTGGGGAAACTGAGGCCCACACAGGCGAGGGGCACGTCCAGGCCAACGCCTGCAGAGGACGCTGAACCGAGGGTGTAACTCAGCCCCTGCTCCCCATGGGCCCTCCCACCACTGAGAGCCTCGCTCACCCTCAGAGCCCCTGGAGCCCCGTTGTCCCCCTGGCATGTCTGAGGGACTGGAAGAAAAGCCCCTGGACCAGCGGCCCCTGTGACTCACCAGCTGTTGAGCTGGGCCCTGTGGGTGAGGGGCCAGGGTCTGTAGAGGGTCCTGGGGAAAAAGACCAGAGGGGGGCTGGAGCTTCCCCTAGAGACCGTCTCTGCCCACACTCTTCTCCCTCATGTGCCCTGTGGCCCCCAAGGTCCCCCTCCGCCTGGAGACTTCTGGTGATGGGGGCGAAGGACGAGGCAGGGGTGGGAGGGCCCTGTCTCCCCCCTGCACTGTGAGCTGGGGACCCCTCTGCCGACGCTCCCTCGGAGCCCCTCACTCCCGTCCTAGACCAGAGCCCTCCTGGGCACAGGGTCCTGAAGACAATGTTGGGACACAGAGGGGACAGGGTCAGGGGCCCCTCACCGTTGACCAGGAGCTCCAGGGGGTCACTGGGCTGTGACAACACGTAGGGGGAGGTGCTCACTAAGCCGTAGCACCTGTAGGTCCCCCCGTGGGCTGAGGTCACAGGACTCATGGAGAATTCAGCCTGGTGCTGCCCAGCTCGGTGCTTTGATCTAAGACGCAGCGGGGGATCGGCTGCCCCCTCCTTGGATAGAAGGAAAGTGTCCACAGAGCTCCATAACTGACACAGCAGGGTCACATTCTCTCCTGAGGTCACCGTGGGTCCTGGCTGCACTGAGAGGGAGGGTTTGTAGGGGAGCTGTCCTAGAGAGAGGAAGGGCGGGTGAGGGGCTGTCCAGCCCTTGTTCTGCACTGAGTCTGTGTCCTCTGGGTCTCTCCCTTCTCTGTCTCTGTCTGTCTCTCTCCCTCCCTGGGGACCCCACACCTCTGGTCCCACCACCACCACCTGGGGCCCCCCTGGCAGGAGCTGTGCAGGGTCTGGGGTCCTGACGGACCTGTGGCATCTCACCTGCGACCAGGATGTCCAGGGGGTCACTGGGGGCCGACCACTCGGAGGAGAGGTTCTGTCCACCATAGCATGTGTACCGGCCGCCGTGGGAGGGTCTCACAGGGTCCAGGTCGAAGTTCGCCCCAGAGAGCCCAGCGTGGGGCTGCCGGCCAAGGCGCCGGGGAGGGTCACCTGCTCCCTCCTTGGACAGAGCGAATCTGTCGTAGCCAACATCAGAGCGACACTGGAGGGTCAGGCTCTGTCCAGAGGTCACGACAGGGCCCTGCTGGCTCAGGAGGGAGGGCTTGCCCGACACACCTGGGAGAGACCAGCCGTGGATTGCAGGGGCTGATTATTCTCCCCAAACCTCCCTTCTCCCGTCCTGACCCCCGGGCCTCACGGTCCATCACCCTCAGTGTCTCTGACCTGTGAGCCCCTGTTGTCCCCCATTCCACCCTCTCGTCTGGGGCTCCCCTGGGAGCAGAGCCCCCATAACCTGTCTGGTGCCTCAAAACATGGATGGGGCCACAATCAGACTCCCTCACCTGAGACCACCAGCTCCAGGGGGTCACTGGGGAGTGACCACACCTGGGGGGTGTTGCTGTAACAACCATAGCATCTGAATGTCCACCTGAGGCTGGGGGTCACAGGGCCCACAGGGAACATGGCCTGGGACCCCCCACTGGGGGCTGGCTGGGAGTCCCGGGTCCAGGAGGTCTGGCGTTCTCCTTCCTTCATCAGGATGAACCTGTCGAATCCCACCCACGAGCCACACTGGAGGGTCACGTTCCCTCCTGAGGTCACAACAGGGCTGGGCGTGGCTATGAGGCTGGGTTTGCTGTGCAATCCTAGGGGAGGAGAAGGGGACGGTGTTAAATGGGGCTCAGACCCCCCACATCATCCCCAGGGCTGGGCTGTGACAGGGAGACACCTGAGAGCAGACCCCCTTCCTGAGGGCAGAGCCTGGGGCTGGGACCCTGAGTGGGCTCGCACCTGTCACCACCAGCTCAAGGGGGTCACTGGGCTCTGACCAGCCAGTGGGACTGCGATAGGAACAGAGATACCGTCCTGCATATACATCTGTCATGTATCTGATGGAGAACTTGGCCTTGTCCCCGGGCTCCAGTGGCTTCTGTCTGTCCCAGGTCTCTGAGTTTCCCTTTTTATATAGGCGGTACTCCTGGGCCTCCAGGCTCCCCCGACACCAGATGGTCACAGATGTCCCCTGGGGGATCACAGAGCCTGGCTCAGCCCAGATGGTGGGTTTGGGGAGGGTCCCTGGAAGGAAACAGAGGCTGGGACACAAGACCTCCCCACCCCCAGGTCCCAGCTCTGCCCCAAACCCCCAGACGTCCCCCTCCGTCAGCCCAGAACTGCTGTTCTCCATCCCCTCTGCCTGGTGGGTGACCCCCAGTGAGGAGGTGGGACTGAGACCCCTGGGGACAGACTCACCTGCCTGCACTTGGGTCCTGGCGCCCACACTCAGCCCTGGAAGAGAGTTCCTGTGAGAGGTTTGCCCCGAATCCTGAGCAGAACCCCTCCTCCCGTGAGCCTCCTGAGTCTGGGGTCTCCGACAGCCCAGGGCCTGGCTGTGGGGCGGGTCCCTCCCAGAATAGGGCGTCCCCTCCCCTCCTCAGATCTCACCGAGACAGAGCAGGGCCGTGAGGGCGGGGGTCATGGCGTCTCCCGTCTCTGGCTCTGGCAGTGCATAGGGAGGGACCTCGGTGCCCACAGGACGGGCAGACACACAGGGTGTGGTCATGCGGAGGCTGATCCTCCTTGTCATGGGGTTGTCACGTCAGCAGCCCCACAGGAAGGGGAACAGCCCAGCTGTCATTTCCCCAGGGCTGAGGTTAGGGCAGGCGATGGACTTTGCAGATGTTTCTGACCATATCTGAGGCCTCACCTGACCCTTAAACTCTTGTCTTCCTGGCCTGATACCCCCCCTTGTGACCCAAGCTTCAATAGGTATTTATTGAATGTTTGCATTTTGTCTGGCCCAGAAATACATTGCTGGACTAGACTGATTCAAACTAGTTTTCAGAGCTCACATTAGCAAAACAAAAAACTAAAAGCAAAAAAGAAACCCAATTTGAAAAGGACTATGTGGTATATTATTTTCCTATTGTGTTCCTGCCATAGCCAATCACTACATGCTAGTGGGTTAAAGCTGCACAGATTTATTATCTTATCCTTTTGGAGAACTGAATTCCAACATGAACACCCCTGAGTTAAAATCGAGGTGTCCCGGGGCTGTGCTCCATCTATAGGCCCTGGGGGCAAATCCATTTCCTTGCCTTCGCAAGCTGCTAGCCCTGCCCGTATGCCTTGCTGCCCCCTTCCATCTCCAGAGCCAGCCTACATTGCTCCGGTACTCTGGAGTCTCTTCTTTGCCTCTGCCCCCCCCCCCGGCCCCCTCCTTCACTCATAAGGACCCTTGTGATGACTCATGGCCAAGCATTCTGTCTCCACTAGAGCTCAGGAGCAACCCAGAACTCCTTCACAAAAGGAGAGTAGTTCTCCGCAGAATGGCATAGTGTGGCTCCAAAATCTTTAATATCTGTGTTGCACTTCATCTATATAGTTCCCTGCCAAAGGATGTCGACCTCATCTGCCACAGAAGCTCCAAACACCATTGGATCTTTTGGGTCATACAACTTAGGCTTTCTGCAGTCTGGGCCCATTGCAAGGATTTCTCTTGTTCCGGACTCCACTCAAAACCAACAGCCTCTTGAGACACAGTAAGTGGGTGGAGGTAGCATGCCCAGGGAGCAGTATGTATCTTGTCTCCACATTCCAAAACTGGTCCCCTAGGGATTGAGCTACTGTCTCATTAGTAGGAGGATTAGATGGAGCAATGAGTCTTCACCTTGGGTAGGGTATCTCAACAGGCCTCAGGCAATTGGACTCCTAAAAATTTCACCAAGGTGGTAAGAACCTAAAATTTGGGGAGATTTATTTCCCACCCTCTTACAAAACACCTAGAATAGTTGCTACTTTCTGTTTCACAGATGCAATCCACACGGTGTGTACTGGACCTGTGTGATGTCCTGTGCAATGGACGGTCACGGTCCCTGCAGCCTGGATAGTACAGGGCTGGAGATGCACTCAGGGCTGGAGCCAGATGCACGGCTAGAGACTGGAGACTGGAGACTGGAGACTGGAGACTGGAGACATGCTCAGGGCTGGAGACATGTGCAGGAGTCAGATGCAGGGCTGGAGACGTGCGCTGGGCTGGACATGTGACATGGACCCGAACAAATGTGGGCAGGGACAGAGTATGACTGGCCCTGAGAACTAATGGCAGACTGAACCTAAAGGCCTTTATAGACAGACCCACAATAAACCCACCAATCAACAGCTGCACACCAGGTGTCAGGGGTTACATGGGTTTCTCTATGGGTCTTCAGCTGGAGCAGAAGTGGAAATTGGAATCACCTGATATATAAGAACCCACTACTCCAAGGTCCGTCTCTTTCTTCTGTGCAAACCAACTAGGCAAGTCGAGTGGGGAGTGGAAGACGTCATTGTCTCTGGATCTTTCTGAGTTCTTGGTTGTGGTATGAATCTGCAATCTCTCCGAGTGTGCAGAATTACTTTTGTTTCACTATTTGGTAGGGAGAGGCATTTCCAGCACCTTCCACGTGGCCTTTCCTTCAATGAATCTCTTACTCCACACATCAGAAAACCAGAGTCCGCTGTTGAGGATGTCTGTTCAGTCTAAGGATTCCAGAACTAGAGAAATAACCACAAGGGTGGGTCCAGGGAACTACTGATTAGTAGTATGCCTCCACTCTCACTGGTCCATTCAGATGTCAGTGGTTTGGGGGTATCCGGAAGTAATTGAATATTTAACAAAATGGTAAGGTCAACAATGCACGTTTTAAGAAAAAAAGAAAAAATCTGCAGGAGGCAACAGGTTACTATTTTACCAATAAAGAAGGCAATGGCATTGTTTTTAAATGAGGGGAGACAAAATGCTGAAAAGCCTCTGCACAGGAACGGTGATTCTGTCCATTCTCGACTTCCTACACATCTTCCAAAAACTGAATGTGCATGAGGCACAGCTCATAGATCTTCCTCCTCTCTGGAGAAACAGACTCTACTGGAAAGAACTCCTCATCCCCATTTCTCCTACTCAGAAGTTCCTACCCTGTGACTTCCCATGTCAGGGTAGATACCAGATCTGAATCTGCCTCTCTTGGTGTCCCCACTCCTATCTCTCCTGAATCCCCACTCAAGGCTCCCCTTCACCTACAGATCTAACATAATCTCACCTGGTGTCTAGGACCTCCACAGTAGTGACTAATTGTGCATTTCAAGCTGACTTTATGCTATTTACACACATTCAGTGTCTCTCCCTGCCTCATAAATAATTGTCCCTGATAGGGTAGGGGGTGTATTTGAGAATTTGTTATAATGATTCTGTAAACCAGCAAAAGGAGTTAAGCAATAAATTGCCCCATGGAATTCTAAGCCATTCTCATTGCTAAACCGTGAGTATACCTCACACTGTGCTCCAGCATGTAAAAGACAATAAACGAACATTTACTCAGCAAATAACCACATTATTGATTGGTTAATAGTTGCTTAATTGACCACCAATGCTTAATTTAAGACTATTTATTAATGAATGGTAAATTGATAATACACCACCGAGAAAATAATTTGAGGGGAATTTTAAAGTGGAATTCAAGACTCATTCTAAAAGTACCAAATGATATAATAAAAATATGACTCAATTTCCTCCCCTGTAGAGTAAAGCAGAGCAGGGTGGCGAGTTTTGCAACCTCGGGGACTTTTCTGCCTACCCCAGCTGTGCAGAGGGGTCCCAGGGACAGAGCCTGGAAGGGCCACGCTGAGCAACAGGATGCATGGGTCTGCGTCCATTACCCTCCCCGCCCGCTCACATTTTGACACTGACATTTTACCAGAAGCAGAACGGCTACTTCCTCATTTGTCAGTCTCTGTAGTGGTCCCAAAGAAGATGTGGACTTCTCCTTTTTCAGAAGACCATTTCTACCTGTCATAAGTGCACAGTTCTGCGTTTCAGGCACTGTCCAAATGTGCCATCAAGCGAAGACTGCCCCGCGCCTGGTCAGAGCTGGACAGTCAGAAGATTTGCGGGTCCTGCCCAGGTCACCACCTCTTCCCACACGTGGGTGGTTTGTGTGCATCCCCAGAGCTCCCTAGCTCATGGAATCCCATCCAGATTAATGAATTTTAAAACAAGTGCATGAACAGAGACCTCGGGTGCCTTTCCTCACAGCCGTTGGTCATGGCTCGTGTAGTGAGGGGCAATGATCCAGGGCTGGGGAGAAGGGGGAGGCTCTGCAGAGAAAGAAACCATGATGCCTACAGAAGAACTTTGTCCAAGGGCACCTCATGCTTAGATTCAGGGTGTGCATTTTGCAGTGGAATACCACGCCAGCGACATTGTCCTTATTTTTCCTTATGGGTGATTTTGCTTTTGTAACTTGGTTAATTTGGCATCCCTCAGGTTTCTCCACAGTGCAGTTTCTATTTGCCCTTTGTAATTAATACTTGATTTGCGGGGAAATACTTTGAGAGTGTGTACATATCGTGCTCCCCCTTAAAATTCCACTTAGCTGATTCTATCAGCCACTGACCATTACGCTGAAGCAAACGCCTTCTCTTCCCCCGCTAGATTCGTTTCTATATAAATAATACGGTTGATGGTATCTCACTGCTTTTAAATGCTTATCCTTGTATCTCTTTGTGCCATAGTAAGCCGAGGCACCTAGGCCTTCTGGTTGCCCTATGTCTTCATGTTGTTTTCTAAAGTTCTCCCAGCAGTATTTTTTCTTCTCTTTACTCTATCCTTCTTTTCATTTAAAAACCCACCCTAAAATTCACTATATATAAAGATAACTTTCTTGCAAAGAATGAGACTG
This sequence comes from Zalophus californianus, assembly GCF_009762305.2. Lineage (NCBI taxonomy): Eukaryota > Metazoa > Chordata > Mammalia > Carnivora > Otariidae > Zalophus > Zalophus californianus. The sequence continues at coordinate 56,870,005 of NC_045611.1, read as the reverse complement.
GACCACTGTCTTAACACCATGCACAAAAAGACTCCCAAAATGGATTAAAGACCTTGATGTAAGACCTGAAACCACAAAAATCCTAGAAGAGAACACAGGCAGTAATTACTCTGGAATTGGCCACAGCAACGTTTTTCTAGATGTGTCTCCTCTGGCAAGAGAAACAAAAGCACAAAATTAAACCATTGGGACTACATCAAAATAAAAACTCAGCAAAGGAAGCCATCAAAAAATAAAAAGGCAACCTATGGAATGGAAGAAGATATTTGCAAATGTCATATCTGATAAAGGGGTTAATACCCAAAAGATATAAAAGAACTTATACAACTCAACACCAAAAAAAACACAAATAATCCAATTAAAATGGGTGGAAGGCCTGAAAGAGATATTTTTCAAAGAAGAAATCCAGATAACCAACAGATACATGAATAGATGCTCAACATCACTCATCATTAGGGAAATGCAAATCAAAACCACAATGAGATATCACTTTACACCTTCCAGGATGGCTAGGATCAAAAAGAGAAGAAACAAGTGTTTTTGAGGATGTGGAGAAAAAAGAACCCTGATGCACTGTTGGTGGGAATGCAAGCTGGTGCAGCCACTGTGGAAAACAGTATGGAGGTTCCTCAAAAAGTTAAAATAGAAATACCATATGATCCAATAATTCCACTACTGGATATTTATCCAAAGAAAACAAAAACACTAATTTGAAGAGACATATTCATCCCTGGGTGTTCAGTTGGGTAAGTGGCCGACTTTATTTGGGCTCAGGTCATGATCTTGGGGTTGTGAGATCAAGCCTTGAGTGGGGTTCCGAGCTCGTGGGGTGTCTGCATGAGATTCTCTCTCCCTCTCCTTCTGCCCCCTCCCCCTGCTTGCTTGCTCTCTCTCTTTCTCTAAAAGAAATAAAATAAATATTTTTAGAAAGGCATATTCACCCCTATGTTTACTGCAGCATTATTTACAATAGCCAAGATATGGAAGCAACCCAAGTGTGGCTAAGGAAGTTATGATGTACACATACATATACAAATAATGGAATAGTACTCAGCCTTAAAAAAAGGATGAGATCCTGCCATTTGTGACAACATGGATAGACCTAATGGGTATTACACTGAGTAAAATAAGCCAGATGGAGAAAGACAAATATCATATGATTTCACTTATATGCAAAATTAAAAAACAAAACAAATGAATAAACAAACAGACAAAAAGCAGAATCAGATCTATGAATACGGAGAACAAACTGGTGGTTACCAGAGGAGAGACGATTGGAGGGGGATGTGCAAAAGGAGTTGAAAGTGAGCTGGAAATACAGGCTTCTAGCTATGAAAGGAATAAGTCATGAGAATAAAAGGCACAGCCCAGGGAATATGGTCAATGATACCGTGATAGCTTCCTGTGGTGATGGGTGGTAGCTACACTTGTGGTGAGCACAGCTTAATGTGAAGAGAAGTTAAATCACTATGTTGTGCACCTGACACTGATGTAACATTATGTGTCAACTATACTCCACTTAAAAGTAGAAAATAACTTTCTCTTGTCCTGTGCAGTGGTAAATGGCTCCATGTTGAGATGAACTTGAGTTTATTTAACCCAATTTCCCAATACTTCACAAGTACAAACAATACATCAATCAGTAGCCTTGGGATATATCTTTTCATATTTTTGGTAGGCATTTCCTGGGGCAAAAGCATAATTTGCATATGTTGTTTGGTAAATAATGACAATTTCCCCTAAATGTGAACTGTCCAGTTTGTTTGTTTTTTTACACAAAAAAGCAATCCCTTCATTTTAAGGAAATTGATATTTCCCAAAGGTACAGGACTTTGAGGGTCTGGGTGGCTATGTGTTTTGATAAATACTAGGATGAGACTGGAAATTTTCATTTACTATCTAAAACACAACAGTACCTTTGACACATACCAGCTTTCCATGTGTCCATGTTTCAATCTTGCATTCCTACCAACAATGAAAGCATTTCTGTTTATTCTCAGATTTGTAAAAGCAAGTTAGCAAGTTTCCAATTTTTGCCAAATAGAAAAAATAACATTTCAATTTAGTTTAAATTTGCATTTCTTTTTATAGAAGTAAATCTGATTTTGTATCCTGCCACATTACCGAATTGCTGTATGAGTTCTAGTAATTTGGGGGTGGAGCCTTTTGGGTTTTCCACATAGAGTATCATGTCATCTGCAAATAGAGAGAGTTTGACTTCTTCGCCAGTTTGAATAAATTATATTTCTTTTTGTTGTCTGATTGCTGTTGCTAGGACTTCTAGTACTATGTTGAACAATAGTGGCGAGAGTGGGCATCCTTGACGTATTCCTGATCTTAAGGGGAAAAGCTGTCAGCTTTTCCCCATTGAGAATGATATTCGCTGTGGGTTTTTCACAGATGATTTTATGAAATTGAGGAATGTTCCCTCTATCCCTATACTCTGAAGAGTTTTAATCAGGAAAGAATGCTGTATTTTGTCAGATGCTTTTTCTGTATCAAACGAGAGGACCATATGGTTCTTCTCTCTCCTCTTATTAATGTGTTCTATCACATTGATTGATTTGCAAATGTTGAACCTTGAATCCCAGGGATAAATCCCACTTGGTTGTGGTGGATGATCCTTTTAATGTACAGTTGGATCCTATTAGCTAGGATTTTGTTGACGATTTTGGAATCCATATTCATCAGGGATATTGGTCTGAAATTCCCCATTTTGATGGGATCTTTGCCTGGTTTGGGGATCAAGGTAATGCTGGCCTCAGAGAATGAGTCTGGAAGCTTTCCTTCTGTTTCTACTTTTTGAAACAGCTTCAGGAGAATAGGTATCATTTCTTCTTTGAATGTGTGGTAGAATTTCCCAGGACACTACAGACAAAGGGCTGATATCCAAGATCTATAAAGAACTTCTCAAACTCAACACCCCCCCAAAAAATAAGTCAAAAAATGGGCAGAAGACATGAACAGACAGTTCTCAAAAGACATACAAATGGCTAACAGACACATGAAAAAATGTTCATCATCATTAGCCATCAGGGAAATTCAAATCAAAACTACAATGAGATACCACCTTACACCAGTTAGAATGGCAAAAAATTGACAAGGCAAGAAACAACAAATGTTTGCGAGGATGTGAAGAAGGGGGAACCCTCTTACACTGTTGGTGGGAATGCAAGTTGGTACAGCCACTTTGGAAAACAGTGTGGAGGTGCCTCAAAAATTTAAAAATAGAGCTACCCTATGACTCAGCAATTGCACTCCTGGGTATTTACTCCAAAGACACAGATGTAGTGAAAAGAAAGGCCACATGCACCCCAATGTTCATAGCAGCAATGTCTGCAATAGCCAAACTGTGGAAAGAGCCGAGATGCCCCTCAACAGATGAATGGATAAAGAAGATGTGGTCCATATATACAATGGAATATTACTCAGCCGTCGGAAAGGATGAATACCCAACTTTTGCATCAACTTGGATGGGACTGGAGGAGATTATGCTAAGTGAAATAAGTCAAGCAAAGAAAGTCAATTATCATATGGTTTCACTTATTTGTGGAACATAAGGAATAGCAAGGAGGACATTAGGAGAAGGAAGGGAAAAATGAAGGGTGGGAAATTGGAGGGAGAGATGAACCATGAGAGACTATGGACTCTGAGAAACAAACAGGGTTTTGGTGGGGGGAGGGATTGGTTAGCCCAGTGATGGGTATTAAGGAGGGCACGTACTGCATGGAACACTGGGTGTTACACAAAAACTATGGATTGTGGGTCACCACATCAAAAACAAATGATGTATTGTATGGTGACTAACATAACATAATAAAATTGAAAAATAAAGTAAGAAAAGAATGCAAGCCTTTAAAAAATAAAATAAAAATAAACATTCTGTAATAGTTAACATACAGTGTTATATTAGTTTTTGGGTGTACAATATAATGATTCAATACTTCCATACATCACCTGTGCTCATCACAAGTGCCATTTTAATCTTTTTAAAAATTTCCTACTTGTATAGTTTGCAATTTGTCTATTTTTCTTCAATAATTGACATTCATATATATAATGTCCACATATATGTATATGCATATACATAGGAATACATAATCTTTGATACACATTATAAATATTTTCTCTTAGTCTCCATCTGTGTTTTGTTCTCTTATTTTTTGTGCCATGCAAAGATGTGTTTTATTTTTATGTAGCCCAATTTCCATGATTTCTTGGCACTGCATCTGGATTTTGAACTCTATTTTTTTTTTTTAAGATTGTATTTATTTGAGAGAATGAGAGAGAGAGCACAAGCAGGGGGAGCAGGAGAGGGAGAAGCTGGCTCCCCGTCGAGCAGGGAGTCCGATGCGGAACTCGATCCCAGAACCCTGGAATCATGACCTGAGCTGAAGGCATACACTTCACTGACTGAGCCACCTAGCACGGTTCTATTTTATTTTTTAAGAAAAACATTTATTTTTTATTTTTCCCAGCTTTATTGAGGTATAATTAGCATATAACTGAATAACATCTTGAAAGTCACATCTACTTCACATATCTCTGAGAGTCATTGCTTTACCTATTTTATATTTAGTTCTCTGATTTTTGGAAATTTAATCTGTACCATATGACCTATGGGTCTAGTTACATCCCTTTCTCCCTGAGTCCACCTTTGTGCAGGTGTTTTGATATATCATCTTATTAGCATTTATCACATCCTGAATTTCCACATGCACTGGAGTCTACGTCTGAACTTTATATCACATTGCTTTTTCTATCTATTATTGTGTCCACAGCAACTTGATTTAATCACGTGGTCACTTTTGGTTGAGTCAGCCCAGTCCTATCTCCAAAGCTGTACTTCTTTGGTTTTTTCCTAGCTCTTCTTCCTCTTTCATTTTCCCATGTGGACTTTTGCTCGAGAAAGAAAGCTCCTTGGTAATATTTTGAGGACGCAAAATATTATTTAGTTGAGTATATTTGCTATTTTTTTTACCTATGAGCGACTTTTATCATGGAGTCCCTAGGGCTTTCCAGGTTGTTTCCCTTCTTGCCATGCACTCTCACTCATGATACAGCCCTTCCTCGCCCACATCCCTGTTTGCCCAATTCCCTAAGGACCACGTGCTCAAATTCTCCCTGCTACTCAAAGTCTTCAAAGAACTGTCTCATCCTGCATTTCCAGCTCTGTTTTCCACTCGATATCCCTACCAGAGTAGAACAACCACAAACCACGATAGGGTGAGATCTTCCATTGTCAAAATAAGGAAAAACAAAAAAAAAATGGCTATGGTCCATTCTAAGTCTTATAATATATCCTCCTTGTTTTTCCTTGGCAACTGGCCTAGTTTCCTAGCACAGAACACAATGGAAAATTTGTGGAAATGCAAGCACTGTAAATATATGTCTAATCTGGAGAGTCAATGATGTTACAAAAAAAGAAGCCAAAAGTACAAAATGATAAGAAAAACAATAGGAATAAATGGTTTCTTCTAGGCCAGAATTTCCAGAAGTAGTTTCTTTTTCTTTTCCTTTCTTTTCTTTTTTTCCTTTGTAATCTCTATGGGGGCTCAAACTCATGACCCTGAGATAGAGTCACATGCTCCTCCAGCTGAGCGAACCAGGCTCCCCTCCAGAAGTTTCTTTAAGAGCTGATGAAACCCAGTGATATGCCGAGGCAGGAGATTCTTTCTTTACCTTGGCCTTCCAGAAAATTCTTAGATGTTTCTTCCTATAGCATAATCAGCCCCCTCCACTTCAGGTTTCTCCTATCTGAGCTCTCAGCTACCCCTGAGCACACGCCAAAGGTGCAGGCAAGCATCTAGGTCCAGATGATCATCAGTTCCAATGGGTATGGCCTGGAATGATCTGGTACTGTGGTCTGTTCTAGGCCACCGTTCAGCTCTGTTCTCCCTAAAAAGGATGAGAGGAGCTTCCGATTTCAGAAGTGAAACAGAAAATGGAGGGGCAAGAGGAAGCAGGCCTCAAAGCAAAAGTGCCTTGTGGTCCAGAAGGCAAAGAAGCAGAGGTTTGATAAAAGCCAAACCTGAAGGTTATCCCCAGGCTAACCTGTGTGTTTGCTGTGGAAATTGAGGGCTTTATTTCCTACATTTGTAGGAGCAAATTCCGGCTTCTTCAGTCAAGTGACTGGGTCTTTGAAGGCACTCAAAGCAAAGGGGACAACTGACCAGTGAGCTCTGTGCTGCCTGAGGTGACTGTTTATGACCCCCCAAAAGTGGAAATACCCTGAGTACCCACCTTTCAGTGAAGTTATGGCCAATCCAGTTCTGGTTAGAGACCACCTCCAGCCAGTTAAAATCAGAGTTAAGGACATTTAATCATCTGGGAAGAAACACACCTTACTGAGCAAAGAAGTCAGGGAACGAAGGGATGCATATTTACACGTGATCTTAATTTTTTATTATGCCCACAGAGAGAAAAGACTAGCAGGAAAATACCAGGATTAACGCAGGTTGATTTGAATTATGGGATTATTCAGTTTTTATTTCTTCTTCCTACTTTTCCTAAGTGTTCTGGGATGAATCAGTTTTTTATGTAATAATAAAATACACATGAAGGCATAAAAAAAGGAAACTTGCAGAAGTGCTAGGAGTCAAATTAGCAGATGCTGCATTAAATCCACTGAATTTATGTTTTAAAGCATCCCCATTTCATCTCCCTCTGGGTGACTACTGACTGTGTATTAGATCTGGTTGACAGCTCTGTACGTTTCAGGAGCATGTGCATGTGCACCCCATCTCAAGGATGCCCATGCACTCTCCATATTTGTTGTGAGGACTTCATTGGAAGGAATTTTAGCCCCAAATTGAAGGATCTGACAATTCCTGGGGGAAAACTCAAAGCAATAGGGAATGGGAGCCCATAAACATATGCCCAAGAGTCTCATCCTTTGGAAGGAAAATTCTGGGTGGTATTCTGTTCTCTCTTAAAGATCTTGGGGTAGTCTTATCCACATAACCTACTGCAGTGACCTCAGGAACCCCTCTGCCTATCCCACTCACTCTTGCTTCCAAATAAATCACCTGCACTCATATTCTTGTCTTAGATCCTACTTTCAGAGTCACTGACACTAATTTAAGGACTAGAAAATGCCATAAGGTTTTCTTCCCCCCAGTGATATGATCCTTACCATAACCAGCCCAAGACTTCTTCTTACTCATTTATTCACCCATTCGCCATTCAGGAAGGCTTACCCCTGTACATTTCAGAAATATCTAAGCATGTCAACCTGCAGCCACTCCAGGAAATGAAGAGGTAACATTGAGTGAAGCAGATGTATTTTCTGCCCTTTAACAAGGTCTACTGTCATTGGGAAAGCCCAATTAATAAACCAATTACACAAATAAGCCTAACATAGGTACAAGGATTGGTCCCGTGGAGGAAAGGTTTAAAGCAATATGAGAACATAAGATAAAGAAATAACCTACTTTATGGACCTCAGATTGAAGGTGATGAGGAAAAATTAAATTATGTAAGTTACAGCTAAATGCCAAGAATGAATTGGTATTATAGAAATTAAGTGAGGTTAAGAGGAAGAAGGAAATATTACAGACTATCTTGAGCAAACGATCTTCAAATGGGTGAATCCTAACACATTAGAATAAAAAATCATAAGAAATAAAAAATTTAGCTCTGATTCCTGAATGTGTCACACTAAAATCAAACCTTTGTGAGATACTCAAAACACTACCTAATTAAAATAAATGGTTGACCTCCATTTTAATTGAGGAACATGGGTATCCTGGGATTTTCAGTGACAACTTACATGACATTGGGAAGGCAATTCCCAGCTCCAACTTCAAGTTGTTTGGTGTTCTGATTGGATTGAGTTAATGTGGATCATTTGGGGAGTTTACAGTCACATGGGGGGGAGACCCCAAAATACCAGCATTAGAGTATTGTCTGTGGAGTATTGTCATTAGAGTATTGTCAGTTCTCCCATCAGTTAGGTCATTCTGAGCATCTGCTAAATTCTGGCTTTTTCCATGTACATGTAACTTTCTTTAGACTATCAATTTAGTGAGACAGAGAAAAAATTTGTCTCAGAATAGAATAAATCCCATGCCTGATCCCCATCCATTGCTTAACTGTACTGGGCCCAATGAATAATGAGCTAAACCTCAAAGTCCAGGTTGACCATTTCCTCTCAATTTGAATACAGGAGAATACACTTATTATCTTGGATAATATTATTGGATAATGTAAACATTCAACATAATATATTGGATATTTATTATATTTGTTGTATCTTGGATTTGCTGTTACCTAAACTTCACTTCAAATTCCCTCAGTTGGGGGTGCCTGGGTGGCACAGTCAGTTAAGTGTCTGCCTTCAGCTCAGGTCATGATCTTGGGGTCCTGGGGTCAAGCCCCACATCGGGCTCCCTGCTCAGCCGCAAGTCTGTTTCTCCCTCTCCTTCTGTGATTTCTCTCACTCTCACTCTCTCTCAAATAAATAAATAAAAATTTTCAAAAATCCAAATTCAGTTGAAGGCTATTGGCCTTTGGACAGGGAAATTCTCTGCCTTAAAATTACTTTTATTTGCAAGGTGCTCATTGCATGCCCAATTTCAGGTTAGGTTGACAAGATGATCAATCAGAAGTTACAATAGAATTACCTAAAGGAAAATCTACGCAAGAATTTGCTCTGGAACTTCCTCATGTTTTCAAAGAAAAACAGTTTCAATTTTAGATCATCTTGTGGGTCTAGGAGATGAGTGGGGTTCGGTTTTCCACCAACTGGTTTGTTCTCTCCCTGTGTTATTTCCACACTCCACATGCACAACTTTTCCAAAGCCCTGAGCATCTCCAAGTTTCTGGAGGACAGATTGGCTCCCTTGTTTTCCATTTTATTCTGTGCATATGTTAGGTTGTACCTATTTCATTAGATTTATTACACACCCACTCTGCCCTTAGTCCCCAGGCAATATGGGTGCCAAGCCATCAGACATCTGGAATAGAATTTGGCAAGCCAGATATCAGATACACGTATCCAAAAACTCAAACTCTCTCCATCCCTAAACAGGGACTTGAAAATAGGTGACAGGGAGGGCATATTACTGTGGTTTGCCCCAAGACAAGGCTCCTCCAGAGAAAGAAGAGAGGGGAAGGGAGGGCTGAGGTCAATAACATAGGTGATACAGGAGGTTGACAGGATGTTAGAGACCAGGTGCTCACTGCTGACTTGGTTGATCTCTGTTCTGGCCTCTCTCTTTCTCTCTCTCTCTCTCTCCCCTTCTTCCCCAACTCTTCAGATATACATATAGATAATTTATCTCCATTATGGATGTGCTTCTCTTTCTCCTTCCCTCAGAAGAGGTGGAGTCATTGCCTCCCTCTGCTCCCTACTTCCTCTCTCATATCATAAGCCAATGACAGAATCAGCTGAGAAACCTCAAGAACTCCTAAGCACGTCCCTGAGATCTTTATTTTTTTTAAGATTTTATTTATTTATTGATAGAGACACAGCGAGAAAGGAAACACAAGCAGGAGGGATGGAAGAGGGAGAAGCAGGCTTCCCGCCGAGCAGGGAGCCCAATGCAGGGCTCGATCCCAGGACCCTGGGATCATGACCTGAGCCGAAGGCAGATGCTTAACAACTGAGCCACCCAGGTGCCCTTCCCTGAGATCTTTATATCAGATGTAGAGTTCTCTTGGATTCAGAGATTTTGTTCACATTTTAAGGATTTATTTTTTTAAGATTCCATCTATCTATGAGAGAGAGAGAGAGAGAGAGAGAGAGACTGACAGCACAAGTGGGTGGAGGGGCAGAGGCAGAAGGTGAAGCAGATTCCCCACTGCACAGGGAGCCCAATGCAGGGCTCCATCCTAGGACCCTGGGATCATGATCTGAGCCAAATTCAGGCACTTAACCAATTGAGCCACCCAGGCCCCACATTTTAAGGATATAGTGTGCA